>NC_053490.1:279539252-279861525 GCF_905171775.1 Rana temporaria
TGAGCCCAAACTCTATCCAGCTATAACTCTCTTCAGTGGACAGAGAGGCAGCTCGGGAACAGACAAGCATGAGTGCTCCCATAGCAAGCAGCCAACGCGTCGGGAAGGACTGCTGATGCCACTGTTACTGCCTCTTTTATTATAAGCGATTTTTTATCATCAGAAATGTGAGTTTTATTCCTTAATTTTAATAAATATCTGTGAGTTACTTTACGGAATCACGCTATGTGCTCTCCTTTTTCTTATTTTTTCCACAAATATTGATTTATATCCGCTTGGGCTCAATAACCCATAACATCATTGGAGGTCCATTACTTTGAATATACTGGTTCCCTGGAGTTCATGTCTGTAGAGATAGTCTCCTTTTGGTCCAATACAATTTAAGCCTGATTGACTCACTAATGCCTTGTACACACTATAGGAATTTCTGATGAAAAAAGTCTGATGGAATTTTTTCATCAGAAATTCCTATTGTGTGTGGGCCACATAGGATTTTTTTCCATCTGAGTTTGGAAATAGAACATGTTTTATTTTTTTCTGATGGAATAAAATCCTATGGGAAATTCCTATTGTCTGTGTGGAACTCCAACAGAGAATGCTCAGAATCAAGTCAACGCATGCTCGGAAGCATTGAACATTTTTCTCGGCTCATCGTAGTATTTTACGTCACTGCGTTTTGAACGGTCGGAATTTAATCTGGCAGTGTATATGCAAGACTGATGGAAGACAGCTTGAATGGAATTCTGACAGAAAATTCCATCATATTTTAGCCCATAGGAAATTCCTATCGTGTGTACAGGGCATAGGTGTTCAATCCTTTCGGTAAGCCTTTAAGAACACATGGTGGCTGATCTTCTATCAATTTTCTTTACTACTTTATTTATTCACTTTATAGACTGCATTTATTACTTCACCTTTGGATCACTATCACTAGTTCTGTGAATGGACAGCCAATATTAGGATTCTTAATGATATCCTTCTTACCACTAAGGACACTTTGAACATAGTGGATTGCCATTTTTTATTGTTTATGGTTAATTTTACTGTTTCACTAGAATATCACAGTTAAACACTGTTTTCTAATGTTTATTATGATTAATTGGATGTGCACAATTATTATATGTGTGTGGCATACATGTTATTATTCTCAGTAGGAATCTGAGATCATTCATTTTAGAGCCGCACTTTTTCACTTTATGTTACACCTGAACAGTAGCTGCATCTGACTGATGGCAGCTGCTGTTTGACACAAAATTTCCATTCAGTTTATTTGACTATTCAATCAAAATATATTAAATGGGTGGGCCATTCATGGAGTCAATTTTGTGGAACCAGCTGAATTTTGCATAGTGTATGGTCCAAATAGAGTAAGGCCGCATACACACGATAGGATCGCCAGAGGAGAACGGTCTGAAGGACCGTTTTCATCAGGCCAAACCGATCGTGTGTAGGCTCCATAGGTTCTTTAACCTTTGGTCAAAAAAATGAGAAATTGCTTTAAAATTTAACCGATGGACGCCTAACCGATAGGTCAAAACCGATCGTTAGTATGCAAAAGCATTGGTTAAAAACCCACGCATGCTCAGAATCAAGTCGACGCATGCTTGGAAGCCTTGAACGTTTTTTTCAGCACGTCGTTGTGTTTTACTTCACCGCGTTCTGACACGATCGTTTTTTTAACCGATGGTGTGTAGGCGCGATGGACCATCAGTCAGGTTTATCGGTTAACCGATGACAACGGTCCTTCGGACCGTTCTCATCGGATGGACCGATCGTGTGTACGCAGCCTAACTGACAAGAAGTATTGTAGAACACTTTATTCCGGACTAAAACCTTTGTATGGAAGCTCAGACAAAAAATAATTTGTATAAATGCTTCTGGAATTTGTTAGCGCATTACTTGTAAAGAAAAAAAAAATATTAAAGGAGGACCCTGTTAAGCAGACCTCATATTATAGTTGTTTTTAACTTAAAATTATTTTTCTGAAAGAAAATTATTTCTTATGATGTAGAGATCAAAAGATGGAATGTTTGGTTTTAAGCATCATTATAAAATGAAGAAGCTTGGCCCCAGCCCAAAATTTGTTTGCGTCTGATTCGGGATTGGAAATTAGTTGTCTCGAATTGCAAAGAAAAGGCTGAGGGTGTTTATCTTGTCCATATAGTGATTCCAGCTCCTCATTGTAAAACCACAGGCAGCATTTTAATTAGGCCAGACTCCTTCTTTTAATGACCAACCTACCTAATTTTGAAAAAATTAACTAAAATATGTATATTTTTCACAGTGTACTTTAAAGCAGCTCAACAACATGATACATTTGGTGGAAGGATATGTGTGTGTATTGCTTATACTGTATCATATACCTACTTTAATTTCCATGCATTCTAGGACAATGTCAAATGTAATTTCACCGGTGACTACGGACAGCTTCGATTTTTCTATTCTCCCTATACCATAAATCAGCTTCTTTGTGATGCAGAATACCTTATATACCTGACACACTAGGACATTAAGAGTTATCATGATCAGCAGAGCAGCATCAATGACCCTGTACAGCAGCTCGGAGCACTTTTAGCAGGCAGATAATGCGTTTCACCTCAATCTGCAGTGTCTTTTCATGTGGGCATAGATTCAATTTATGAGAGACAATTCTGCACCGTAATGTTGGCATTGAGAAAAGGCGAGCGATAGGGAACAATCATCTCCAACTTTCTGCTTGCTATCATTTCTACATTACAAGGTGCAGGTTTAGCGGGGAGGGGAGCCTGTCAGAGGCTAAACGCCTGATTTGCTTTCTAATCTAATCTGATATTAGAGAAACATTATTTTCTCGCTGTTTCAAGAGGCCTCTGCGTTTTTTATGGTCTTCTGGGAGAAGGAGACACTTGATGGCAATAAGTTCATGAATATAATTTGAGTGAAGAGCATTATTTATGCATTATAACAGCATGGGGAATGTGTTATAACAAACAATATACACAAGGGAATAAATGTGTACAGTACATGTGTATGTACACAATCACGCCCATAAACACTTTTAGAGTGTTGCCTGTTTTTGGGACACACAAATGTATAAATCCAAACACAGAGGATCACTATCAGAATGACTGTGCTGAACAAATCCCTTTTCTTTCAGTAACTGGCCCATGTATTTAGGGAAACTTAAAGTGGTTGTAAACCTCAGAAATGAAATACGAACAACGCATAACCCTCTATAGCAGTGTTTCTCAACTCCAGTCCTCAGGCGCTCCAACAGGTCATGTTTTCAGGCTTTCCATTATTTTGCACAGGGGATTTGACCATTTTCACTGCCTTAGTAATTACCACGGCTGTTTCATCTGAGTGAAATCCTGAAAACATGACCTGTTAGGGTGCCTTGAGGACTGGAGTTGAGAAACACTGCTCTATAGCAAGGGTGCCCAACCTTTTGAAGAGCAAGGGCCACTTAAGCGACTTGGTAACCGGTCGCAGGCCACAATGAGTGGAGTGGGTGGAGGGCAGTCCAATCGGCTCAATAGAGCCCACTCTACTCTCAGCACACCAAACTCGCAGGTAATTGAAGTCTATGGCTCAGTGCAGGTAACCCACAGGTGCACTTCTCTGTACCTGTGGATCAGTTTTAAGCAGCCCAGTAACCACTGCAGAACAGATATACCCATATATACCCACACTGTGATTTTAGCAATAAAAACGTAACTTTAATAACAGTATTCTATTCTATTTTATTCCATCCCAGAGCAGGAGGTTATGGGCCACATAAGAGGGCTCTGCAGGCCACGTGTGGCCCCTGTGCCACTAGTTGGGCACACCTTCTCTATAGAGTGTACTTGTCTATATCCACAGCACTAAGTGTCATTTCTGTCTGCTCCTTTGTTCCTGTGCTATCAGCATGAGTCACTTCTGACAAGTTTTTCCTGACACCAATAGAAAATAGGTGGCGGTGAGGAAGCTCCAGCTGATTGACAGCCTTAGCTCAGTTCATGTGTGCTGTCTGGAGGGGGGTGTGCCTCATCCCTCCAACCAGATCTTAAAGCTCTCCTTCCTGAGCTCTGCAGAGTGTGACTTCAGCTCTCCACTCCATTTCTAAACACTCAGATAAGCTTTATAAATTCTGGAATTTGAATGGATGTAGAGAAGAGAAGATAATCAGGTACAAGTTATGTAGGAGGATTTGTTTTATCTCTGTGTACCATCTAAAGCCAGTCACTGGGTATATGTAAGGGTTTACAAAACACTTTTTTTTTTCCTGCTGGATCATTATTTATTTAAAATAAACCTGTCATATCATGTACTTTGGGACTGAGAATATGATAAAAACATGCATAATAAGGCATTACCTTCACTAATAAGTGTATGTCAAAACAATCAGTAGACCCAGAGATACAACCACATTATTTTTTTTTTATTATGTATTTATTTTTGAGAAGTATGTCAAATGATATGCTTAATACCCAATGCAGTTGAATGTTTCAGTTTGTCATGCACATTCCACCTGATACATTTTAAGGGCAGCATGGCTTGAGTTACGGATCTACATATTGATAGAGGGAGACTGTATATTCATCTATAGATATCAGATTCAGTAGTGCGGTGTGTCGAAATAGCCCACGTGGCCATAATATGATGGTGAAAATATAAAGTACATAGGTAACAGTTCCTAAAGAAACCCAAACCCTCCCAGCTTTGCAAGAACACCCAACTTTTGTGAGCATTAAGCCCTGTACACACGGGCCAGAATCTCGTCAGGAAAAAAACTTTATTTTTCCTGACAAAATTCTTGGCAAGAATCTCTTGCCGCCCGAGTGTACAGACACTCCATTCAAAATAACCGGCGTTCTTTTGAATGGAACATATGCGGTGAAGTCATCGATTACGACGAGCATGCGCTATTCACATTTGATGCCGTCGCCGCCATCTTGCTACACCCTACCCATGCCTAGGAAGCTACCACGCATGCGTCAAAGTAATTTCGAGTATGCGCAGGTTTCCACGGCGACAGATAAGTATACACACTCTCGGGTTTCTCGGCAGGAAAACACTGCCGAGAATCTCACGACGAGAAAATAGAGAACATGTTCTCTATTTTTCTCGTCTAGATTCTGGGCAGTTTTCTTGACAAGAAACCTGAAAGCCTCATACACACGCTCGGTTTACTCAGCAAGAAAGCTCTGCCAGCAGTTTTCTTGCTGGTTCTTGCCGAGTAAACCGAGCATGTGTACGAGGCTTAAAGGGGTTGTAAAGGTACAATTTTTTTTCCCTAAATAGCTTCCTTTACCTTAGTGAAGTCCTCCTTCACTTACCTCATCCTTCGATTTTGCTTTTAAAAGTCCTTATTTCTTCTGAGAAATCCTCACTTCCTGTTCTTCTGTCTGTAACTCCACACAGTAATGCAAGGCTTTCTACTTAGTGTGGAGTGTCGTGCTCGCCCCCTCCCTTGGACTACAGAAGAGTCAGGATGCTCTCTACATTGCAGGCAGAAAAAGGAGCTGTGTGTTAGTGGGCATCCAGACTCTCCTGTAGTCAAAGGAGGGGGTGAGCACGACACTCCACACCAGGCTCTGACACACCACAACTCCCTTTCTGGTAGGGGAGGAGACCTGATATTTCTCTGCTGTAGCTCATTAGCTCCAACAGATCTCCACCCCACCCCAGCCTGTGACAAGGCTGTATAAAGAGAAGCAGCACACAGAGTTTATGTCATTCTGCTCTCTCCTCCTCTAAGCATGCTCCTTGCACAGCAGCACTCATTGAGCCAACTCATTGTGCTGCTTCTTTACACACCAGTCATACCCAGATGCTTACATTTAAAAAATACACAGCAATGTATAAATAAATACAGAGGTGCATAACCATGTGTCTGTTATATCTGCCTGCAGCATAGCTTTAATATCTGCTGTCTAACAGGGATTCATAAGCATGTTTAATGTGACCAGGCATTCATTAAAAAAATATATCTCTAGCATTTAATTCTTGTTTAGATGCAGAAGATCATTTCCACACATGCAGCAATGCTGTGATGCCTGCTGTTCTTCAGCCTCATAAGAGACTGTCAGGAGTTTGGCTGAACTAGGTCCAATAAGTAATAGAATCTGAATGTTATGAATGGATACAACAATATAGAACAAAGATCTATCTTACCTGAGTAGTGAATAGAGAACCCTTGTTTGCTGGTAAAAAAATCTGTGTTGAACTGGAGAGTGACAGAGTTGAATGTGCTGTGTGTGTCAGGGGGTAAAATGGAACCACTGAGCTCCTTCATGAGAATTCCACTCTCTATTGAGCCGTCCCATATCTTCAACATATCATGAACTTCCTCTGTGTGGAAAACTGTAAAGTGTAATCTAAAAAGGAAAGTTAAAGTATCAGATGACTGATAACGTATAAAAATGTGCACTTCAAAGCATATTACATAAAAAAAATATTTAGCAATGAACCCTTGTAATTGTATACTATATTTACAATAATTCATCAGCATCAAAGAAAAAAAATATTTTAGCATTTTTTGAGCAATTGAGATTCTATGCATTTACCTCTTATTGAACAAAGAAATTTTTACGTTTAAGGTTTATCTAAAACCACAACTTTTAAATTTTGGATAGAGTAGGGAAGGGCATTAACCACTGTCAGCTTTTTTCGCTATGTCCCATTGGGGAGATTTCTCTTGCGTCCCTAAGGCCCCGTACACACGACCGAGTTTCTCGGCAGAATTCAGCCAGAAACTCGGTTCAGAGCTGAATTCTGCCGAGAAACCCGGCCGTGTGTACACTTTCGGCCGAGGAAGCCGACGAGGACCTTGGCGAGGAAATAGAGAACATGTTCTCTATTTCCTCGTTGTTCAATGGCAAAAGTCGGCCCGCCGAGTTCCTCGGCAGCTTCCACACTGAACTCGACGAGGAACTCGATGTGTTTGGCACGTCGAGTTCCTCGGTCGTGTGTACGGGCCTTAGACACAGCAGGAAGTGTGTGTAAATATCTCCTAAAAGTGAGGGAAAGCTTTTAGGAGATATTTCTTCACACTTCCTGCTGTGTCTATGGGACAGCTGTCACCAATTGTCTAGGGACACCAATAGCAATAAAAACTTGACTGGCATGGTTTCTAACCTTTTCTCAGTCTTAAGCCCTGTACACACCGGCCAGAATCTCCTCAGTAAAAAAAAGTAGTTTTTCCTGACGAGATTCCTGGCAAGAATCTCTTGCCGCCCGAGTGTACAGACACTCCATTCAAAAGAACCACCATTCTTTTGAATGGCAAGAACGCGGTGACATCATCGCGTACGATGACATGCGCTCATCACATTCGGTGCCATCGCCGCCATCTTGCTGCACTCTACCTATCCCTAGGAAGCTACCACGCATGCATCAAAGTCATTTTGAGCATGCGCCGGTTTCCACGGCGACAGGTAAATATTCACACTCTCGGGTTTTCTCGGCAGGAAAACACTGCCAAGTATTACAACGAGTAAATAGAGAACAGGTTCTCTATTTTTCTCATCATGATTTTGGGCAGTTTTCTTGACGAGAAACCTCAAAGCCTCGTACACACCCACGGTTTACTCGGCAAAGAAAGCTCTGCCAGCAGTTTTGCTGGTTCTTGCCGAGTAAACCGTGCGTGTGTACGCGGCTTATTAAAAAAAATGTGCATACTTTAAAGTAGAATTGTGGCCTGACTATGGTTATTCATATACTGACATTCTTAACAAGAGGTTAACAAGAACTTAACAAGAACTTTAGAACAACTTTACTGCTTTTAGTGTGAACTTTGAAGATGAAATGCTCTACGGTGACTCTAACTATAGAGGTCAGTATGGGTTTGTTTTAAGGCTATGTACTGCTTGTTAAGAATTACTTTTAGGGTCCTTGCCTTAAAGTGGAACTTTATTCAGAAAATTAAGTCCTGAAATAATAGATCAATCTATGCTGGCCTCTTTTAGCTGTAAAACATTAAAAGGTGCCTATACTGTTTAAAATTCAGCAGCACACTGTCTGGCCCTGCTCCAGTGTTGCCAACCTACCAGACTGAAATTTACTGTCACGACACCCAAAACTTACTGACACAGCCAAGTTTTTACTGGCATTTCCAAAATTTCCAAAAATTACAGTTTTAAGTGCATTTATTTAGGCTACAAACAGGTACAATACTCAATTAGCAAAGTGATTTAAGGTAGATATTAAGGCAAAAAACATATTTCTTATTTTATTTTTCATATAGTAAGTCACAGCCATATTTTTTACTGGCAACCTTTTCCTGTCACTGGCATTTACTGACAGAAGAAAAGTGCCTATTTTTTTACTGGCTTCCACCCAGGTATGGATATTAAAGGGGAACCCTGCACCAATTTTTTTTTAAATTGCGTGGGGTTCCCCCCAAAAATCCATACCAGACCCAGTTTACTAATACTATAAATATGTCAACAATGTCAACAATGTTTATTGTGTATGTCTAGGTTTTCTGCTAGCCTTTCCCTTTTAGTTTTGTAAGACTTTAAACATTACTTCTTTCAAGGATTTCTCGTTGTTGGTTAAGGCTGGTGGTACGCTTGATTTCTTTGTCCAAACCATAAAGCATTAATCAGTTTGATTTTGGTACTCAGTTTATAGAAAGCAAGCTTTGAGCTGACAATGAATTTTAAATATGATTCTGCTCATGTAAAAAGCAAAGGGTTGCTTCTTTTTCCGACCAGCCAAGTTGAATAAACAATAAGGAGTGGCCTCAGCCTACATGTCTCCACCACACCACACACCCTGATACATTTCACCCCATCGACCGGGTTTAGTTCTAGGGTGACTAAAGCTGGGTGCACACTATTATTTAGTTAAACTGTGGGGTTGAATGAAAAATAACTGTCAGCTCTGGTCAGAGCTGCTGTACTAACCATGTTAGGTTAGTTCAACAACCACCCTCCTGCTGAGCTTTTGTGCTCTGACAGGGGGACGCCCCCCTGGCAGAACACTTTGCTCAGTGCTTTATGCCATTGGCTGAAAGCGCTGATCAGGAGTCAGTCACATGCTGGTCTTCCAGCATGCACATCCGACAGAGAAGCCAGCTGAACTGGCTGGCTTCTGTCAGACAGACCGACATACACACGGGCCGAATGTTGGCCGTTTTTTTTTTAACCGATCATTGTGTCTCAACATTTGGCCCGTGTGTACCCGGGGTAAGCCCCGGTGGGCGGGGTAAAATATATCAGGGTGTGTGGTGTGGTGGAGACACTCCTTATTATTTGTTCACCTGGGTTGATCAGGAGTAGTGTACTCTTAACACTTACTAGCCCTCTGGATTGGAATCAGGATAAGCCTGCACACAAAATATGGGATACAGGGACAAACTTTCACCTCTACTTTGAGCTGCACCAAAAGCAATATAACAGGCCACTCTGATTCTGTTCATGTCTGAAATCTTGAAGAATTTGATTTGGCAAAGCCCACCTAAATTCTGGAGGCTATTTTGTAGTAATCATTTACCCTAGGTTTAAACTAGTGCTGCTGCATGATCTTGTTTTTCAGTGCATATTTGTAGCATGTTCTTACATACATTTTGGATGAGTTTTCATGTTTCATTAAGGGAAAAGACTGGTTGTTAAACAAAAACCCTGCCAAAAATGCACTAAAAAACACATGTACATGCACTGCCGTTGACATCGGTGTGGCCAAAAGCATATTGTGCTGCACCAAAAGAAACACCTATATCTTTTCAAAACTTGCAGTGCACCATGTCGCATTGGTGTGAATGGGCGCCATAGAAAATAATCTGAACGTGATTTTCATTATTGTAAATTGCAGCATGACAGCAGACACAGGAGGAATCGCACTAGTGTGAATGGGCCCTTACAGAGATTGCATCACAAAAGTCCTATTGCATTTGCAGAATTTTGGCTTTATTGCCTAACTCAAAATGATATAGATGACAACTTTCAAATTATGTTAGATTTCTATGTAGTATATATTTATATAAACACCAATAGCTAGATTCACGTACGGCGGTGCTTCTTTAGGTCGGCGTAGTGCATTCCATTTGCACTACGCCGACGTAAGATAGTGAGGCAAGTACTGTATTTACAAAGCACTTGCCTCCTAAGTTACGTCGGCGTAGCGCAAATGGCCCAGCGTAACCCCGCCTAATTCAAAATAGGCAGGTAGGGGGCGTGTTGTATTGTAATGAATTCACGATTCATTACCATACATGTAAATGAAGCGCCGATCGTACGGCGCATACGCGCGCATGCTCAGTATCACATCGCAAATACTTCTTGCTTTCGACGTGAACGCAACCTACGCCCAGCCCCATTCTGAATCGGCTTACGCAAACGACGTAAAATTTGACGGCTGTCCCGACGTCCATACTTAACATTGGCTGCGCCATCTTTTTGGTGGTTTATCTTCACACCTGAAAAACGTCTTACGTAAACGGCGTAGCTTACTGCAACGGGCTTACGTACGTTCGTGAATAGGTGTATCTTGCTCATTTACATATTCTCTGCGTAAATCGACGTACACGCCCCTAGCGGCCAGCGTAAATATGCAGCTAAGATAAGACGGCGTAGGAGACTTACGCCGGTCGTATCTTAGCAAGATTTAAGCATATCACAGTTTGAGAATACGCTTAAAGATACGACGGCGCGGATTCGGACTTACGACAGCGTATGTAGTGATATGCCGTCGTAAGTGTTTCTGAATCTAGCTACAGATTTTTATAATCTCGTCTACATCAAACTTAACAAGTGCTCATGTCAACCACATCTTTCATCATAGAGTTTTTTTTTTATAGAGCTCCACGTTTTGGTTTGTTATTACGACTTGAGCTTTAATCCTCTGCTATGATCACAACTAATGTGTAATAAAGTCTTAGGTATGGCTGGCTGATTTCTTCCATTATGGCTAAAAATACAGGTTTGTAAACCTCGGCTCATAATTATTATTGTGAAGTGTGACATAAATCCTTTGGTAAAGGACAGTGGATTTAAGATGCTGGTTCTCATTTAAGGTGAACACAAGGTAGCTCTTTTGATGAAAGGCTTCCTAACATCACAAGAGAAATTAAAAAGCCGTTGTGGTTGTGTGTTATTACACTCTGTCAAATCTTTGCCAGCTTTGCCATTGATTAGCATACATTGTACCTAGACACCCATTTGCATTTATATAGAACTTTTATCCAAAACTGCATCCAACTGTGCCGAACAATCTCAGACAGAGCAAAGGGGATTTCAGAGATCAGCTTTAGCATAGGCAGTGAAATGAAACCCGTAGATTCAAGCAGACAGTCTGCCAACTACCTGCCCCCAGCCTGTCCTTTTCACCCTGGGTGATAGTGACACTTGGCCGTAAGGGAGCATCTGACCGACTCTATCTTCAGTGGTGATGCATGACAGTGACAGAGTGAGAAAGGGCCCTGCACTGAACATGTGTCTCATGTACTGTATATAATGACATTGATAGTCTAGGATGTGTCCACGCTACAGACGGCACATTATCTATCTGTCTCTATTACTGCTGTGCACTGCTATATAATGCCTATTCTCAGTGCAAAGGAATCCAACGTTTTCTTTACTTGTGCTCAATGACAATTTGGAGACAAATATACACCTCTCATTGTATTGAATTCCTGCCCATATATGTCCAACCTTTGTGCATAATAAAGGTGTTTACCAACAGGCATATTATCAATTGGATTAACAATGTGACTTAAGCCCCGTACACACGACCAGTTTCCTCGGCAGAATTCAGCTTCCGACCGAGTTTCTGGCTGAATTCTGCCGAGAAACCCGGCCGTGTGTACACTTTCGGCCGAGGAAGCCGACGAGGAGCTTGACGAGGAAATAGAGAACATGTTCTCTATTTCCTCGTTGTTCTATGGGAGCTCTCGGCCCGCCGAGCTCCTCGGCGGCTTCAGGGCTGAACTGGCCGAGGAACTCGATGTGTTTGGCACGTCGAGTTCCTCGGCCGTGTGTACGGGGCCTTAGAAACAACAAGTGTGATGGAAGTTTAGTCATGCAATGACCAAGTCTATCTGTATTGTGTTTGTTTTAACTTTACGACCATAACCATTGTACATTGTGTAAAGCATGTACAAAAAAAAATAGACACCCCTCAAAAATAAAGTTTATGTTATATAGTTTATATGATATGTCCAGAAACAGCAGCCTGGAACCAAAATTCTGCTCTGAAAAGAGGACACATTTCCTAGAACTCTGCCTGCAAAGCAGCTGGAAAGGAAGATGTAGTAATTTGTTTCTGGCGGGAACTTCCTTTCAGTTGCACCCTGTTCCCCCAGAGTAACGGATGTCCTCTGTTTCATTGCAGGAAGGACATGTCAAATCCAGAGCCATAACTAGCACTAAAATCATCTAGTGTATTTTCTTGTGACAAGTGCTGCCACAGTGTATTATAAGAACAAGCTGCATGATTGTTATTGTAGTTTTGCAGATACCGTATTTATCGGCGTATACCGCGCACTTTTTTGAAAATCAGGGCAAAATCGTGGGTGCGCGGTATACGCCGATACCCGCTTTCCCGCGCCGAGTTTGAATACTGCGCCGACATATACCGAGCGCAGTACACTCGTGTATTGTCGGGCAGTCTCGGGTCTTCTCGCCCTGACGTCCTGGACGTACAGGACGTCAGCGCGAGAGTTGCCGAGCCTGCCCGATGAAACACAAGTGTACTGCGCTCTGTATATGTCGGTGCAGTATTCAAACTCGGCGCGGGAAACGAGCGGGGAGGACGCGAGGACGCCGCAGAAGGACGCCGGACCCGACGAAGAGGACACCCGAAGGCGCAGACGGACGCCGGACCCGACGAGGCCGCCGATGGACGCCGCGCAAGACACCAAAACTGTAAGTACAAAAAACTTTTTTCCACAGGAAATCGGGGCAACTTTAGGGGTGCGCGCTATATGCGGGAGCGCGATATACCCCGATAAATACGGTATATGTTGATGTGATTTTTTCACCCCATTACCAAAATGTTATTCAGAAACATTTGGGACTATATGTGCACAGTTTTATGTATGTTTGCTGTATTTTATGATTTGTTCAGTTGCACCCTGTTCCCCCAGAGTAATGGATGTCCTCTGTGTCATTGCAGCTACCATTTATTAACCCACTTAAAGCGGAGTTCCATCCAAAAGTACTCCTCACCCCCTTACATACCACATTTGGCATGTAATTTTGTTTGGGGGGGTGGGGGTGGGTGGCTTCTTTTGAAGGGGAATTCCTGTCCCCGTTTCTCCTTCCTCCTACGGGCCGCCTAGGTGACCCTGCTCCTCCTAGGTGGCCCCTCCCTCTCTGCAATCTTCTGGGACATTGGACAGGTCCCAGAAGATTGCCTGTCCACTGTGAACATGAAGCGAGACTTGCGAATGCTCAGTGCATGCCCGGCCGTGAAGTTGAAAGCTGTCACGGCCAGGTGCCCACAGTGGCTATGATGGCACTGGCGGAGAGGAGGGGAAGAGGAGCGATGCTCCGGGCGGCCGCATTGCTGGACCGTGAGGAAGGTAAGTGTCTGTTTATTAAAATTCAGCAGCTAAACTTTTTGTTGCTGCTGACTTTTAATAAACAAAAAAACCTGGAACTCCGCTTTAAGGACCAGAAGGATTTACCCCCTTAATGACCAGGCCATTTTTTGCAATACAGCACTGCGTCACTGACAATTGCAGGGTCGTGCGATGTTGTACCCAAACAAAATGTCTTTTATTTCCCACAAATAGAGCTTTCTTTTGATGGTATTTGATCGCCTCTGCGGATTTAATTTTTTGCACTATAACCAAAAAAAGAGTGCCAGTTAAAAAAAAAAGTTAATATTTTTTACTTTTTGCTATAGTAAATATCCCCCCCAAAATATAAAAAAATATTTCTTTCTCAGTTTAGACCAATTATTCAGTATTCTGCTACATATTTAGAGTGTCTACAAAATAGGTGATAAATTTATGGCCCTTTTATTATTTTTATTTTTTAACTAGTAATGGCGGTGATCAGCGATTTTTACCAGGTACTGTGACATTGCGGCGGACAGATCGGTAATTTTTTACACTTTTTGGGACAATTTATACAGCGATCTGTGCTATAAAAATGCACTTATTACTGTATAAATTACACTGGCAGAAAAAGGGTTAACACTAGTTCTGATCAAGGGGTTACATGTGTTCCCTGGGAGGTGTTTCTAACTGTGGGGGTAGGGGACTGACTGGGGGAGGAGAGAGATCTCTGTTCCTAATCACTAGGAACAGATGATCTCTCTCTACTCCCCTGTCAGAATGGGGATCTGTTTGTTTACATTGACAGATCCCCATTTTGGTTCTCTGTGGAGTGATCGGGGGTGGCTGGCAGACACTGGTCATGCACATCGGCTCCGGCGCCATGCGCACACCCACTGTGTCTACTGCACAAACCGACTTACAGCTACGATGATTCGCTCAATAGAGCCAACCTGCAGCAGTATAATGACGGTGGCTGGTGGGCAAGTGGTTAAACATCAAAATTTCACCCACCCTTATCACACTGTGGAATTTATTCATGATATGTGCAACACTTGCATTACCTAGAAACCAATTTTGGGCCTCAGACAACCAGGTCTTACAGAACTGGCCATGTATTTGTAAAGGAAGTCACAGATTGAAGATGGTAGGTAGAAGCTACAATATCATTATTTACAATGATTTTGCCCCATGTAGACATCCATACCAGCTTCATATGGATGTAACAATAGAACTTAGGCAGGCACCTGGCTAAGATTCGAACCATGTATGGGCAGATGAATGTACTCGAGTTGATTGATCGATCAACTTTGGTACAACCAGCCTGCCAGATTTTACATGCAATAAGCACTGTGTTCTCCTTGCGGGGGCAGCTCACCACTAGGAGAACACGATGGCCCTGGGGGAGGGACTCCCCTGTCAACACTGTCTGTGTTGATGTGGGTATTAAGGGATTTTCTTTCCTACAACACATGGCCTTAAATAGGCTAGTGCAAATGAACTACTAGTTTTGGCAAACATCAGTGTGATGCTACACAATGAGAATGGGCCTAGATAAATCATAATACTCTTGGAAATATGTTATTACACTCAGCCTGACTGTACAGGGTCTTAGGACAGTTTACCAATGCATAGCAGCTCTAAGCCTGGACCAGTTTAATAGCTCACAGGAGAAAAGAGTTCGCTCTGTTACACTGCCAAATGGCAAATTTATATATCTGTACAAAGGATACTAATCTTTAACCACTTCCATACATTTTCACCCCCTTCCTGCCCAGACCAACTTTTAGTTTTCAGCGCCGTTGTACTTTGAATGACAATTGCGCAGTCGTGCGACGTGGCTCCCAAACAAAATTTACGCCCTTTTCTCCCCACAAATAGAGCTTTCTTTTGGTGGTATTTGATCACCTCTACTTTTTGTTTTTGCGCTATAAACAAAAGAAGAGCGACAATTTTGAAAGGGGGCATTAACAGATATAAAGAAAAGGGTAGTGCTGCGCTGTAAATAAAGAATGGGGTACAAGTGTAGAGGAAGTGTAGCAAATCCTTATATGTAAAAAGATACAGTCTGACTAATGATCAAAATGACAATGTGAAAAAATATTGACATCAAAATTAACGTGCTACAGTGCAGCTAATCCAGCTGGCAAAAGTAGGGTAATAAAACGTGACAGTGCTAGTATCGTACAGTGTAATACAATAATAATTGGTGTACTGTTAAACAATGGGGTGTACAGCATGCATAACACAACACACAACAGCGACTGAAATAGGCTAAGTTAAATGTCCATGCAACAAAAAGCCTATAAGCATAACGCAGGAAAAATCCAAAAATAAAAGTGCAGGTGTAGATGCCAAAATAACGTGAAGAAAAGGTGTTCTCTTCGAAATAAGTGAGGATGTCCCCTTACCTTACTGCTGTAAGGTAACAGCATATCAACCCCATTCCCTATTTACAGCGCAACACTACTCTTTTCTTTATAGCAAAGAAACTAGGTACAGTTAAAAAGTAAAACTATTCAGGCGGGACAATGGTTCTTTAGATGTACCCTGGTATCAACATTTCTTACCTAACTGAAGGCAAGTAGATACAACAGAACATCCGCATCTAAGGCTGTCTTTAACAATTACGGAGCTATCTTACAGGTTGTGCACAAATAAGAAGCTTCATTTCTGTCATGGTTAACCAGCAATGGCAGGAAATAAAGTGTGAATGAAAGGAATTCGGATTGTGTCTCCACTAGACCATAACACTGTGTGAAATGAAGCAACGTAAGTGAACAGAAGGTGATATATTATACACAGGTAACCAGCAGAGATACTCTCTAAACTCCAAGTGGAACAATTCATTTACACCTTCCAATGGAAAAAAATCTTAGGGGAGACTAAACAACTGTAAGGATATTTCCAACGATGGGCTGATTTGATTGATTATATTTTTTTTGACAGAAAAACACCGCAAATAATCCAATATTTAAAAACAAAACAGCAAGTGGCAGCATAAGTTAAACTGAGCATCCTGTGTCTGCAGTGTTACTGTATGGTATGTGCAGAACCCAACTGCAGAACTTTCAGGTTATCATTAAATAACTAGGAGGCAGGGTAGTTGGGACTGTCTTTGCCTGTTTTATCCTTCAAACGTACAATTTACAATTTCAATCTACATCACATTTCTGCTTCTGTGATAAACAGGAAAATAAACATGTTTACATGGCTTCAAAATTTAAAACAATATTACAAACAGGATGGCAGCATTTATTACACAGCTTATATTTAGCCCAAATAAACCTTTCCACGTTAAATATTATTACAATTTTACGAATGTGTCATGACTCCACTTTATACCAGATACTCAAAATGTACCCAAAATGTATTCAGCGACATTGAGGTTGAATTACTAAAGGCAAATAGGCTGCTCATTTCATATGGGAAGCTGCACTTTGCAAGGGAATTACCCCCAGAGCTTAGTAAAAGCGGCAAATTTTCTCTTTGGAAAAAATACCCAATCATGTGCAAGGGGAAAAAAAACTGCATTTTTGATTGACCACAATTTAAAAAATTAAAGTCAGCAGAGTTTCACCTTTGCCCTGAGGAAGTCACGTGCCCAGTGACACAACGCGTCAAGTGGAGCCAGTTACATTATGTCCGGTGCCTCCGATACCCGGAAGGCAGTGAGGAAAGGATTGCTGATGGTTTTTAAAATTACATGCTTTGCTTGAGTTGTGTCAAATGTAAGTGCATAGAGCTTTTTTAATAAATATTTTTAAGCCTGCATATTGCCATGTAAATGGATTTCTTTTATATATTTGAATTATTTCTGTGGAGTAGAGCAAGACTCTTAAAGGGGAAAACATGCATGAAGGTGATGTAAAAAGTTTCATGGTGGATCAACAAAGTTATTAACACAAAACCTTTCAGGTCAGTGTATAAGGTGAGCGAGCACTGCACCCAGAGGTGATTGGTGGTTGAAGCATTTTTCTGGATATTCACCTTATTTTCAAGTGTGGATTTTTTTGGAGCACTAACATTTCATTATGGACACTACAATTGAGAGCACCTTAAAGGGTCACTAAAGGAAAAAAAATGTTTTGCTGAAATGACTGTTTACAGGGTATAGAGACATAAAAGTTAACTGATTCCTTTTAAAAATGATTAAAAGTAGATAAAAATCAATCATATAATGTGCCTCTAGTTTCACTTTCACTTTTAAACTGGCTTCATGTTTCTGTGAAGTAGAGAGACACACAGAACAAAAACAAACAAATCCAGGGCAGTGTTTTGTTTTTTTCACCGCGAGAAAGCTCCCAGTACTGTGGTTATAAGGAAACAGACAACCAGGAAGTGTGGAGATCAGAGCAGAATTACATCAACTTCAAAGCAAAAACAAACAATGAGGACATGAAACCAGTACTGCAGTAAGGTAAAGGAAGCTATTTAGCTAAAAAAAAAATTCATTTAGTGACCCTTTAATGTTTAATTTGAGAATTTTTGAACCAAATGATTTTTTATTATTAATAGGATATTTTTATGTTGTTATATAGGGATAAGCCAAACACCCCCCCGGTTCGGTTCACAGCAGAACAGGCAAAAAACGAACACCGTTAAAGTCTATGGGACACGAACATAAAAAATCAAAAGTGCTAATTTTAAAGTGTAATATGCAAGTTAATGTCATAAAAAGTGTTTGGGGACCTGGGTCCTGCCCCAGGGGACATGTATCAATGCAAAAAAAGTTTTTTCGGGAGCAGTGATTTGAACAATGCTTAAAGTGAAACAATACAAGTTAAATATTCCTTTAAATTTTGTACCTGGGGGGTGTCTATAGTAAAAAAAAAATGGCGTGGGGTTCCCCCCAAAAATCCATACCAGAAAGATTAAAACCCATCTCTTATGAGGTCAAGGGGCTCCTTACCCATGGAATGGATACAGCGCCCAGAGGCGATTCAGTTCGCATGTGTTGTGCTTTACAAGTCTCTCTCTCACTCACTCACTCACTCAGACCCTTATCCGAGCATGCAACCTGGCAGGCTGCAGGAAAAGAGGGTAGATGCGAGAGTGCCCCCCCCTCCTGAACCGTACCAGGAAACCCGCATTGCATCAGAGGGGGGCGGGGTCACCCGTACATGTCACTGGGTAACCCCCGGCCTTTCCCTGTTACATCAGAGGGGGACGGGGTCACCCGTGCACTGACAGGTGGCCCTGCCCTCAGCTATATAAGAGCTGTCAGGCTGGAGCGCGTCATTCATTGGGTTCATTGAGGAGGCACGATCGTGTCAGCGTTGTATCCTCGCTAGAGATCGAGACTGGATTACATCGCTAGAATTGTTTTTTTTTAAATAAAGGACTTATCCCAAGCTGTACTGTGGTTTTTATTTTATTTTTTGTGAAATCGTAGGGGTACAATGTACCCCGTTAACCAATTCACATGGGGGGGGCGGGATCTGGGGGTCCCCTTTGTTAAAGGGGGCTTCCAGATTCCAATAAGCCCCACGCCAGCAGACCCCCACAGAGCAAGGGTTTGTGGGGATGAGGCCCTTGTCCCCATCAACATCGGCATGTTGCCTGGTATGGTTCAGAAGAGTAGTGTTAAATTACTTTTTTTCCTTTTAGAAATTTAATTTTGTGCAGGGACTGTTATAAACACAGGAAACCTGCGCTATAGACAGGTACGAAAATTAAAGGAATATTTCACTTGTATTGTTTCACTTTTAGCATTATTAAAATCACTGCTCCTGAAAAAACTTCAGTTTTTTTAAAAAAAATTTGCATTGATACATGTCCCCTGGGGCAGGACCCAGGTCCCCAAACACTTTTTATGACAATAACTTGCATATTAACCTTTAGAATGAGCACTTTTGATTACTCCCATAGACTTTTAAAGGGTGTTCCGCGCTTTCGAATTTGCCGCGAACACCCCAAATTGTTCACTATTTGGCGAACGGGCGAACTTGTATTGGACATGAACATAAAGCTCATCTCTATTGTTATGTGATCAATTAAGGTTGATTGATTTACAACGTTTATCTTTACCTTTTTATATTGCACTTGTATTGTATCTTGCATTATACAAATGTTTAAAGAAACAGCGCCCCATTTTTTTATTTATAAATAAATTAGAGCTTAATAAATACGGCTAATTTTTTCTTTGCAAAAAATATCCAATGATGTACAGTGAATCCGGAAAGTATTCATAGCACCTCACTGTTTCCACATTTTGTTTTGTTACAGCCTTATTTCAAAATAGATTCAAAATAGATTCAATTCATTGTTTTCCTCACAATTCTACAAAAATACCCCATAATGACAATGTGAAAGAAGTTTGTTTGAAATCTTTGCAAATTCCCCCCCCCCCACCCAAAAAAATTCACACATACATAAGTATTCCACTAATCATCATTGACATGTTTCTACAACTTAATTGGAGTCCACCTGTGGTACATTCAGTTGATTGGACATGATTTGGAAAGGCACACACCTGTATATATAAGGTCCCACAGTTAACATTGCATGTCAGAGCACAAACCAAGCCATGAAGTCCAAGGAATTGTCTGTAGACCTCCGAGCATAGGCGTGCGCACAGGGTGTGCCAGGTGTCCCAGGCACACCCTAATCACCCTATGCAGCACAGATTTCCCCTACTGCCCTGGCTCCCATCTTTCCCCCTGCAGCATTGGCAGCTTCCCTCCTCTTCTATAGGCTTTTGCTCCTGGGATGTTTTAGGAGTGGGGAAGGGGTCAATAAATATGTAATTTACCAACCCCTTCCCTTTCTAAATGAACACCGTGAGCGATCTGTAGTGTGTGTTTGGGCTTTGGGGTGCACACCAATGCCCAATGGACCAATGCCACACTAATGCAATAGGCTGCGCACTCCTATGCCTCCGAGACAAGATTGTATTGAGGCACAGATTTGGGGGAGGGTACAGAAACATTTCTGCAGCCTTAAAGGTCCCAATGAGCACAGTAGTCTCCATCATCCATAAATGGAAGTAGTTTGGAATTACCAGGACTCTTTCTAGAGAGGGCCATCCGGCCAAAGTGAACATTTGGGGGAGAAGGGCCTTAGTCAGGGAGGTGACCAAGAACCTGATGATCACTCTGACAGAGCTCCAGCATTTCTCTGTGGAGAGAGGACAACCTTCCCTCTCTACAGCACTCCACCAATCAGGCCTGTATAGTAGAGTGGCAAGATGGAAGCCACTCCTCAGTAAAAGGCACATGACAGTCCACCTGAAGTTTGCCAAAAGGCACCCTAAGGACTCTCAGACAATGAGAAACAAAAATCTCTGGTCTCATGAAATAAAGATTGAACACTTTGGCCTGATTGGCAAGCGGCATGTCTGGAGGAAACCAGGAACTGCTCATCATCTGGCCAAAACATCCCTACAGTAAAGCATGATGGTGGCTTCATCATGCTGTGGGGATGTTTTTCAGTGTCAGGAACTGGAAGACTAGTCAGGATCAAGGTAAAGATGAATGCAGCATCCTTGATGAAAATCTTTGGACCTCAGACTTGGGCAAAGGTTCATCTTCCAACAGGACAACAATCCTAAGCACACAGCCCAGAAAACAAAGGAGTGGCTACGGGACAACTCTGTGAATAAGTGGCCCAGCCAGAGCCCAGACTTGAACATCTTTGGAGAGATCTGAAAATGGCTGTGCACAGACGCATCGTAGCATCATATTCAAAAAGACTTGAGGCTGTAATTGGTGCCAGAAGAGCTTCAACCAAGTATTGAGAATAGGCTATACAAAGGCTATACTTATGTATATGTGATTTTTTTTTTCATTTTTCATTTTACCTTTTTAAGTGGTTGTTACCACAATCATATAATTCACTGTCAGACCCTCTATTATAACTAGTCATACAGGGTTAATATTTTATGAAAACAAAGCTTGTAAATATCATTCTAGAGCGATCTGACGTCAGCCGGGGTGGTCACGTGGTCACTCACGCCTCCCTCTGTAGCGGGAGTCACGTGACCACCTGAAGATAGCTCCAAATCGGCATTTACCAGCTTTGTTTTCATAAAACAATAACCCTGTGTGTTATGCTTAGTTATAATAGAGAGGCTGGCAATGAAAATTTCTAATATTTTTTTTTTTCTAATCACAACAGTAGGAGAGGGGGTTGTGGGGACAGAAACAGACACAGAGCTGACAGGCAGGGAGGGAGGGGGTGAGGGGACAGAGGAGAGCTTCAGATGACGGAGGAATGCAAACTAACCACGGTAGTCAGGGCTCAGCATCCATGATTATTGTGCTCAGCACAGTGAGGGGGACACAGGAAGTGACAGGATCAGCCAGGTTTTTTACAGTTTATAGAGGGGCAGATTAGACAGCACAAGCACTGTGCTGTTTAATCTGCTGTAAGAGAACATGATCTTTTTTTTTTATTTTTTTAGGGTTACAAACACTTTAATAAATTTGCAAAGATTTTAAACAAACTTCTTTTACGTTATTATTATGGAGTATTGTTTGTAGAATTTTTAAGAAAATAATAAATGTAAGTGTAAGTGAGGCGAATGCACTGTACAAGAAAAAAAACTGCATTTTTGCTTGCACATGATTTAAATAATGAAAGTCAGCAGAGTTTCACCTTATTCACTAACCTCTAAGGAAAATTATTTTGCAAAGTGCAACTACCCTTGCAAATTGGACAGCATAGTTGCCTTGAAATTAATCCTTACAAAGTGATGGAGGATATGGAATAAATAGATTGACAAAGCTTTTTTTAACCTGATATATCTGTATACAGGTGATTTCAGTTTGTAAGAATTGTAGTGACATTTAAATAAGTTGCATAAATGTCCCTTTCAAAATTAGAGCTGTTGAGGTCCAGTGTGTATGGGTACTATCAGATTAGCTTATATTAGTAATGCAAGGCAGGCTTTATCTTTGACAGAGATAGCACTCATAATAGGGAACAATGCATAGCTGCACAGAAATACCCATTCAAGTCCTGTTCCAAGAAGCTGAAATTATAAATACTATCATGTATAAGAAACTAAATGTTAGTCTGTGCCTTTATATATACCTATATACTGCCTTGCTATCTGATAATCCAAATGTTGTCACATTTTTGTGTTGGACCACCATGGATTACCACTCTACATGTGTTACATAGTACGTTGTAGCATAAAAAATAAGCTTTGTAATTATCCTGCTTAGGAAAATCTTTGTTATCCATTAAAGACTCTTAATGAATTCAAGGCTGTGTATGGATAAATTGCATTTGATCATCTACAGTGCCTTTTGTGAATATAAGGGGATTTATCAACATTCAACAAAATAAAACCATGCCACGCTTGGAAACCAAAGATTATAAATGTTAAAAATAAACAGCTTAGATTACAGAAAAGTATACCTCCCAACTTTCTGAGATGAGATATAAACAAAAAAAAGACACACAATTTTCCCCCCAAATTTTTTTTTACTTTCTGTTATAAAACATATCCAATAAAAAAAAAATATATCTTCATAAATTTCGGCCAATACAGTATGTATTCTGCTACACATTTTGGTAAAAACGTAAGCGTATATTGATTGGTTTGCGCAAAAGGTATAGCGTCTTCAAACTATGGGCTATTTTAATTTTTTTACTAGTAGAGGTGGCAATCAGCTACTTATAGCGGGACTGCAATATTGCGGCAGACAAATCGGACACTAACTGACACTTTTAACACTTTTTGGGGACCAGTGACACATACATTGATCAGTGCTAAAAATATGCACTGTAACAGTACTAATGACACTGGCTGAGAAGGGGTTAACATCAGGGGCGAGCAAACAATTAACTGTGTGCCTAGCCTGTGCTTTCTCACTGTGGAGGAGGTGCTTTTACTATGGGAAGGCGTTGATCCATGTTCCTGCTTTGCAGGAACACAGGCTCATTACCTTTCCTATTGATAGAATGGAAATCTGCCTTATTTACATAGGCAGATTGTCGTTCTGCCTGTGTGTTGTACAATAGCCGCTAGGCTCCCACTGTGTGTGATCACAGCGGGAGCGGGTTGCGGTGGATCACGTGTCTGCTCCAGACCCAGAAGTAAGTATGTGATCTGCCACATATCTCCCGCCCTGCCACAGTATATTTGTGGTGGGCGGTCTGGAAGTCGTTAAACAGCTTCTGCTCTTTTTTTAAATTATTCCTTGTGAATGAGGTTAAATGATAATATACAGTACATGGAAGTTAGAAATGCACTAAAAACCTTAGAGGAGGCCGTTCACTTTGCAAAGTTAAGGTTTTCTTTGCTTAATTAATAAGGTTAAGCTGTATTTACTTTGACCAATTAATCTTGTACAATGAAAAATGCAGATTTGTTTTCCCTTTTCATTTGCCTTACAAATGAATTGCACATTGAAATGTACTCATTTTTACCTTATTTACTAACATTCAGTTTGCAAGGTCAACATTTCCTTGCACATAAACAGCTTCTATTCCTTTAGTAAATTGACCTCATTGTGCATTTTTAACTTCTGGGGATAATAATTGCTTAAAACGAATCATCAGAAGCTTGTTTTCGGCTAGTCATGGGTTAAAATAGTTAAATTAATCCTCCTGTTTCCAAGGAAAGGGCGTCAGAGCCTTTGCTTGGCATGGAATAAATTTCCTAACAAATTATTCCATTTCCTTCTCCGTCCGTCACACACAGTTTATGCCTCGTGAAAAGTAATAAGTGAGCCTGATCTGAAATTCAATTGTTCAATTTCTTTGTGTGTGCGATCAGCAGTGGGATTCCTACGCCATTGCTGAATTCCTGAGAGCTATATCTTCCATCAGCAGATTGAGGACAATATTAGGAAATGATAATATAATCAGTCAATCAGCCGTATCTTCATAGGACATTTATAGATTTTAACTTCAGAAATGCCTTCAGATATTGTCCAGTTTCAAACAGAATCACTGCAGACTCCTTTTATACTGTTGGGTTAATATCACAGCCGGGATAAACAAATGCATTGTGCTGCAATGCCCTCTGGCAGTGTACAATGATAAAATGACCATTCCATTTTTTTATTATTATCCTTCTGTTCTTAACCTCCCTGGCGGTATGATTCTTTCAGAAAAAACATGCTGAAAGCGGTACCATTATTTTGCAAGGAAATTTGGCGTTTTATATTGTAGGTCTGTAATTTTTAGAAATAACTCACTTAAATCTGACCAAACAAGATTCTAATAGGCATCCCGGGTATGACATTTTTTTAAAAACAAAATTATAAATTATAATATAATAAATAATTATAAATAATTATAACAAATAATAATATAATTATAATAAAAATTATTCAATAATGTAATCAAATCAAAATAACTGAAATTTGCTCAGTTGCAGAATTGTTGCTGTCATTATTTTTTTTTTTTTTATGACGAATTTCCCCACAAATCGCTATCACACAATTCTGCAAGTGATTATAATTTATTATCGCTGTTTTTTAGCTGATCTAAAACTATTTTTGACATAAAGGGACACTTTTGGTTGCTATGGACAATCTACAGTTTTCAGGGAGAAAGAAACGTTTTTATTATATAAAATGACATGCATGACACAGGACAGACCACTAGGGACAAGGGGGGTGTGTTTTTTTTTACATACAGTACTGTAATCTATAAGATTACAGTATACTGTATGTAAAGTGTTTGTTTACTTTTTTGAATTTGGCGCCGTTCTCCGTCCCCGTGCGTCGTAACGTCGCAGGGAACGGAGATCGGCGTCACACAGAGGCACTGTGTGAATCGAGCGAGGTCCCGCTCGCTCACACAGCGCGGTGGCATCGCTGGATCCAGGGACAAGGTAAGTAAACCCTGCCTGTGGATCTAGCGAGGCAAGCCCGAGTCTGACTCGGGGTTACCGCTCGCAGCAGGAAAATCTAACCCCAAGTCAGACTCGGGAATACCGCCAGGCAGGTTAAAGACCTTTTTTTCTACCAGCAACATGAATTGTTGCCAGCATACAATGGAGGTAGCCATTTTTTATTAAAGCAAAACATACCCTATTAATTTAGCAGGAGCTTGGGATATCCCCAAAGTAAGAATTAACGGATGTCAAATGCATTGGTGATGTAATTGTATTCTTGTAAATTGATAGACCAAAAAAGGGAGGGCTGACATGAGCCAATCTAATGCTCATTAATGTTTCTCCTTCATTATCCAATTTCAGTGGTATCCAAGCTGTACCTCTTAGCTACAGTTGATACCTAACAAGGGTGCCCAAAACAAAACACTGAACAAACACAATTTGCAAATTCCTACGTGAGTAAACTACATTGTATTTAAAATGTGTATTTGGCTTTTTCTCCTGAGTTGGGCTTTAAAACTTCCAGAGTTTTCAGTGGTACCCTGTTAAGCCCTGTACACACGATCAGAATTTCCGATGGAAAAAGTCAGGCAGACTTTTTCCATCGAATATTTCGACCATGTGTATGCCCCATCTGACTTTTTTGTGAGGAATTCCATCAGAGTTTAGATAGAGAACATGTTCTCTTTTACTCCGATGGAATTCCTTCGGAAAAAAGCCTGATTGTGTGTACGGGGCATAATAAATTCTATGTGAGGACAATAATTTACAATTATGTGTCATATATCGGTTAACATTAGGCAAGCACTAAAATGTAAAAGGGCATTCTTAATTTCTGTATATTACTAGTGAATACAGTAGGACACAATTAATAGATCTACAGAGGTGTCTAAAGTTACAGACCTATAAAGCCTACCCCACATTACTAACTACTATTATGCCTCCATCTTAGATCAACTTTATTTCTGGTGGCACACTACCTCCGAAAAACTATGGTCAACCTTGGAAGCCTCAATTTCACACCCTGCTACCCTGACCAACCACCTCCTACTAATTGCAGCAGGTGATTCTCCACTCCAGTGAAACCCCAAACCCCAACCCCACACATTCAGCCACCATCTTGGCCTGGAATAAATTATTGGCTGTGTACCTCCCCAGATCACCTACTTGTTCACTACCAATACCGCTCAGGGCCCTCTACTTTTTTATCACTGATCTAAACATATCCCGATTGCACACTGTTGGTATCACAAATATAGGCAACATAACTAAAAACTCACTGAATACCTTTAAAGCCCTTCAAGACAAATTTACTCTCCCAAGCTCAGAAGACTACACGTAGACAAGAATCTCCCACTTTCTCAGTTCTTCTAAAATTCCCTCCACAGTACCCATTCCCACACCTGTCCTTCAGTATCCACCCCTTACCCCAGGAAAGCTATATCTCTGATGTACACTAGCCTCAGTGAAATCCGACCCTGCTCCCAAATAAACACCATAAAAAAATGGGTAGAGGAACTAAACACTCCTATCGCACAAGACCAGTGGCTACGAGTGTGTAGGGAAACTTCTGAAGCCTCCCATTGCAGCGATCATTAGTAATTCTACTAAAAAAACACACACAGATGGTACCTAACACCCTACCGACTATCCAAAATGTACCCTGGCCACCCGCCTACTTGTTGGAGGAACTGTGGTAGTATAGGCTCCATTGCTCATACCCTATGGTTTTGTAAATCCCTCATTTTGGAAACAAGTCTTCGCCCTGATTTCTTCCATCTCTGGAATACCCTCGCTCCTGTACCCTATGCTCGCTCTACTGCATATAGGCATAGAAAAAAAACCTCCACCAGTTCCGCTATTCTACTACTTATTTGTTATTTGTTGCCAAACTTAATATCACTAGGCTGTGGAAAACCTCTGAAACCCCCTCCATTTCAAACACTATTGCTGTCCTCAACTTTCACTGTAAAGTAGAAAAACTTGTAGCTAGGAAAAAAATCCACTTAGGGAAGTTGCATTGGCTGCAGTACCCAAACTTTACTGTTCAAGTATAAAGTTCAAGTATGTAATGTTTGTTATTTTCTAATGCTTCTAACTCTTGTTTGCTGATGGTTTGCTGGTGCCCCTCTCGCCCACTCTCCCCCCCCTGTACCTGTCCCCCCCCCTCCCATCTTGATCCTCACAGAACCATTGTTTATGGACTACTTATGTACTCATAACTCAGGCCTTGACAGTTTTTTATTGTTTTGAACTTTCAAAATGCTTTTTCTACTTTTAGACGGACAACTTGTTTGTACCTATTGTTATGGCTTTCATTTATTTCCATTTGTGAAAACTCAATAAAGAATCATTGAAATAAAATAAAATAAAAGAATTAAACACCTACAGACCTATAGGTTTAGTCCTTGAAAGGCACTGGTTGACTGGTTGAATCACTTACTTACAGTACGCTGACTACAGTGGGAAAAAAGTGGAGGTTCAGGTGTTACTACAGCTACTGGATGAACTTGGGTAAGGCAGTAGACACTGGAAGCTCATGCATTGTTTTAATGCCCCCAGTGATATCCTTGGTAGCAGATCTGTGTATATGAGATCTATCTTCAATTAATTGGTAGCACATGGTAGGCCCAGCCCAGCACATGAGGCCCAGGTAACAACCTGTAGCAGGGAAGACTGACGCACACTCAAGGTGCTTTGTTAAATCTAAGCCCAACCTACCGACAACAAGCTCATCACTGATTGGCTAGTTAACAAGCATGCAAGGCCAGCCCATGCTTTCCTCTGGATCCCTCAACAGAGTCTGGAATATGATATATCAATATGCATGTAAACGAAAGCCGTCAACAATACCAGATGTATATATAGCCTTGGGCGCATATAGAGAATATGCAAAGGGTTTCCTTAGTGTGACATATCAAATGACTGTTATTACTGTATGTCCAAATATATCAGAAGAAAAGTCAATATAAATGAGCTCCACTGGTAGCGTCTGCAGCCTCTTTTCTTAACGCATGAACCAAGGGAATCAGACTGACAAATTATCACACAAATAAAAAAGGACATAGAGAGAGAGAGAGAGAGAGAGAGAGAGAGAGAGAGAGAGAGAGAGAGAGAGAGAGAGACACTCTCTGTGTATAATTTATTAAAAAGCCATACAATAATAAAACCATAAATAAAGCCATAAATAATAATAAAATAATAATAATATTTTACTTACATGTAATAGTAGTGTAAATCACATTAATAAAAGGTTCCACTAGAATACCTCCTGGCCTACCACCCATTGGTTAGATTCCACCAGGCTCATAAGAGCTCCTTTGCGGGACACTGCCCATCTCAACGAGTACACTGCCATTTTGTGGAATCTATTATTAATGCAGTTTACACTAGACATGTGCATTAATTTTCGTCTGAATGCATTTTTGTCCGAATTTCAGGTATTTTCGTTTTAACAAACGATAACGAAAGCACAGAAAACGAAAACCTAAAGATCCGTCATAAACAAATGCTTTATTTTCATTTTCGTTTCGTTGTGCCTAACCTTAACTCTATTAGTCCAATATTATTCTACATAAAGAGAAAAGATTCGACATAGAGAGAAAAGATTCGACATTATAGAGACATGAAGAAGAGTCGACATAGAGAGAAAAGATTTGACATAGAGAGACATGAAGAGTCAAATTTTTTTTTAAAGATTCTGTCAAATCTTCTTTTTTTTTCTTCTTCTTAGAACATTCGACAGACACCATAAGCCTTCAATGACATATTTGACCTTAATTTTGATTTTCGGGCGAATGCATTTTTTTTACGAATAAAAACGATTTTCGGGAGTAACTAAATAAATTTATTTTTCGGACGAAAACGAAATTACGAAACAAAATATTTCAGTGTGCACATGTCTAGTTTACACCACTATTACATGTAAGAGGAATACAGATGGTGTTATTTGTATGGCTTTTTAATAAATGCTACCCTGAGAGTGTCTCTCTACCTCTGTTTGTCCTGTTTTATTTTTGAGTCTGAAAGATAATATATATCATAGGAAACCAATGAGCACAAAGTGCTAGAAAAATCAATGCACTACAAACAAAAAAGTGAAGTTTAAAGAGACTTTAAGTAACACATCTTTATACGTTTGGAACTCAGGCTGCCTATTAAGGCCAAGTTGTTTCCCCTATTCATGATTTATTATTGACAATGCATAACACAGTAATATCCAATACAATATATTGGCTATACGATTCCTTGGGATATGCCCCTTGCATTATCTGCACTCTAGGAATACTTCTCAGGCCCCGTACACACGTCCGAGGAACTCGACGGGCAAAACACATCGTTTTGCCCGTCGAGTTCCTTGTGAAGCCGCCGAGGATCTCGGCGAGCCAAAATTTCCCATTGAACAACGAGGAAATAGAGAACATATTCTCTATTTCCTCGCCGAGATCCTCGTCGGCTTTCTGGCTGAATTCTGCAGAGAAACTCGGTCGTGTGTACGGGGCCTCAGTGCTCGCTGCTCACCCTGACAACAATACAATCTTTAACTGATTTTACCACAATCCTGAAAAAAATATAGTGCTGTTTTTCCAATTGGACTATCTACCGACTGGTTTATGAAAATACACAAATGATAATATGCAATGGCAACTGAACAAAATGTAAAAGTCACATTATAATGACTTTCAGGTGAATATTGTTATAGTATAATGCATGCTCATTAATTACCTCATTTAATGGTAGCTGCAGTGTATGTTATTGCAATAAGATCATCAACACATTAATAATCCCTCATCAAGTTTTATTAATAACCTAAAAGAAGCACTTTAATTTGATTTGTTTATAGGCAGTACTCCAGGGAAAATGCAAATTTACTAAACTATAAATCAAGCTTTTATTATATAACATATAAACCTGCTGTTATTAGTAGTTCTGTCATTCCCAATTGTTTTACTTGTTGATCCTGCCAGTGCTGCTGTCATTTGCTTATTTCCTGTTGAAAGCCTGACAACGCTATGCTGAACTTGTAGCCTTGTCAATCTCTAATCTATGTTTCCCTATTTATATGCACATCACCACATCAAGGCTAGAAGCTTTGTTGGCCATGAGTTAGCGAGGGTAGGAACAGCAGTGCATGGTGATGTAGAAGTAGAGACCTCCCATCTGCCTGAATGGCAATGTATTGATGGTCACATGATCACCAAAAATACATGATAAACAAAGTTGTCTAAAAGTAAGGTTTGTTAAAGAAAAAAATCAAGGATCACTAAATAAGGCTATTCAGACAGTACTACTCTATACTGCAAGTGTTACAGTAGGCTTGGCTTATACGTCTTCCTGATGATTGTTTTAAATTATTGTGTTATTTTCTTTATTAATCTGCTGCAAACATAAATAACCATAACAGCTAAAAAAAAAAAAAAAACACTGTCAATTTAAGCAGCAGCTCCACAGGCATAGTACGGTACACGCCGCATACATAGTAAAGTTTTGACATTTTGACAAGCTGTTTAAACACAGCATATGACAGGTACATATTGCCACAATGGTTTAAGTAATATAGCTGAGTTTGTCTAAGGCAAGAGTCTGGTTGTCAGGGCAGTTTAATAAAGGGCCAGGTTATGCTGTACCCAGGGGCTTTGCTAATATGATCCATTAGGCCAGTCAGCCAGTAGGGGTTACTGAAAAAATAAAGTTTAGGAAGCAATACCTTAGTTTCCAGGCAAATGATTCAGGTTTATGAAACAATTGCACACACATACCACAGTGAATTAGCTACGTTTGGTGTTTAAAAGAACACTGCAGCAAAGCAATATTGTACTCTGCTAAATTAATGAGATTATTGTAACGATAGTATTCAGCATATGAATACATTTTTATTTCACATGCCTTTATGCATATTTTATCCACCTTTACATGCCGACCAAGCTGTCCAGCAAGAGTGACAGCTACAGGGTTTGAGACAAACCATATAACTCTGTCATGGCTGAATAACCATACAGTTTAAACTTTTTATTCCAAAGAAACAACATGTTGTTGTGAGTACTTATAGTGAAAGTTCACCCAAAAAAGCAAGTTCTGCTTTTCCTCCACTGCCAATATGGGAGTTTTTTTTTTGGGAGTAGGTACCTAGTTTTGACAAGTTCACCCCCCCCCCCCCCCACACACACACCTTTGCCCACAACCTTCAGGAGCACATTACAGGTCCCAGGAGGCTGTGGATCTATTAAAAAATGCAGCACTATTCACACATGTACAGTTGGAAGCCATGTGAAGCACTAGTTAGTCATAGCTGCTTTCCCACATACGAAATGGCGGTGCCAGGCACCATAATTTCAGCAAAGAACTGGCAGGGGGTGAAAACAGGGCTGGATCCCTAAACTGGTAAGGGCATGCTTATTAAAAGTCAGCTTATACAGTATTTGTAGCTGCTGAATTTTTTTTTTTATCTAGTGAAGTTCCCCTCGAGTCCCATTCACCATTCTAAAACAGCAATGGAATAGCGGGTGTTCATCCCAGCACCAATATAAAATGGTGGCTGGTCTCTATGGACCCCTGCTGGGACTAGCGCTGGCTACACCAGCTATCAGTGACAATTTGTAAACAGATTAGAAAAATATAAATTTATACTAAAACTAAACTGAGGATAATTAATTTTCAAGTTGCAACAATGCCATTGGAAGATCTAGATGACATTTGTGTGCTTATGAAAGTGAATGGAATGTCATTGCAAACCTGTAAAAAAGTGGCCATCATGCTAGTTTCTCCCCTTTTAAACCCAACATTTTTCTTATTGTATAATGGTTTCACAAAACCATTTTTTCCCTACATGTGTCGCAATGTGTAGAAAAAAATGATGCGCTAAACATAAATCTCATATTGAGTTATTAAATCCCACTGTAAAAAACACAAATCTGTGATAAGTACCGTATATACTCGAGTATAAGCCGAGTTTTTCAGCACTTTTTTGTGTGCTGAAAATAACCTCCTCGGCTTATACTTGAGTCTGTGTCTGCATACCTGATGAGCCTGTTATGCATTGCAGTCAGACGTCGGCCATACATTTAAGTCAGTGTACAAAAGCCACTCCTCCTTCTCGTTCTCGCCCGTGATAGGGGAACACTCAGTTTCCCAGCAGAGACTGTGTTCAGTGTTCCGCCTATCACGGACGTCCTCTCGTCCTCATCCCACGGACGAGGACGAGAGGATGTTTGTGATAGGTGGAACAGTGAACACTGACACTGAACTGAAACTGAACAGCGCTCCTGATGGCATAAATCCGTACAAAACGTACGTCGAGGCGAGCCTTGGTCACGTCCACTTCCGGTCCCTTTGGTCTGTGTGTTCAGCAGGGTGGAACGCACGCCAGCTACGGGTGTCCTAGCCGTGGGGCTACCATTCGACTACCTTACACGCATTCACCCTCTGTGCCGGGCTAAGGCACCATACATGTAAGCAAGCCAATTAGCTTTTTAATCATTTTTTATGTTTTAATAAACGGGATTACACTATTTTTGATTCCTCTATCATTTTCTACATATATCCCACCATCGATTCCTGGCAGGAGGAAGTTACCTTGTATGTACAGCATCCATTATTACCAGCAGACAGGGTTCTGCACAAGTGGTTTAAACCTACTTTTTAACTAAAGTGGTCAAATCCATCTGGTAAGCAGCTTATACATTCAAGCACATTGGGTGATCAATTGTTCCATCTGGTGAAAGTCTACTTCTGAACTAACTTGAGAGAATTTTCTGCACAGCAATTACTCACTTTAACTGGACTTTTAAAATCATTCCGTTGCTGCACTTACTGGAATCTTACCTTTCTCATTGCACCTATGTATAATTGGTTTATCATTATACATTTTTTAGTGTTAACCATTTGTTTTGATAATGTTTTATACATTTCCTCACTAGTGATAGGTTATCACGGTATATGTTTATTATTTAGCGCTCCCTTTACCTTATATTTCAATATAGACTATTACCAGAGAACATGGAGCCTTTATTATGAAGGGTCAAACAGGCTTGATGTAACAATCTTTGCAGGGGTAATCAGCTGGAGGAGATGTGTCCTCAGATCAAACAGAGCATAAGCAGGAGTTTCAAACCATGCCCCATCCACCCCACAATCAGATTAATCATAAAATGAAAGAGCTGCCCCTGCAAAGACTGTTACATCAAGCCTGTTTGACCCTTCATAATAAAGTGGTGGTGACAGTGCATGCATTTGGTGGAGATTTTTTTTTTTATTCAACTAATTATCACAGATTTGCGTTTTCTACAGTTGGATTTAATAACCCGATATGAGATTTTTGTTTAGCACATAATTTTTTTCTACATGTTCTTTATTGTGATTATATCTCACTTTTGTGGTGCCGCTGGACAATTTATACTGTAATGGTGGAGATTGACATTATTTATTTTTATGTGTTTACACATGCGCAGTATTCTTCCTTTATTTAACCACTTCAATACAGGGCTTTAATACCCACCTCCATACCGGGCCTATTCTGGCACTTCTCTCCTAGGCTTTCACTGCTCCTTAGTAAGACATTTTATTTCAGTTTTTGGCCATGCTCCATTTTATAAATGTGTGATGAACATGTTGCCTTATGAGTTTATGTGACATCTCCATTAATAGCTGTAAAATAATTGTAATTATGAATATATTTCATTTAGATTTGCATCTATGTAGGTGTGTAATATAGTTTCCCAGAAGGCCCTGTTATACAGACGATTTGGTGCCTAAGCTTGTTTATTTAAACAATGGGACGCAAACCTCTTTGTTCTACAAATATTCACTTTAAAGGATCCCTCGTTTAGATATGCAATCAAGGTGGCCAGTCCATCATCAATGTTTAACTTAACTGAAAAGTCAAGGTAAATCACCCGTTTAAATTAATCTGTGCCAAGGATTTGCATTAAAGGGGCCTGACTTATGCAAAGAATAGGAATTGGACATGTAGCCAATCCTTAACCAGGAATAGGGAGGCCCACTAATCAGAGCCACGTCATGCCAACCAATGAGGCATCAGCCTGTAATGATATACACAGACTAGATGGGAGAGGAGAGCACACACTCTATGGTAGAGCAGTCACCAGAATGGAACCTTGGTGGGCAGTAGCATGGTAATGGTAACTATGAGAAATCTCCCTTGTACTTGTATCTAAATGTTTGTCTTATGTCTTTTCTGTCCTGTTGTTTTGTAGATTAATGTTTTGCGTATTATACTCTGTATTCCTTCATGTAATCTGTGATTTTTACCCTTTTCCTGTACAATAGATAGATTTATGTGCATTAGTTTAGGCCTCCTTACTATTTACCAATATATTGTTGTTATTGTGTTAAAGCTTTCACTCATGGTCAAAGACATCTCATTATCCCAAATCATATATGAGAGATATTAAATCTCAAATATAACATACGGGTAACAAACAGACATACTAGAAAGAGGAAGACACAAATCTTGTTTGACCCATCATGCGCGCCTTCCAACAAGCTATAGAAGTAATGTCAGACTAAAAATCTGAGAATCAAGGTAACATATTTTTGTATCATCAGCAAAACGTAATTATTTAAAGTCTATACTATTAAACTCATTAATTTCAAATGCAGTATTTCAAATGAATTATTTTGCTTATGCTTTTTACCAATTGTATTTTCTTGGCTTCTGTGTTATTTATTGCACAGCAGCCTTTCTTTTTCTTTTCTTTTTTTAAGGCAACTGTACAAGGAATGCATAACAAGCAACTGATGCCAAAATAATGTTATCCTTTTTACATTAGAGGTCTGTTTTTATCAATGTCTCTCTTATAAGAACAGCAGTTAATTCTCATTGGGTACCAATCAGATACACATGTTTATATATGATTGACAGCCTTTAGTAAGCAAATAATAATACAACAGAGCTTATGTGGCTTATAAGACTTTACAAAAAGTAATGAGTGTTGTGCATAGTCTAGTTGCTTATTAGCAACCAGTGGGAAATAATCTTTAACTGAACTGCCTACTGTAGCATAAACCTGATTGGTTGCCATGCCATAAGGCATTTTACACATCATCACTGGTCTACAGTATTTTTGACTGTATTGAATAGTCCTGTTTGTTTTTATTGATGGTATTAAAATGATTACTTACCCAATAGTGCAGCCAGCATCGGCATCAATAATCCAAACACAATTTAGGTTGTGATCGTAGGGTGCAGGATAACCAGGTGACAACACTCGGCCAACTTTCTCTCCATGGATTAAACCACCGCATTCCGCTACAGTAATACACAGTGTCACAGTTGTCACAAACTATATCTTCAGAATGTATATATATATTTTTTATTATTATTAAACCCACCTATGCACAAGGGAAGAGGCTGGTCCCACACTCTGCGCTCACCGGTCAAACATACTAAAACACGGCTGCCACGTAAGCTATAACCAGGATCACAGTTGAAAGTCACAGAACTTCCTGCAAAATGCCCCTCATCTTTATCCTTGTAGCCATACAGAGGTGTCCCTGGGTCTTCGCACTTAATCAGCTCAAAACCTGCAATGTTAAGACAAGGACATTAAAGTAAACATGATAATGCTTTAGGACCGCTCTGCCTGCCTCTGGCACCATCACTTTGTCAGCAGGAGGATAATTACAATCAATGCCAGGTTTCATGGCACAGAGGTGTTGAAACAGCGTGACAGTCTTGTCATCATGCCATTGGATATGGCTATAGGGGACAACATCATAAAATAGATTGCTAAAATAAAGGTGATTTAAAAATACAGATAAGTTACATGAGAATAAGTCAGATATGTATAAAAAGGCAAATTAAACACAAATTACTGCATTAAGACTGCTACATAATAAGTCTCACAGGATGGTCATTTGCTCTCCTAGCAATAGAGACAGAAGCCTTCAGCGTTTCATTTGACAGCCAATTAGCCACTGAATTGTGGCAGTTGTAATGCCATAGTCAGAGTCATAACTAATAAATTCGTAAAAAGCAAGACTAAAAATTCCTCTGTGCATTATTTAGAACTATGCCATGACACATCATTAAACAGAACTGTAAATCATACCCTACATTGATAGGAAGCACTATTTAAAGATTGAAATTATTTTTCAAAAAGTTTAAGGCTTAATGTATAGTACAAAGATTCATAGGCCTTATGATTTGTAGAACATGTTGGGGATTCCCACACACTCTCTTACTTTCTTTTTCTATCTCATCACATATGGTTAGAATAGGACAGCTGTACTTACGTTACAAAGTTTGCTCACTTACTAAGTTATATAAGGCATATAAGGTAACTGTTAACATTTAGTCACTAAGATACTTAACAACATATTGGACAATACTGAAGGCCTAATGACATTTTCTAAAGCATGAGAATGCTCACAGTTACCCTGTTGCAATCCCCTACATAGACCATTCAGTGACACTTAGGCCGCGTAATTAAGTCGACGCATGCTTGGAAGCATTGAACTTTGTTTTATTCAGCACGTCGTGTGTTTGACGTCACCGCGTTCTGACGTTTTTGGAACGATGGTGTGTACGCACATCAGACCATCAGGCCACTTCAGCGGCGAACCGATGGAAATGGCCCATCGGACCATTCTCATCGGTTTGGAACGACCATGTGTACGAGGCCTTAAAGGAGTTCCAAAGTCCCAAGGTTTTTCACCTTAATGCATTCTATGCATTAAAGTGAAAAACCTTCTGTGCTGCAGCTGCCCCCCAGAGCCCCCTTTTTTCTGCAATCCCCTACATAGACCATTCAGTGACACTTAGGCCGCGTACACACGGTCGTTCCAAACCGATGAGAATGGACTGAGGTTCAGTTTCATCGGTCCAAACCGACCGTGTGTATAGCCCATCGGTCTGTTGTCCTTCGGTCCAAAATTTTAAAACATGCTTCAAAATCGAACCGATGGCCCGCTGCCCGATTGGTCTAAACCGATGGTTAGTACAGAAAGCATCGGTTCAAAACCCACGCATGCTCAGAATCAAGTCAACGCATGCTTGGAAGCATTGAACTTTGTTTTATTCAGCATGTCGTGTGTTTGACGTCACCGTGTTCTGACCCGATCGGTTTTTGGAACGATGGTGTGTACGCACATCAGACCATCAGGCCACTTCAGCGGCGAACCGATGGAAATGGCCCGTCAGACCATTCTCATCGGTTTGGAACGACCATGTGTACGCGGCCTTAAAGGAGTTCCAAAGTCCCAAGGTTTTTCACCTTAATGCATTCTATGCATTAAAGTAAAAAACCTTCTGTGCTGCAGCTGCCCCCCAGAGCCCCCTTTTTTCTTACCTGAACCCGTTTGTTCAAGCGAGGAGCATGAGCCTAGCAACTCCAGGCACTGTCTCGGGTCCTCATTGGATAGATTTATAGCAGCAGGAGCCATTGGCTCTTGCTGCTACAAATCAAATTCAGTGACACAGGAGCCAGGGGCGGGGTATGGGTGCCCCCATGGAAAGCGGCTCTCAGAGGGGGCACCTGCTGAAGAGGAGGAGCCAGGAACACCACTAGGGGACCCCAGAAAAGGAGGATCAGAGACACTCTGTGCAAAACCCTTGAACAGAATAGGCAAGTATGATATGTTGTTATTAAAAAATATATATATACCTTTACAATCACTTTAAATGGTTCACTTTGCTTGTAAATATACAGAGATTTTCTGCTACTCTAGTTAAATAAGGCAATTATCTATATCCAGAGTGTTTGAAGGAAAGAAATCATCCCACTGTTCTATTATATTCTGTCAGAATACAATAATCACTACCCGTGGCTATAGCGAATGAAAAAACAAAAAAGACAGGCTAGTTATACTGAAGTTAATTGATAGGTCGGCTTCAGTACAACTAGCCTGCCTATACATGGATCAAAATTTGATTTGTCTATGGCTGGCTTAAGTATCAGCTTTCATTCTCCTGAATATGCTATACTGTGGAAAACTGAGACGTGATTGTTTTTTATGGATAAATCATATCATTGCACACCATTCTGATACATTTTTAAATGCATACGTAGTACATATTTAAAACACAACTGCTATTCATCGCTCAAACTATGAAGCAACTGAACATATTGTTCAGTTTATTTTAACATCTTTTCTGCATGAGTTGTAGATAATGTTGGGATGACACAGGAAATGAGAAAGCATGATAATATCATCATGGATAAAATGTGATTACAAAATTATATGAAAACATTGACTTACCTGAATGTTTTTCTTCAGTGCAATGACCTTCATTACTCATTTTGGTACAACAATTACTACATAGATGAAATCCCTGCAGCTAAGCCACTCGATCTACCTCATTTTATTACAACCACTGTGTGACAACGAAAGCTGGTGTCTATAAGTTCAAACAGGATCTAGCAGAATAGTTATAAAAATGGCGCCCTGTACAGTGAATGACAACAGACATGCTGTATGCCTATTGCAACTACATTATATACCAGCAATGACATTAAATATTTTCATTGTTTATACTTTGTAAAGTTTTCTGAAGGTCAGTTTCGTATTTGCTAAATAAGCTGCTTAAAGCAGACCTTACATGCTCTTGCTGTTGTTTTTATAATTTTCTCCTCTGAGTTTCCTCCTCATTCTTCCCACTGGTCACACTGCTAGACACCAGGGGCTAGATTCACATAGATTAGCGGATCTTTAGATCCGCGTAGTCTATGTGATTTACGATCCGCCGGTGCAATTTTGCGAGGCTAGTGCCGTATTCACAAAGCACTTACCTCCAAACTTGCGCCGGCGGATCGTAACTCCCCCGGCGGAATTCAAATTCCGCGGCTAGGGGGAGTGTACAATTTAAATCAGGCTCATCCCCGCGCCGATTTAACTGCGCATGCGCCGCCGGCGAAATTTCCCAGTGCGCATTCTCCAAATGACGTTGCTAGGACGTCATTTTTTTCGGCGTTAACATAAATTACGGCCATCCGTATTCGCGACCTACTTACGGAAACGACGTAAAAATTCAAAACTCGGCCATACTTAACATTAGCTACCCCTCATATAGCAGGGGTAACTATCCGCCGGAAAAAGCCGAACGCAAACGACGTAAAAAAAAGCGACGGGCGGGCGCTCGTTTCTGAATCGATGTATCACCTCATTTGCATATTCGTAGCGAGTAAAACACGAAACGCCACCTAGCGGACAGCGGAAGATTGCAGCCTAAGATCCGACGGTGTAAGTCACTTCCACCTGTCGGATCTAAGGGAGATCTATGCATAACTGATTCTTATGAATCAGTCGCATAGATCCGACCGTCGGATCTCAGAGATACGACGGCGTATCAGGAGATACGCCGTCGTATGTCTTTGTGAATCTGGCCCCAGGTATGTGGGTGCCCTCTGTGCATGTTTGGACTTATGGACTCTATGGCCCTTGTATGCAGCTGTTGCCAAGAAAAAAACAGAGCCAAAGCAACACTGACTCGGAAGTAGCTGTCAATCACTTCCTTGAAAAGGATGAGTGGTGTGGCTTTGGTTCTGTGTCCATCTCAATCTGCCTGTGTGTACAGCACTATGGACAGCTGCACGGAATATTGTATTCCTAAATGGATGTGTGTGCGTGGTGGAGACTCCATTGGGACTCCAATAGGTACCGGCAAGCACACGTGGCAACCAAGAGATCTTTTATGAGTTGACAATGACTTTTTTATTACTTACGTTTTTTTAACGTAGAGAAGGTATAGAACCTTTATTGCTACCTCTGCCTATTTCCTAGGAAGATTTACCCTCTCCTGTGACCGCTGTCACAAGGACTGAAAGTGAGGGGAAATCTAAGGCCGGGTACACACGAGAGGATTTTTCCACGGAAACGGTCCGGAGGACCGTTTCCGCGGATAAATCCTCTGGAGGATTTTGAGCTCATGGTTGTACTAACCATGAGATCAAAATCCCCGCGGAATTCCGTCCGCGGTGACGTGTCGCGCCGCCGCGATGATGACGCGGCGACGTGCGCGACGCTGTCAAATAAGGAATTCCACGCATGCGTCGAATCATTACGACGCATGCGGGGGATGGATTCGGACGGATTGATCCCGTGAGTCTGTACAGACCAGCGGATCAATCTGTTGGAATGGATTCCAGCGGATCGATTTCTTAGCATGTCAAGAAATTTTGATCCGCTGGAAATCCATCCCCGGGGACAAAAATCTACGGAAACAGATCCGCTGGATCGTACACACCAGGGGATCTATCCGCTGGAGCCGGTCCACGGATCAATTCCAGCGGATCGATCCTCTCGTGTGTATGGGGCCTAAAGGTTTGAGTTGCCACTGGAAAAGAATTAAAGAGAATACATTTCCAATAAGGACACTTTTTCTGATGGGTGACAACGGTCTAAGATGAGATTTCCCTCACTTTCCAGAGAATACTTCTCATGCCGCATACACATGATGAGAAAATGCAATTTTTTTAATTGGTCGTGAAAAATGTGCGTGTGTATGCTCCAGGGCATTTTTATCGACGAGAAAAATTATCGTTTTATTTTTAGAACCTGCTCTATTTTTTCTCGTCGTTTTTCACATCGTTCTTTTTCACGTTGTGAAAATTGGTCGTTTGTACTTCCTGTTGTGTTTTGAATCAGGAAGTGCAGATAGCAAAAGAAAAATTCATAGGGGTTTCAACCATTCCCATTCTATTCAGGACTATGAAAGAATTTACAGTTGCTGAAAGTAGGATCTACTTCTCATATCTAATATTCTAAAGGTAAGACTGATCTTTTTTTTTTCCTAAGCTTAAGGCAACAGTCCAAAGTAATATTTATAATATATATCATTATCTTATATATGACACCTAACTCACATTTTTTGTAGACTACAGATTCTCTATATTTCTATTAGCCATAGAAGTTCCCATATTTAAATCTCATCAAAATCAAGCAGTATATTCTCCTGACAATACCTCAAGATTCATTTAATGTATTAAACAGGATGAAATTATAATTTGTGCTATGCATTGAAATCTCTGTCAAAATTATAATGAGGAATATATGACAGGATCTACAAGCTTTGACATAAGATGATCCCATAATAAGGCTCCTTATTAGCTTCAGGTACAAAGGACAAATCCTCTGTTCTGCAAGATCATAAAAGGATGACTGGTAATGAGACAATCCCCAAATGCCTTCTGTTGCATTGTTCCTTATGTGGATATTAGCAATTAACTGAAACATCTGGGAGAAAGTCTCCAAACCAAAAGTCTGCCAGTCTCCTTATATGATTAGATGGCAAAGCACTATGTGGACATGATGTGACAGCACAGGGTGGCTACCCAAGGTGTGGTGGTTGAATGGTATAGTTGTAATGAGAATATAAATAAAAACAGTGGTGCTAACAAGGTACAGGGCAGGTGATTTTAGTTAGGGAAAAATACATTCTCCAAAACCGATAATGGATGAAGAAAATGTACACAGCTACAAAAGTAAAAAAAAAATTGGATATAAATTGAATTTACAGTAAATCTTACTAATGGGGATTTTTGCTTAACCACTTCAATACAGGGCATTTTCACCCCCTTCCTGCCCAGACCAATTATTCGTTTTCAGCGCTGTCGCAATTTGAATGACAATTGCACAATCATGCAACACTGTACCCAAATGAAATCTTTGTTTTTTTCCCCCCACAAATAGGGCTTTCGTTTGGTAGTATTTGATCACCTCTGCGGTTTTTATTTTTTGCGCTATAAACAAAAAAAGAGCGTACATTTTGAAAAAAACACAATATTTTTTACTTTTTGAATTAATAAATATTACAATAATTTTTTTTTAAAAAACATTTTTTTCCTGAGTTTAGGTCGATATGTAATCTCCTACATATTTTTGGTAAAAAAAAAATCGCAATAAGCGTATATTGATTGGTTTGCGCAAAAGTTATAGCATCTACAAAATAGGGGATAGATTTATGGCATTTAATTTTTTTTTTTACTAGTAATGGTGGCGATCTACGTTTTTTATTGTGACCGTGACATTGCGACGGACTTATCGGACACTTTTGACATGTTTTTGGGACCATTCACATTTATACAGCGATTAGTGCTATAAAACTGTGTAAATGTGACTAGCAGGGAAGGGGTTAACACTATGGGCAATCAAGGGGTTAATATGTGATTCTAACTGTAGGGGAAGGGGATTAACAAGGGGAGGAGACCAATCTGTGTTCCTCTGTACTGGGAACACACATCGGTCTCCTCTGACAGGACATGGATCTGCGCGCCCCCTAGACGGCCGGGAAACCCAGTAGGGCATATGACGTCCACCCGGAGGGAGGAAAAGTTTCTGTCGACATCATTTTACAATGACTCGTAAGGAACCGGTTAAAGAAACCTATACTGAGCAATATACTCTGTTATTATTGAGTTCTTTCTGAGTTGCCAGGTTATCGCTGGTTTTGGAACATTAACTTGGGGATAGCAGGCACACCATGAAAGTCAGACTGAAGTCAGAACTTGTGGGGCTTGTGTCCATGAGCAAATGCAACATGCTTTTAGTTGAAAATGATTTAACATTAGTTTTGAGGTGCTTTGGGATCACTCGGAGTTATAGATGTATTTCACCTGTAGCTGGCTGCAGTAGAATTTGACCTAAATTGGTTCCAGCCTAAATTAATCTTGGTATGTGTTTATAAACTGGCTATGCATGCACATGTGTTATCACATTCTGCATGCCAGGTACCTGCCCCACCAATTAGGAGGGTTGAGGAAACACCTTCTAACCCATCTTGTAAAAAAATTGCCAACATTCTATGGAAATGGCTCTCAGGCATATCAGATATGAATAGATAAGTTAGAATTATACATACATAGTTAGTTAATGAAAAAAAAACTAAAAAATATTTCTTTAGAATCTCATGTGTTTCTTCTAAACCTTAAAGAAAAATAACAAACAGAAACAAACACAGTAACATGTAAGGATCTGCAAAGAACCAAGATTTAAAGAAAGAAGGTTATCATAATAATGTTGATTTAGTTTAGGGAATAGAGCTGCGCAGACAACAAAGAATGAGACATGTTTAAATTTAATGAGCAGATTTCTTACATAAGAGGTATCTAAAGTTTTGACTCACTGGAATAAAACAGCTCAAATCCTTTACTGGTATTTTCTGCATCTGTGATGAATTCAAGCCACAGTGCACTGGATGTGCTGTTCAGAATACGCCCCAACATCTCTGACTGGCTAAATGTTCCAAGAAGTCGGGCAGAATTATTGTGCCCATCGTATACCTAGAGAAGAAAGGAAGAAAGGAGATCACACTGACTATTGCTGTTAGGAGTTTCTTTTTTAGACATTTACTTTTGTTTATGTAATGCTCTCTGATGTGATCATACCCATATATACTGTAGATTGCATCTTATTTATACATTTTGCAATGCTCTTTAAATATGTCTGCAAACCATGTTGCTTAATTATTTAACACGATTTTTAAGATTTACCTATATATTTTTCATTTAATTTTCATTTGCCTTTTATCAAATTCCTAATTTGCTTATTGCAGGCCATATATGTGTTAAATTCCAAACACATTTTCTTTTGAAAAATCTGAAAGTGTGCATTTTGTAATCTGATGGTGCCACCATTGATTTTGAAATTAGACTAACCAAGCTTTTAATTTCACCAAATTTTTCCCCAAATTTCCAACATGCCTGATCACTCAAATTTGATGGCCGCACAAAAGTCCACCGTCACTGCTTCCCACTAATGGGGTGAAATTCAAACAAAAATTCTTAGTTATGAAAGAAAATTGTTTTGGTATTGGACCTATGTGTGGCCAGCTATAGTTTGCTAAAAAATGCCAAATGAACATAACTAGAACGTTCAGAAAGGGAACAATGACAGCCTGCAAATTTATTTGATCAAAGTGGAACTTTAGTCAGAAAATTAAATCTTGAAAGATTGCTACATGTTGGTGATTTTAGCAGGTATAGCTATGTAAAACATTAAAATTAAGTGCTTATACCTTTTAAAAAACAGTAAGGCACTGTCTCACCCTGCTCTGCACAGCAATACGCAGTGAGTCACTAAAGGCTGATTTTCTGACAACCTCAAGATTTACTGCTGCTGAGGGGGGAGGAAACAACAGAAATGACATAGACTGTGCCGTGGGAACACTGACTAAAGAAAGGGAAAAGGAAACTTTGAGAGGACAAACTTTGCTGCCAGGAAGACTTACAAAAATAGTGTCTTATCTTTTCACCCTGATATTTTCTGCCTAGGCAGCAGCAGTCTGTAAATTTCAGCAATGTAAAGCTTCTGTCAGCCTTCCTCTCTAGCTGAGCCAATACATACAATACAATCAAGGCTGGAAATGTACACATTTTATTTACAGAAAGTGACATATAGTTTTTGAGACTAAGAAGAGGGGGAGAGTTTTTAATAAGTAATAAGTCACCACCAAACAGAAACAGGAGCATTACTGGAGGCAATTTACAGCACACACATTTTAGAAGCATGATTATTAATGTGGAATGTATGTTCTTTTGTTAAAGAACATTAATTGATATCAAACTGGTATGGGTAAAGTTCCGCTTTAATTCTGATTGCTGAAAAATGGGATGAGAATGCTTGTCCAGACACCAGCTTCCAATGGGGGTCTCCAGGAACTTCCTAACGTGTTCTAGGCTAGCACAGGGTTTCTTCCCAGATATACTATATGTGTCTAATACAGATCCCTAGAAATGTGTCCACAGGGCTTAAAAAGTAGACATATTGCCCATAGATTGAAGGAGCAGTCCTCTTCTTTAAGACTTGCTGCCATAGAAAGTAAGTCTAGTAATCCTGCGGAGAAACACATTTTTCATCTGCGCTCATAACTTTGCTCTTTTGTTGATTACCCCAAATGTATTGACAAAGGAACGTCTGAGGCAGGGTCTCCAAACTTTTTTAACCAAAAGGCCAGTTTACTGTCCTTCAGACTTTAGGGGGGCCAGACTGTGAGCAGTGGGAGTAGAAACTGTTCTGTCATCCATGCGATTAAACAATGCATATTTGGCATTGGGGGGGGGGGGGGATAATGCCCAATTGTTGGTGTCAGTTGGAGGAATAGTGCCTCATCATTGGTGTCAGTAGGGGGGATAGTGCCCCATCATTCATGTCAGTGGGAGGAATATTGCACCATCATTGGTGTCAGTGGGAGGCATTATTCCCATCATCGATGTCAGTGGGAGGAATTATGCCCCATTGTTTGACACAGTGGAAGGAAAAGTTCCCCAAGGGCCAAATAAAGGCAAGGAAAGGGCCACATCTGGCCCCTGGGCCAGAGTTTGGAGATCACTGCTCTAAGGACACAGACTAAGCAGTAAAAGTCAAGGATGCACTTTGAAATCTAGCCATCTAGGATGGGTAGTACTATGGGGTTGAATTCTAGATGACCTTTTTGTTTTACAGAAATAATCTAAATCACTAGTCTTACCCATATGAAAAGCTTTATATGCACAAAATATAATTAAGTTAGATTTTATGCAATTTTTTAATTCTATTCATATTACTCAGGTATATACATTGTGTGTGTATATATATATATATATATATATATATATATATATATATATATATATATATATATATCTCACAGTGCACTACATAAATAATAAAGTAACAGACGCATTACAAACTAAATAAAAATGTACCGAAAAGGCAAAAAAAAGCATACATTCACACACAACCCAACCAAGAAAGATGAAAGGTTTGGGGAAGGACTACTTGATTTCCCCTTTACCCTGAAACCAATGGTGTACAATGTAATTCCCATTTACATCGGACTATCAATGTCTTTGAGGTTAGAGAATAAAGTGAAAGAGTCCACATGTTTCTAAAAAAAAGATATTAAATATATATCTATATAAATTATGGTGGTTCTAAACATGCCTCTTGAAAGCCTATTTTTTTCTCTGATCTAAAGTTAGATTTTGCATTGCACTACTGTGCTACAACTGCCTGCCAAGCAGTTGGCACACTTTTACAACACAGTGCCATTGATTTCAATGGGTATGTTTGGAAAGCTTCACTCCCTGCCAAACATGGCATGACTAGTTCCATTTGCTGCACAGTGAAGTCAAGCATCATAGCAGCAACATTGTGTACTGACCACAGTGGCCCCATGTTTTTTTCATAGGTGGGTGGTAGGGGCACAGTAAAAACAGGGATCAACACCTGTTTTTACTGCCCCCTTGTCACCCATGTGAACTCAACCTAAGAACAACAGCTAAGAGTGAATTTTGAGATTCTTCTAATGATAATTATATATATATATATATATATATATATATATATATATATATATATATATACAGAGAGATAGATATAGATATTGATCTATCTACAGTAGGTGCATGCGATATTGTGTCATTCTCGCTCCCTTTCTCGGCGAGATTGAGCACCTACGAGCCCCATCGCGGGAGCCAGCGCCGAGCTGGCTTGCCGCGATAGAGACAAAGCCGCCATAGAAGCGTCGGGAGATCCGACTTGGATTCCCGCCAATTCTACACGTGTGCGGCGTTTGTTATGAATCCTGAGGGGGAAGTCCCCGCCGGATTTTATGGGTTATGGGTTGTAAGGAGAGCCCCCCTACGCCGAAAAAACGGCGTAGGGGGTCCCCCTACAATCCATACCAGACCCGTATCCAAAGCACGCTACCCGGCCGGCCAGGAAGGGAGTGGGGACGAGCGAGCGCCCCCCCCCCCCTCCTGAGCCGTACCAGGCTGCATGCCCTCAACATGGGGGGGTTGGGTGTTCTGGGGCAGGGGGGCGCACTGCGGGGCCCCCCACCTCAGAGCACCCTGTCCCCATGTTGATGAGGACAGGGCCCCTTCCCGACAACCCTGGCCGTTGGTTGTCGGGGTATGCGGGCGGGAGGCTTATCGGAATCTGGGAGCCCCCTTTAATAAGGGGGCCCCCAGATACCGGCCCCCCACCCTAAGTGAATGGATATGGGGTACATCGTACCCCTAACCATTCACCTGTAGGAAAAATGTCAAAGTTAATAAATACACCACACAAGGGTTTTTAAAATAATTTATTTTTCTGCTCCGGAGGCTCCCCATGTCTTCTTTATTAGCTCTTTTACCAGGGGGAGCTTCTTCTTTGACGTCTTCGGGTGGGTGGGGGCCGCCGTCTGGTTCTCTCCCACCGCCGGGGGGGTCGCTTTCCAGGGGGTCTTCTCCGCTCTCCGGGGGTCTCCTTCTATGTTCGCCGCTCTCCGCTGTTGACTCGGCGGAAGAAGAACTCAGAGCACGGAAGAAGAAGATAGACGTTCAGCGCTGAAGGAGAAGGCACCGGACAGCTGGAGGAAGAACTGGGGTGCGCCGAGTCAACAGCGGAGAGCGGCGAACATAGAAGGAGACCCCCGGAGAGCGGAGAAGACCCCCCGGATAGCGGAGAAGACCCGTCGGGATAGCGGAAGAAGAAGCCCCCCCGCCGAAGACGCCGGAGGAAATACGCCGGGGGGTGGGGGCTTTTTTAAAAGCGACCCCCCCCGGCGGTGGAAGAGAACCAGACGGCGGCCCCCACCCACCCGAAGACGTCAAAGAAGAAGCTCCCCCTGGTAAAAGAGCTAATCAAGAAGACAGGGGGAGCCTCTGGAGCAGAAAAATAAATTATTTTAAAAACCCTTGTGTGGTGTATTTATTAACTTTGACATTTTTCCTACAGGTGAATGGTTAGGGGTACGATGTACCCCATATCCATTCACTTAGGGTGGGGGGCCGGTATCTGGGGGCCCCCTTATTAAAGGGGGCTCCCAGATTCCGATAAGCCTCCCGCCCGTATACCCCGACAACTAGGCATGTGCAAAAGGGAAAATTTAGTTTCGTTTCGTTTTGTTTTAATTCGTTATTTAATTAATTTCGTTAAGTTAGGTTCGTTACATGTGTTAAATTCGTTTTCGGAACTCGTTCGTTTTCGACCGAATTTCGAAAAATCCGGTCGAATTCGAAAATTCTCTCTTCGAATATAATTTCGAAATTCGATCGGAATTAGAAAAAAAAAATTTCGAATTCCAAATCGAAAACCCGCGGACGAAATTCGATCGGAATTCCAAAAAAAAAAAAAAAAATGTTTTTTTCGAATTCCAAATCGAAAACCCACGGACGAAATTCGATCGGAATTCCAAAAAAAAAATTCGAATTCCGATCGAATTTCGTCCGCGGGTTTTCGATTCGGAATCGAAAACGTTCGTTCGGATTCGGTAAATTCATTAATATTGCAATTCGGGAATTCGTATGCATCCGAATGTCCGAATAATGAAAAATGTGTCCGAATTTCGATTCGGAACGAAACGAAATGCACATGCCTACCGACAACCAACGGCCAGGGTTGTCGGGAAGGGGCCCTGTCCTCATCAACATGGGGACAGGGTGCTCTGAGGTGGGGGGCCCCGCAGTGCGCCCCCCTGCCCCAGAGCACCCAACCCCCCCATGTTGAGGGCATGCAGCCTGGTACGGCTCAGGAGGGGGGGGGGCGCTCGCTCGTCCCCACTCCCTTCCTGGCCGGCCGGGTAGCGTGCTTTGGATACGGGTCTGGTATGGATTGTAGGGGGACCCCCTACGCCGTTTTTTCGGCGTAGGGGGGGCTCTCCTTACAACCCATAACAGACCTAAGGGCCCGGTATGCTCCTGAGGGGGGAACCCATGCCAGATTTTTATTTAAAATCCGGCGGGGACTTCCCCCTCAGGATTCATAACAAACGCCGCACACGTGTAGAATTGGCGGGAATCCAAGTCGGATCTCCCGTCGCTTCTATGACGCGCTTGCTGGGATGTGCTGTCACTATTTCAGTGAGTGCGAGATGTCGGTGAGATCTCTGCACCATGTCGCCGAGAATCAGCGCGATGCTGTTGTGCTAAAAACACAATATCACAAACACATACTGTATCTATCTATAGATAGATAGATAGATAGATAGATAGATAGATAGATAGATAGATAGATAGATAGATAGATAGATAGATAGATAGATAGATAGATAGATAGAAAGATATATTGATAATGAAAACTAGAATTATGCACTTAATGCATCAAACTGTGTTTGTCTTGAATCAATTAAATAAAAATTACCTTTAGCTGGTCTCCAGGTGTAAGGTTAAATGTCCGAGCCCTCAGTTGAACACCTTTGCCTGGCTGGCTATGGATGGAGTAGATGCATTCATGGTGGTTGCTGTAGTTAGCTGGGTAATTTGGAGACAACAAAACACCCTGTGTCCCAGTGACAGATGCTCCGCATTCAGCTGAAATAGAAGAAGCGGGAAAAGAGTTAAGATCTACAAAAAGACTCATGACTCTTAATAAAGGGAGGGGGACTTTGATCTATAACTATAACCTATGCAAATTATACTAAAAGTAAAAAACAGGGCTTTTTTTATAAGCAGGAAGGTGGAGGAATGCAGTTCTGGCACAAGGGAAGGGGTGGTGGTGTGCTGGAGGGTCTATTGTTGCTGGCTGGTGAGGATCTATTGTTGCTGAGGGGATCTATTGTTACTGGTGGGGGATCTATTATCTATTGTTGCTGGGGGATGGGAGTTTTTATGTTGCTGCAAAGGATGTACTGTTGAGGGAGGGGTCTATTGTTGCTGGGGGATCTTCTGTTGCTGGAGAATTGATTGTTGCTGAGGTGGTCTATTGTTGCTGGCTGCAGGGGATATATTTAAATGCTTTTTCTGTTATCATTAACAAATCCCTTAGAAATTACTTAGCACCATGAAATGATAGTTGGATCTTTATTCTCTAAAAGGGGCAGTACTGGTTGGCTGGTAGGGATCAAACCAAAATATGGTGCTCAGATAGGGGTAGGGGGTGGAGACAAGTGGTGACTCAGAAGGGGGGAGTATCTACACCTATTGTCTTTGAGAAAAAAAGCCTGGTTAAAACTATAAATTGTATTATTCCCTGTCCATTAGTTCACACTCCTACTATTAGTTCCACTGTCCTACACTAAATCCCTGTTGCTACAACCACCACTCAGTTATGTCCTGGCCAATAGAATGTCATGTTTCCTAAACACTTTCTTTAGCAATGTTATACAACCCAATACGTAAGGATTCAAACCAAGGCGAATAAGTCTTTAAATATACTTCACATTGTTCAAAAAAAAAGCAGGGGGTGTAAAAAATCAATGACACTACACTGTGAACTTGATACAATCTAACACCTTTCTCTACTTTGCCGCACTAGATTGACTTGAGTCTTTCTACGTGAACTGAAAATGTTAAGCTGTGCTGTGAGAGCCTTTGCACATTCTAGAAAGTGTGAATTTCCTATTATCCTCTATGAAACATTCAGCTCTATGTCTTCTGATGTAAGAAAAATTGTGCGTGATTGTAAAACATTATGGAGCAGGGTGCTGAGAAAATATTGTTTCAACAAAAATTAGCAGTTTAGCTGCACAATAAAATTGCATTTAATTATCTTTTGTAGGAAGATAATTAGCCAAGACTGACAAAGGAAATAAAAATAGGTTAACGTGAGCTCTGGATGTTCAAGAGGCAGTATAACAATGTAGATGCAGTATGCTCTCACTAGATACGAAAACGTTTTAGGCTAAGTTAGAAAATATCTGTTGGACTAATGTTTTTAAACATGAAAAACTGTATTCTAAAACATAATTTTAATTAGTAATATCCAATCCGTTTTTATGCAAGGGCTGCATTTCTTCTTTTCTTGCATATTTTCCTTTAAGTGAAGGTAAACCCCAGTAATAAACTTTCTTTAATTTGCTCCCCTTTCACCTGTTAAATACACAATTAGTGGTGCAAAACATACCTATTGATGCTATTCATTATCAGCCCTTCCTAGTTCAACTCTGTAGACTACAGAACATCTCCTCCTATGTTATGGAGAAGAGGATAATGAGATGTGTTTTGTAGTCCTAACACACTCCCTCACCTAAAGTGACAGCACTAGAAAAAGTATTCAGCCACTACAAGTACGGGTAAGCTGAGTTATATTACACTTTTGTTGTCCCTCTTCCTCAAACTTGATCTTGTTTTTCTCTTTTCCCCCTATTTTTCATCTACTTTATAAATCATAAGTTTGATTGGCAGACTGTTTTGGACCATACCACATTGTAAAACTACACATTTGACCACCACTGAAACATTATTGCCTTTACCTACTAGAGTGGAGTAAACTTGATATTCCTTATTCTATACATACTATAACTTTGTAAAACTATGGTGCTCTTGGGTTACTAAAAAAACTAGTCTACTGCCTGTACAGAATATTATTTTCTTACTTTAAGTGCTCATGTGTTGACAGTTTTTATAAAAATAACTTATATATGACACGCCAGGGGCGTACCTACAGGAGTCAAAGGGTTTGCAATTGCGACTTGGCCCTATGCTCAAGGGGGCACATAAGGCCCCCCTATACACCTGGATAGGAGGGGTGGCGTGGGGTTACAGCAACATATAAAGGAACCCATGTCCTCTATTTTCCTCCTACAGCCGCTAAAAGCCAGCTTCTCCTCCCCTCCCATGCACAGGCATTCAGTGGCTGAAGAAGAAAAATGGAAGGGATTGGTTCCTCTATATGCCATGCCCCCTGCCACCCCTCCTATACAGATCTTTCTGCTGTCCCCACTCCCCTGAGTACACTCCTGACCCCCCCCAGTGCAGCTGGCATTCCGCTGTCCTTTTCCACTGGCTGCTGTGGGCGATGTGTCAAGATTCGGGCCAGCCCCTTCCTTTTTTGAATGAACAGAATCAGTGATCAGTACCGAACAATGACTCATAACTGTGTTTACTATTCTTTAGTTTGTATATGAATAGGAATCTCTGTACAGAGCTATCATTGTCTATTCATTCTGTGCAGCGGAGATGGAGATTAAGATGCGTGTCCTCAATCTCCTTTCTCTGTCTCAAAGGTTGAATATCAGAGGTCTGTTTAGACCCCTGATAATTCACCAAAGCCCCTCAATGGGGGCTCCTAAAAAAAGAAAAAAATATATAAAAAATGTAAATTGTAAATAAATAAATAAAATAAAATGTTAAAAAAAATGTAAAAACTACTAACACCAGTGGCAGAACTACCAGGGTTGCAAAGGTCGCACATGCGACCATGCCCTGCTAGTCTGCTTGTAGAGAAGGTCCCTGGTCTCAGAGGGAAGTTTCCCGCATGGAGGTTAGGAGTGCCGTGCATGGTCCGGAAGGTTCTAATTATGTCTCTGTGACACATCAATTCCAAATTAGTGGTAGCAATGCCAACTTTATGGCATGGAACATTTACCTTAAAACAACAAAAGTGCCATACCTAGACTTTTGCCAAAACCCTAATTATTTGTGTTAGTTCAGCAATAATGTCTATTCAGGAGTGGCTTGTTATACTGTCCACCATGGCTTGTGACACTTGTGATAAGAGACACTCCAGGATGCACACATGCTCTAAAATGATGAACATTGTAGTGGCATGTGCTTAACATGTGTCTCAAAATGCCAATATTGCATACTACAGAATTTTAAATAAGATCTGATGATGATGACCCTGTGCCTTAGCAATGCCAGCGTTTAAAGAGTTTGGAGTCATCACATTAGCAAGTGAATGCAATTTTGTTTTTGTAAGTGTAATTCTTTCATATGTACACCTAGTTGCTTGTTAAAAAAAGGTAAAGATGTAAGTAGCAATACAGTTAATAAATACAATCAATTGGATGTAAAACTTTATGTTTTAATGCATTGTTTTCTATTGCTGACACTGTTTGCACTGCTGAAACATTAACATATTTTGCAATGAAGAGAACAGTTTATTTTCAACGTTTTTTTTTTTACATAAAAAATTGATAGTTTTCAAATACAGCAGAACCTTGGTTTGAGAGTAACTTAGTTTGAGAGCGTTTTGCAAAACAAGCTTATTTTTTTCATAAATTGTGACTTGATATACAAGTGATGTCTTGATATACAAATAGTGTCATGTCACAACGGAGTATAAATTAGAACAGAGGCGCCTCTACGTGTAGGAATATGGTTACATTTAATGAAGGTACAACATTTAGCAACTCACATGGTTGATGATTAAACAGACACATCTAAGTATGCAGGCATCCGGGGTAAAGCTGTCCACATAGACCATCCTTCTCACTGCCATCAAAGTCATCCCTTTCCATGCTGTGCTCCACGAGCAGGTTCAAGCCTTGCTGTCAGATCGCCCTACTGCAGGGTAGTCTTCTCGGTCACAATTGCAGACTGACATCGGTGAGAGCCAGTTGTGTGAAGGATGGTCTATTTGAATCGCTTTACCTCGGATGCCTGCATACTTTGTGTGCCTCTTTTAATCATCAAATATGTGTGTTGCTAAATGTTGTACCTTCATCAAATGTAACCATATTGCTACACTTAGAGGCACCTCTCTTCTCTTTGATACTCTGTAGCTCCTTCTGGATTTTGCTTGTAATCCCCTTGTGGAGGCTTTCATTTGTGGATGGACATTTTTTTGGTTACACAACCTATCACATTGCTATAATCTTTTCATATGGACTAGAAACTGAAAGACCTATCAATAAATGATTGTGGAACGAATCATCTGCGTTTCCATGATTTCTTATGGGGAAATTTGCTTTGATATATGAGTGCTTTGGATTACAGCATGTTTCCGGAACAAATTATGTTCGCAATCCAAGGTTTTACTGTATATAAATTATATATTGTCCTTATACAAAATAAAATGTAAACTTCAAAAAGGTACAAAGACATCAGCATTCCAAAAAAAAAATACCTGCACACAATCTACGGACTGGGTAAATACTCTAATGAATTTTATAGGGATTTCAAAAGTGGCTGCATTGCGTTAACCTCCCTGGTGGTGACCCTGAGTGTGGCTCGGGTTAATTTTCAGTACCAAAAGTGGTAACCCCAAGCCACTCTCGGAGTTACACCATAGTATCCTTCTAATTTACTTACCTTGTCCCTATGATACCCCTGATGCCCTCCCATTGTGTCCTCCAGCTGTGTCCTCCGGCCGATGCATCTGTCTTCCAGGTTCCGCTCCTTACGAGCGCCACAATGCATGGGGGCGGAGCCAGCAAATGAAAAAAGTTCAAAACATAACATACACACAGTAAATTGTAATCTGTAGATTACATTACTGTATCAAACCATTTCACCTCAGTTTTGTCCCTAGTGCTTTGTCCAGTTCCATGCCTGTACTTTTACCATTCTTTCTGCCTGGAAACTTGAGAACGTCCATGGCTTTCAAAAAGAGCCCATTTAGGTCAAAAGTGGTTTTAGACCAGCTAGAAAACAGCGATAGTGAATTAGAATTGAGCGGTAGTGATTCATGGGGAAATTCCTCATTGGACACTGAAAGTGACGACAGTGAAGATTGTGTGACTGAGCTCAGTGATGTGCAACATTTTTGCTCTATTGACTGTGGTACAGATCAGGCAGCGCTCCCAAGATTTCCATTTATTGGAGCATCTGGTATGAAAGTAGACATTGAACATGACAACCCCTTGGCTTACTTACAATTATTTCTGACCGATGAGGTTATTGAAGAAAATAGTTACTGAGACAAACCGGTACAAAGAGCAACAATTGGCTACTACGCATCAGAGGTTTACAAGAAGCAGAAAGTGGGAACCAGTGACCAAAGATGACATTTGGAAATTTCTGGGTCTAATAATACAGTACTTCAGAGAGTGGTGGGGAAACTCCTGCAGAAGTAATATTAGAAAACTAATAAATTACTTGCCACTCCATTCTTTGGCACAAACATGTCATAGTAAATATTTTCCCCGGTCATGAAATATGTACATTTCGAAAACAACAAAGAATTTGATGAAACTACTCATCCTCCACCAAAACTAAAGAAAATTTGGGAAGTATCTCAAATGATTCTAAAGAATTTCCAATGGAGCTATGTACCAGAATGAGATATCAACATAGGTGAAAATCGAATGGCCTACAAGGGAAGGCTCAGCTGGATACAACACATTGCATCAAAGAGAGCACGATTTGGCATAAAATCCTACATGCTATGTGAATGGTCAACTGGCTACATTTAGATTTCAGTCATATACACTGGAAAAGGAACAAGATTCAATCCAAAATTCAGCAACTATGGAATGGCAATATCTTCAGTCCTTTCACTCATTGAACCATTGCTAAATCAGGGCTATTGTTTAACAATTGACAACTTTTTTTGAGTTTTATGAGTTTCTTCTGCAAAACAAAACAGATGCTTATGGAACCGTTTGGGCTAGCCAGCATGACATGTCACCAATGTTTGGCAATACGAAGCTGATGACTGGAGAAATGGTTGCCTGGCAGAGGGGCAAAATGATGGCGTGACAAGAAAGATGTGTGCCTAATGAGTAAAGTTCCTAATACCTTCACTGTTATGGTACGCACAAAATGTAGGAAAGAAATCATGAAGCCACAAGTAGTGATAGACTACAATAACACCACTGGAGATGTCGACAGAGCCAATCAATCAATGACATTCTACCCAGCAATGAGGAAACAGCAAAATAAGTACTACAAGAAGATCTTCAGGTATCTTCTTGAGCAATGCTCGTGGAATGTCTACATTTTGCAAAAAAAAAAGTGACAAGCCTGTGATTCACTCTGACTTTATTTGGAAAGTTACCAAACGTATCTTGTGAACCACCAAACACCATCAATGGCTGTGAATAGAGCTGGACGTCGTGCTGTTGGCCTACATACCCTAACCGAGAAAAAGTCAGCCCTTACAAGGATGTGCCTGGTTTGTTGCCAGTGGAAAGAAAAATTTGAAAGGAAACCAAGTTCCATTGTCCTGATTGTGGCGTCGGACTGTGCAGTCACATGTTTCAAACATTTTCATACCTGGGATGTTTACTAAACCATTATGCAGTGTCTAGTATTAAAGTGATTAGTAATATTGCACCCTTGGTTGGACAAATTTCAGTGTTTTTGGTTTGATTACATTATTGAATAAAATGTATTAATATAATATTTTTTTTTTAATAATTATTTATTATATTATAATTTATTATTTCGTGTTTCAAACTTTATAATACCCAGGATGTCTACTAGACTCTTGTTTGGACATATTTAAGTGAGTTATTCCTAAGAATTACAGGCCTACGATATAAAACAACACAATTCCACGCAAAACAATGTAACTCTTTGACATTCAAAAATACTGACATATTCAGATCGCCAGGGAGGTTAAGGCAAGCTGCAAAACTATCCTTTTCCTTTTTATCAAACTTATGATAGCATAGCTACACCATCACACAGTGTTTCATTGGCTGCCCCAGCATTTTCTTGTGAAGATTATGTGTTTGATGGACCTGAACATGAGAGGTGGTATCTTGTGGCAAGTAGAAGTCTTTGACCAGGCTGGTTTTGTACACAGGTTTGACTTCTACCAGTGTGTGGCACAAAGGGCTTTGAAGAAAAGCTGGCTAACAATAGTAATATCACCCTGGGTTGCTTGATTCCAAATTTGTATGTGTGAAACGTCCTCCTCAAGAGTTTCTGGTGGGAGCTGAGTAACTTTGCTTTCAGAAGCTGGCTATATAGGCTCACACATGGATTCCTAAAACTTAGGTTCTGGAAGAAAAGAGAAGACATTAGAACTGCTAAATTTTACATACAGATAAACGTAATCATTAGAGCTACATATGTTACTGTTAGGCCCCTTTCACACGTGCGGACCGTATGTCTGCTTTTTCATCCATCCATTTGCGAATGAAAAAGGGACATACATTGGTCCCAATGAGATTGCGGATAAACATCCGCTGACACCCGTAATCGTCCGCCTCCGCAAACATCCGATTTTGCAGACGGAAGAAAACCCTATTTTTTCTTCCGTCTGCAGAGCGGATCGGATGAACACAGACATACAGTTCGTGTTCATCCGATCCCCCCATAGGGGAGAGCAGAGAAAAGACAGAGTGGTCCTTGCACAGTGTGCGGGGACCGCCCTGTCATCCGCCGGCTCAGCGGGGATCTACGGAGCGATCCCCGCTGAGCTTACGGAGCACACGGTGGCGGATCATTACTGATCTGCCCCGTGTGAAAGGGGCCTTAGAATAACTCCCAATTAACCCCTTAAATAAACTTGTCAGAGTGTGTTTTGTTTTTTGGGATACAAAATTTCTTTTTTTTTGTTCTCTGTGTCAGTTGGGGGGAGATCTCTTCACTTCTAGTGCCTGGGATACAACAGTAAGTAAGAGGAACTCCGCCTTTTAGACAGTTATTACAAGAACAGGTGTTCCCAATTGAAGATTTACATCCACCTCTTGTTCTGGTGACAAATCTGAAAATGTGTTATTGCCATTATTTTCTGCCTTGGTGACAATGCTCCCTGGACCACATAGAAATAGTGACCCCCTTTCTTCCACCACACTATCCAACTTAAACCATACTAAATACTTTGGTCATCAACACTATGGCATAGGAACACAATTAACTAAATTTTGATACATTTGACAGTAATGTATTCTTTTTTTATTTTAAAAAATATCTCTATCTGAAAAGTGGAAGCTTAAAGTGGGATACACTAACCAAACACACAAATTAGTAGTTCCAGAAACTTCTTAAAGCTTTTTTAAATACCATCCTCATGAAAGGGTTGATATTTGCTGGAAATTGCTGCAGAAAAAAATAAGGATTCATAAAAACTTAAATTCAAGCTAAATATAATAAAAACAAAATAGGGAAACACAAACATATAGAAAAGGAACTCATAATATTGGAAACTCACCTGTACTACTTTATCTCTGCCAGCAATATTTTTAACACTCTCCTTGATTTTCCTGATATATTTTCTTACAGTGTTTCACTGCTTTCCTGTAGTTGATATTTTTGCATAGACATTTTCTCACTTGGAACATTGGGCATAAACAAATCACCATCAAATGTTGACGTCTGTCACAAGATCCAGGATCCAAAGATGAGAAGTGCTAATCAAACTCAGCAGATGTTGCAACATTTGCACTGGCAAGCTTGAAAAAGATGATTGTTTCTGTCGTGACAGAGTGGTTGGTGGTTTTGCTTGTAGTTCTGAAGACAAATCTGGTGTCTGTTTAGCTATCTGTGGTTAAAACACTGTAGCTCCAAATTTCATTCTGGTTGGAGGCAGATGGGCAGCTCTATTGCTTGTTCTGAATAGGGAGTGGGCTCTGGTTTTGCTGCTCATGCCAGCACGTCTGCTATTAGAGCACTGTAGTCATGTCTGTGGATTGAAGCACACTGATGTGTTCTTCTGTATTATATAAGGCTGATCCTGTCGCTCTATGGATTGCATGGAGACCCAGAGGACTGATGTTCACCTGCACCCTCAATAGGTGTCATAGGGAGAGCACCTGAGCGATTGTAATCCTCAGTGACCTTCCATGGCCATCTTGGATGGGGCAGCCTTTATAAATATCGGACCCCACCTGGATTTGGCTGCCATCTTGCAAGTGGATAGAGTAGGGACAGTGTCATGCTTGTTAGGGAAAGAGATTTAGCATCAAGGAAAGGTTCCAGTATGAGGAGGGTAAGTATGGGGATACTACGGTAAACCCCTCAAGCACCAGTCTCCAGAGCTGCTATCCCCACCTTAACCAAAGCCTCACTAAAACTCTAGCTGAGTCTGCCTCCCTGCCAATCAGCAACCCCACCTGCAGATGCCTCTATTACTACAAGTTTTTCTGAATCTGTTATTGCAAGTGTTACTGCATCTATTACTGCAAGTACTACTGAACCTATTACCATACCAACTGTGTTGCTGCAAGTAACTCATCTGCCCTACCACTTTCTCTAATGCAAGATCTGTTATCTTTCCTGGTCTCTGTGTGTGTGTGCAGTTACTGGGGGAGATTCAGATAGAGATACGATGACGATCTCATAGAATCAGGTTCCGCATAGATCTCCTTAAGATCCGACAGGTGTAAGTGACTTACACCGTCGGATCTTAGGCTGCATTCTTCCGCTGGCCGCTAGGTGGCGTTTGCGAACGCCCGTCGCTTTTTTTTTAGGTCGTTTGCGTTTGGCTTTTTCCGGCGGATAGTTACCACTGCTATATGCGGCGTATCCTATGTTAAGTATGGCTGTTGTTCCCGCGCCGAGTCGATTCAGAATACGGCCGGACGCAAGTTACGCTCACGCCGAAACCAATGACGTCCTAGCGACGTCATTTGGAGCAATGCACGCTGGGAAATTTAGCCGGCGGCGCATGCGCAGTTAAATCGGCGCGGGGATGCGCCTGATTTAAATAGTACACTCCCCCTAGCCGCGGAATTTGAATTCCGCCGGGTGATTTATGATACGCCGCCGCAAGTTTTGAGGTAAGTGCTTTCTGAATACAGCACTAGCCTCTAAAACTTGCACCGGCGGATCGTAAATCAGATAGATTACGCGGATCTAAAGATCCGCTGATCTATCTGAATCTACCCCATGTGTCTGAAGGTGAGTGTTACAGCCAGAACTGGGGCTTTCAAATAAGAGGGCCCACCACTGCCATCATGCTTCTGACAGCCATCAAATGTCCCCCCCCCCATAAAAAAATTTGCTAAATATGATAAGTAAGTAAAAAAAAAAAGCCGTAGGTTTGCTTTATGCTTAGAGAGAAGAACAGTTATATTCTGAGCTGCAAAGTGGCTTATTGTGACAAAGTATTAATGTAACAGCAGGCATTGTAAGAATAACTTAAAGGTGCCTGCCCATATCGCTTTCAGCACTGTACAAAGCCCAACACTTCCACATATGAGGCACAAGTATACCTCTGACTCCAGTAGTGCACTGCTTTGTGCATGAGCAACCAAATGCCAGGCCGTTGGGCTTTCATTTGAAAGTGGAGCACTATAGGACTATTTAAATCATCACTCTTACTTTCCATGCCTTTAACTTACAGATCAACCTTAACAATTTTTAACAATGCTTTATTATCTTTTTTTCCCTAAAGGTTACTCACATCACTTGTGGACATTAAGGCCAGCTATACATGGTTCAAATCAAATCGATTGAACCGTTAATGGGCAGGCTGAATGTACCAAGTTGATTGATCAATCAGCTTGGATCCAACCAGCCTACCAGATTTTCTTACAATCACTAGTGGCTGCTATAGCCACTAGTAATGATCCCTGTCTTCTCCCGGCGGAGACGGCTTCCCCTGTGTACCCCCGCCAGGAGCAGACAATGGCTCAGTAGGAGATATTCCCCCATCAGCACTGTCTGTGTTGATGGGGGACTAATGCAAATTTCTTTCCTGCAACCTGTGGTGCAGGAAATAAATTTGTCCCGTCTAAGCCTTACTCAGACAATGTTGATGTTAGACTATTGTCTTCTCTGCCAGGAAAAGACAATGATTATTACTCCAGCTATAGCAGCCACTAGCAATAATCTCAGGTAAGACCTGGGATTCTGGTTGCATCCAAATTGAACAATCGATCAACTTGGTACATTCAGCCTGCCCATACACTGTTCGAATGTTGGCCGGTTCCTGTTGAACCAATCGAGATTCGGATTGTGTATGGCCTGCCTTTAAGCAGCTACAGTGGACATGGCCCACTTGTAAAATGCCTATCTTTCTTATTCAGGAGATGTTATAGTTATGCAATTTATTTAGTATTAGGTATTTCTTGTCTCTTATTTGCACAATTTTGTGTGTTTTGAAGATTAAATGCCATCTCCCCCTTTGCCACCATCACCGCTCTGTATTTGCCCCTGGCTCCATTTCACTTGTTCCGACATTTATGCTACTAGTTGCTATACAATTTCATCTGTTGTCCTCTGGCCTTCCAAAACACTGTCTCCAGACCTCCTCCCCCACACAAACACCTTTGTACCTGCCCCAGCTCATTGGCCGATATCTGTCTATAATATATTTATGTTGTCCTTAAAACACAGAAGCACTGGATTTCTGTGGGAAACCAAGAATGGGGAATTAAAACAATGTTCTAACATTGAACAATTGCAATCGATAGCAATGGGAATGTGTTTGATCATTTTGCTTGTTATTTGATTTGACAATCTCATTGAAAAATGTCCTGCAATCATAGGACCCATGACCACATTTTTATTTTACCGTAGCTAAGATATACGAGTAATACCTAGACATACCAGTATTCTATTGATGTTGTTCATTGATCTGAGCTACTGTATATAACAGTCACCTTCTAGTCCTGCACATCTAATATTATTTATTGTGCATACATTTCCCATAAGATTATTATCTTCATATTCTTCACCTCCACCCTCTGCTTTCTGCATTCTATTTTCCTACAAAACTAAATAAATATTTCATGCAAAAACACACTTCTATTTACCTAGAAATCTACAGCTGTAGTATAAGCAATAAAGTTCAACTGTCTACTACATATTAATTAAATTAATGCAGAAGGGAAACAAACAAAATTAAAGCACAGGACCACCTACCAACACACCTTGGGAGAGGCGAACTCCACACACGCCGTCTACCTCCCAGACAGGTGATGCGAGATGCTCCTTCCAAACGGTATCCAGGAAAACAGGAAAATGTCAGCGAGTCTCCAACCCCAAACTGAAGACCCTTTCTGATGCTGTAAGCTGGGACCTCAGGTTCATCACATGGCTCCAGATCATATTCTACAACAGCAACACAATCAAGATATTATTAATTACACAATGTCTGTGTTAGACACTATTTTAGGTACGGCTGCAGACACCCAGTATTTGATGCTAATGATTTACTAAACATGGAGGGTGCAAAATCAGGTGCAGTTCATAGAAACCAATTAGCCTTCATTCAGCTTGTTCAATTAGACTTTGGCAATAAATCCTGAAAGCTGATTGGTTTCTATGCAGAACTGTAGAGGTGATCCAATACCACCAAATGAAAGCTCTATTTGTGGGTACAAAATGATAAAAATTTGGTTTGGGTACAGTGTTACATGACCGTGCAATTGTCATTTAAAAATTTACAGCGGTGAAAGCTGAAAATTGGCTTGGACAGGAAGGGGGGTAAGTGCCTGGTATTGAAGTGGTTAAACAAGATGTGGTTGTGTGTTGCCAAATGAAAAAGGTCTTCACAGGACCGCTTTCAACTGTCTCAATAGGCAATTCATCAGGAAAAACCACAGCATTTTGTAAGGGTAAGTATCAGCCACCAGCATAACTACTGCACATTACATAAACTTTATCTTTGCTGGAAAGTTTGTTCTAGTCGAAATGATCTATTTAACAACATGCAGAAGGTAATGTCTAGTGTTTGTGTGCTGGGTTTTTACATGCATTTTCCAGCTGAGTAGATTGTAATCTATTTAGCATAGAGAATGTACATTGCTATGAAGCAGTTATCACTGTCAGCTCTATACAATAAATTATACATAGCAACTGACAGGGCCACATGATTTGAGAAGAGGATACATTGTCTACAGAGCAGCAGTGTTACACACACAGCCTCTGGCAGAACATTTGTACCCGTCACTAAGAAATTAAGCATGAACATCAAGGAAGGATGAGACCGGAAGAGCCGACTGGAGGTCTTGCCTTCTCACTCACTGAGCTCATTAAATCAGGAAGGCACAGTCTGCCGTGGATAACCCCTTCAGTGCCAGACAAATCCAATTGCTGTGGTTGTTATGTCACTCATCATAGCCTTAAAGAAGATGGCAGAAGGGACCTCAACAATATACTGTTATATTTCAAGCTTTTCCCTAGAATAAATCCCCAAGTAATGCAATAAAATGAAAATTTTGACATGCAAACCACTTTGACAGACAGTTTTCCCAAGAAATACCTTGTCAGCCTTAATGTCATACATCTACTACTCACCCTTGTACTTTACTTCCATTACTATCTAATTCCTTGAGTTCACAGAAAATCATCTGTTATTAAAGCTGAACCTCAGGCACAGACTTTCATTAATATATATTCCTCAATAGCCACAAGGAATATAAATCCACTTTGTGTGCACCACACAGCTTTGTAAACCAAGATACATATCAACAAAGCATTGACAACATCAGAGTGCTGTACGTGGCCTGAGCAAAGAACAGAGCTGAGGAAAGGACTCAGCGGGCTCACCTACTACAGACTGCCTGCAGAAAGCTACAGGAGTGGGCAGAGACAAGACCAGCCACCCAGCACAGAGAGGAAGCAACTTTGACTGGTCTTTATTATTATTATTATTTTTATTATTATTATTATTATTATTAATTACAGGAAGCTCCTGCACATGCAGAATTACTAAATAGGTCTTGAAGAAATACACAAAGTACAACAAGATTCAAGTAAAAATACCCATGACTCTTACATTTAGACAATATTTACTTTTCCTAGAGTTCAGCTTTAGGCCCCGTTCACAACTCAGGTAGCGTAAATGCGCCTTCCCACTTGTGATTTTTTTGCGTGATTTACAAACATTTCTGTGTGTCACACTTAGGCAGCCCATTCACTGGATTTAAAAAATAAATAATTGTTTTGCATTCATACATGTTCTCCATGGCAGTGCACCCCCCTCCCCCCACCAAGCTATTTATTTCAATATCCCCTTGCCCTTTAGCCCACAAAATTGGCATTTTTAATTTGGCAATTTTGGCTCCCATTGATTTCAGTGGGGTTTGGGTTCAGCATCCTAACTCCTTTAAAGATCGCTGAATCCTGCTCAAACCAAACCCAGGGCAGTTTTGCCCATCCCTAGCTGAAGCTAGTAACAAGTCTTCTGGAAGGTAAGAAAGTTGACAAACATTAATTGTATGTATATATATTTTTTTAACTGCATTTCATTTGTAAGCATGTAACAATAAAGTATTAAAGCAAGTGCAATAACTAGAAAAACACATATTCATAGCTTGCCTCCTGCAAGTTCTAGTGCAAAACCCTCAAACCTCACAATCCCTGTTCAAACAGTTCTATTGCTGTCTTTTTATGATTTCTTTCTTTCACGTTCAGTAAGATTGAAAAGAAAAATGAAACATGTTGAAATCAAGCCACTGCCCTATTCATGTTTTTGAACAGCCAAATTGTCATTGCATCATTTTGACCTATACTATATGGCTGCTTTTCACAGAAAAATCCTAATTTGTGCCTCATGACACACTTCAATACTCATCTTGACCTCTGTATGCTGTCTAAACACACAACACCACTGATGTGTTTTAGAATATACAGTATGATCAGGTAGGAGAGAGTATAGATTGATGTTATGTCAATCATTCCTTCTATGCCCCTTCTTTATCATTTACTAATGTGAAAAAAAAATATGCAGGACACGATGAAAGCAAAATATATGTATTTAAACATTAACCACTTGACGACCGCCGCATGTATATGTACGTCCACAGAATGGCACGTACAGGCATATGGGCGTACAGGTACGTCCCCGCCTTTCCGCGGGTCGGGGGTCCGATCGGGACCCCCCCCCGCTACATGTGGCGGTCGGATTCCTGCGGGGAGCGATCCGGGATGACGGCGTGGCTATTCGTTAAAGCGGTTCTCCACCCTAAAGTGAAGTCCCGCTGATCGGAACCCTCCCCCCCTCCGGTGTCACATTTGACACCTTTCAGGGGGGAGGGGGTGCAGATACCTGTCTAAAGACAGGTATTTGCACCCACTTCCGGCCCAGCATTCATGGGCAAAAGACGGGCATTTCGTCACATCCCGTCGCCCCCCCGTTGTGTGCTGGGAACACTCGGCTCCCAGCACACAGCGGGAGCCGATCGGCGGGCGCGGCGCGACTCGCGCATGCGCCGTAGGGAACCGGGCAGTGAAGCCACAGCGCTTCACTTCCTGGTTCCCTCAGTGTGGATGGAGGGGGGAGCAGCAGGGTGACGAGCGATCGCTCGTGCTCTGCTGCGGACGGCGCTGGACTCCAGGACAGGTAAGTGTCCTTATATTAAAAGACAGCAGCTGCAGTATTTGTAGCTGCTGGCTTTTAATATTTTTTGGGGTGGAACATCCGCTTTAATAGCCCCCCTGTCGCGATCGCTCCCTGGAGCTGAAGAACAGGGAGAGCCGCATGTAAACACGGCTTCCCCGTGCTTCAATGTGGCGGCTGCATCGATCGAGTGATCCCCTTTATAGGGAGACTCGATCGATGACGTCAGTCCTACAGCCACACCCCCCTACAGTTGTAAACACACACTAGGTGAACCCTAACTCCTACAGCGCCCCCTGTGGTTAACTCCCAAACTGCAACTGTCATTTTCACAATAAACAATGCAATTTAAATGCATTTTTTGCTGTGAAAATGACAATGGTCTCAAAAATGTGTCAAAATTGTCCGAAGTGTCCGCCATAATGTCGCAGTCACGAAAAAAATCGCTGATCGCCGCCATTAGTAGTAAAAAAAATAAATAATAAAACTATCCCCTATTTTGTAAACGCTATAAATTTTGCGCAAACCAATCGATAAACGCTTATTGCGATTTTTTTTACCAAAAATAGGTAGAAGAATACGTGTCGGCCTAAACTGAGGGAAAAAATATGTTATATTTGTTTTTGGGGGATATTTATTACAGCAAAAAGTAAAAAATATTGCATTTTTTTCAAAATTGTCGCTTTATTTTTGTTTATAGCGCAAAAAATAAAAACCGCAGAGGTGATAAAATACCACCAAAAGAAAGCTCTATTTGTGGGAAAAAAGGACGCCAATTTTGTTTGGGAGCCACGTCGCACGACCGCGCAATTGTCTGTTAAAGCGCCTTTGGGCATTTAGCAGCATATTGGTCCGGGGCTTAACCGGTTAACTTATAGCTTAAGACAAAGACAAGCAGCTAAATGCACTAATCAAATACATACACGCAGAAGGCTTTATGTGCTAAAAGACCTGTAATTTGCTTTTATGGGTCTAATGATCCAGATACCCTAGCCATGGCACCATAGGTCTAGACTTCCCTGCAAGCTACAATAAATGGAAACAATACAGTCTGGTCCAAGACCTATCCCAATTTGAAAGTGACCAATGATGCACATTAGCACACTGGAAATTATTAGAACCCTGAAATATTTGTCATGCAGCCCTTTTCTTTTTTTACAATGTGAGTGTGTTTTTTCAAATGATTACATTAGCTAAAATCAAGACTGATGTAGTAATGTATGCTAGAACTGCAGTATGTAAAAAAAATGTAATGACTTTTCTATGAGTACCTACTGGATTGAATTGTTGTACATATTCAAATCTCGTATAGTTCCGTTTAAAATATTTGTCAAATGAATAAACATATGAACTCAATGTATGTTTTTGACTTTTGTTTGAAGCCAGGCCAAAGTGCCCAAATTAGGAACAAGGAGAACATCATCAATAATAGTTCATTTTTAAATGAGTAGAGTTGTAATGTCTTAAAGTTTCGACCTCTTCTATTGCAAAAGCTTTTAATTTTTCCAATAATTTGAAACAACAAATCAAAATAGTTTAATAAAACAATTGGACCTTCCTTGTAGATCATATACCTCCCAATAACCAGGTAGCTGTGGAGGTAAGTATGTACTAATATATATTCCTTTTTTATGAGTCATGTCTCTGACAGACTCTCTGAATGAACCTATGGACCATTGAACTATTTAATACAATTTAGCCTATTTGCTAATAAACTTCCAAAAACAAATTAAATGGATCTCATTCAATAGATGTGGATATGACGAATCGATACATCCTGCTTCTGGTAAGCATTTTTTACTTTGTCTGACATGATCAAAATTAATCACTAACGTCAATGCTGTATGAAATGGATTAAACAGAGTGTGCTTAACAATGCATAATATAGATAAGTGATTTTTTTTGTGTGCAATTTCTTATAGTTTAATTACTAAGATTATAGCTTACTATATGCAACTGATTGCCACATTGTATTTTACCTAATACTCTTCACAATCATTCATTGCTTATCTGTTTGAGCCTCAGAGTATGGATAAATGTGTATGGAGATACAATATTTCCTTATATACATGTGCTGTGTACTAATCATTTATCGTATACACTGAAAAAGCAATTACAAGCTCCCCATGCAATGCTCAGGTTCCGCCACAAATTTAGATGCATACAAAAGTAGTGACGCATGCAGTTACCATTGAGATAAGTTAACCTTGATTAGACTACTGTTCACCATGTGATCACTGCTCTTCAAAAGTGTGCAGTACAATTCAATTCAAAGATCCCTTAAAGTGAACAAATCATATCCACAAAACTGTCAAAATAACAGGGCTTCTGTGGCCAAAACAGACTGATAATAGCCTGCTGAATGGCAAGTGACAGGGCATAGTTCTAGGTGAAGGCTAGGCTTAATTTTGATTCTGATAGAAGTCAAGATCTTGTAGTCAGTTCGAATTTTTTATTTAGAGTCCTCCCCTGGAGCAATGGAATTGATATAAAGGCACACATGTGTACATGCAGGTTTACTAGTAATTTTAGGTTAAACACCTTGGTGGACATAGCCAGTTCACTTTAGTTCAGTGTATACTCTACAAAAGAAAAATAAAACTGTATAATTACTCCAATGGGATATCACACATAATTTACCGTCATTATAAATCAATGTTTAAATACAGTACTTGAAAGGTTTATTAAACACCACAGTGAAAGGTTTATAAAACATTGCTACATTTTCAAAATTGATTGCGCTGTTGTAGAAATATTAAGTAGTGTATTTAAAGACTGATTTATAGCAAAGGTTAACGTTCATTGATACCCTATTGGGGTATCTATGCTGTATTCTTTCTTTTTTGGAACAAATTGTTCTTTGTTAGTTTCCTACCCACACCTGTTAACCACTTCAGCCCTGGAACATTTTACTCCCTTCCTGACCAGAGCACTTTTTACAATTTGGCACTGCGTCGCTTTAACTGACAATTGCGTGGTCGTGCAATGTTGTACCCAAACTCAGTTTGTGTCCTTTTTTCCCCACAAATAGAGATTTCTTTTGGTAGTAATTGATCACCTCTGCAGTTTTCATTTTTTGTGCTATAAACAAAGAAAGAGCGACAAATTTGAAAATATTTTTTGCTATAATAAATATCCCCCATTTTTTTTTAAATACAAATTTCTTCATAATTTTAGGTCAATATATATTCAATATACCTTCTACATATTTTTGGTTAAAATCGCAATAAGCATATATTGATTGGTTTGCACAAAAGTTATAGCATCTACAATACAAACTATAGGAAATATTTATGGCATTTTTATAGCATTTTTATTATTTATTTATTTTACTAGTAATGGCGGTGATCTGCAATTTTTAGCAGTACTTCGACATTGAAACGGACAGATTTGGGACCATTGACAATTATACAATGATCAGTGCTATAAAAATGCACTGATACTGTACTGTGTAAATGTCACTGGAAGAGAAGGGCTTAACACTAGGGGGCAATCAAGGGGTTAACTGTGTGTTACCTCAGTGTGTTCTAACTGTATGGGGATGGGAGTGACTAGGAGAGGAGACTCACACACACAAATCCCCATGCTGGCGCTCGTGCACGCGATTGCGCATGGTGGCCGAAGTATATCTGCATGAGCCAGTTCAGGAACCGGTTAATAATGAGGTAGTGAATGCAATCAATATATTACATAATTTAAGTGTATCAACTGCAGTTGACCTAAGGGGATCCATTATCACCAGGGCCATATGCAAATGGTGTGTTATATTTGTAAAAAATTAGGCATATGTTGTGTATGGTAACAGACAGTGTGTTATGTCAGCCATGATAAGCCGATGCTGCAGGGTAGCTTATACTAATTTAAGGGTCATGTTGACCTTATATGGATTTGAAATAAGATGATATAAAATGATGTTATACATTTTAATGTGATTGTGTTTTCATTCTGTGCCAGTAAAGCATGATCAAAACTTTCCTTTTTGCATATTTTACATAGGTGCCACATAGGTGGTACTACAGTACTATAGTCTGCTTTACTTTCTCAACACACTTTTAATAAATGTAATTTCTTAAAATGAAATGATATAGACAGATTTATATCATTTATACACATGTATCATGGATTTTAACCTAATCTTTCATCCACATTTCACAAGAAATATCTACTGTCTTATTACTGATATTACTGTTTTCAATGGCAAGCCAGAGGGAGAAGAGATTCCATAAAAGATATGTGATACAGTATAAGATTCCTCAGACTATAACATTGATTTGACAATTTACAGTAGGTGAACCCGATTTTGTGTCAATCTCGCTCTCTTTCTCGGCGAGATTGAGTACCTACGAGCCCCATCGCGGGAGCCAGCGCCGAGCTGGCTTGCCGCGATGGAGACAGAGCCGTCATAGAAGCGACGGGAGATCCGACTTGGATTCCCGCCAATTCTACACGTGTGCGGCGTTTGTTATGAATCCTGAGGGGGAAGTCCCCGCCGGATTTTAAATAAAAATCCGGCATGGGTCCCCCCCTCAGGAGCATACCGGGCCCTTAGGTCTGTTATGGGTTGTAAGGAGAGCCCCCCTACGCCGAAAAAAACGGCGTAGGGGGTCCCCCTACAATCCATACCAGACCCGTATCCAAAGCACGCTACCCGGCCAGCCAGGAAGGGAGTGGGGACGAGCGAGCGCCCCCCCCCTCCTGAGCCGTACCAGGCTGCATGCCCTCAACATGGGGGGGTTGGGTGCTCTGGGGCAGGGGGGCGCACTGCGGCCCCCCACCTCAGAGCACCCTGTCCCCATGTTGATGAGGACAGGGCCCCTTCCCGACAACCCTGGCCGTTGGTTGTCGGGGTATGCGGGCGGGAGGCTTATCGGAATCTGGGAGCCCCCTTTAATAAGGGGGCCCCCAGATACCGGCCCCCCCACCCTAAGTGAATGAGTATGGGGTACATCGTACCCCTACCCATTCACCTGCAAGAAAAGTGGTAAAAACACAAATAAACCACACAGGGTATTAAAATATTTTATTTTTCTGCTCCGGAGGCCGCCCCCTGTCTTCTTTATTAGCTCTTTTACCAGGGGGGGCTTCTTCTTTGACGTCTTCGGGTGGGTGGGGGCCGCCGTCTGGTTCTCTTCCACCGCCGGGGGGGGTGGCTTTTAAAAAAGCCCCCACCCCCCCGGCGGGTTTCCTCCGGCGTCTTCGGCGGGGCTCTTCTTCTTCCGCTATCCCGACGGGTCTTCTCCGCTATCCGGGGGGTCTCGCCGCTCTCCGCTGTTGACTCGTCGCACCCCGGTTCTTCGTCTCGCAGTCCGGTCCCTTCTTCCGTGCTGTACATCTTCTTCCGCGCTGTGACGTCATGTTCTTCACTTCTCTTCTTCTCCCGATGTTGACTCGCCGGTCCTCCTCGCTGAAATGACGGATGCGCGCCTTGCATCGGACCTATATAGGCCTCACAGTCCCATCATGCTCTGTACCTACCCATGTGATACCTACCACGTGGTAGGTATCACATGGGTAGGTACAGAGCATGATGGGACTGTGAGGCCTATATAGGTCCGATGCAAGGCGCGCATCCGTCATTTCAGCGAGGAGGACCGGTGAGTCAACATCGGGAGAAGAAGAGAAGTGAAGAACATGACGTCACAGCGCGGAAGAAGACGTACAGCACGGAAGAAGGGACCGGACTGCGAGACGAAGAACCGGGGTGCGACGAGTCAACAGCGGAGAGCGGCGAGACCCCCCGGATAGCGGAGAAGACCCGTCGGGATAGCGGAAGAAGAAGAGCCCCGCCGAAGACGCCGGAGGAAACCCGCCGGGGGGGTGGGGGCTTTTTTAAAAGCCACCCCCCCCCGGCGGTGGAAGAGAACCAGACGGCGGCCCCCACCCACCCGAAGACGTCAAAGAAGAAGCCCCCCCTGGTAAAAGAGCTAATAAAGAAGACAGGGGGCGGCCTCCGGAGCAGAAAAATAAAATATTTTAATACCCTGTGTGGTTTATTTGTGTTTTTACCACTTTTCTTGCAGGTGAATGGGTAGGGGTACGATGTACCCCATACTCATTCACTTAGGGTGGGGGGGCCGGTATCTGGGGGCCCCCTTATTAAAGGGGGCTCCCAGATTCCGATAAGCCTCCCGCCCGCATACCCCGACAACCAACGGCCAGGGTTGTCGGGAAGGGGCCCTGTCCTCATCAACATGGGGACAGGGTGCTCTGAGGTGGGGGGCCGCAGTGCGCCCCCCTGCCCCAGAGCACCCAACCCCCCCATGTTGAGGGCATGCAGCCTGGTATGGCTCAGGAGGGGGGGGGGGGGCGCTCGCTCGTCCCCACTCCCTTCCTGGCTGGCCGGGTAGCGTGCTTTGGATACGGGTCTGGTATGGATTGTAGGGGGACCCCCTACGCCGTTTTTTTCGGCGTAGGGGGCTCTCCTTACAACCCATAACAGACCTAAGGGCCCGGTATGCTCCTGAGGGGGGGACCCATGCCGGATTTTTATTTAAAATCCGGCGGGGACTTCCTCCTCAGGATTCATAACAAACGCCGCACACGTGTAGAATTGGCAGGAATCCAAGTCGGATCTCCCGTCGCTTCTATGACGCGCTTGCTGGGATGTGCTGTCACTATTCCAGTGAGTGTGAGATGTCGGCGAGATCTCGGCACCCTGTCGCCGAGTATCAGTGCGACGCTGTCCTGCTAAAAGCACAATATCACAAACACCTACTGTATGTTAACACGTCAACAAGACTGATTGCTGGTACAGTTTTTTACAAGCCAAAAGTAACTTTGTGATCAATTCAAAAGCAGCATGACAAAACATGCAGTTGATTAAATACCTTCATAAACAGGCTTTCCAATCCCGGCTACATAAAACAGAAATTTAGCCAAATCCTATAGGCATTAAATCTATGTTTCTTTATCAACAACAATGATTAATTAGTGTTCAATTTTGTTTATCAATACTTGCGAAAAAAACAAGATATCTTACCAGAGAACGTAACATTAAATCCTTCATAAGACATAGAAAAGTCTGAAATGAAGCGGAGTTGAGCTGTAAAGTTCCCAAACAACCCTGCACTGATAGGAGCTGGTAATCTAGATCCTGTGAGACGCTTTAGTGCCTGAGTAAAGCTACCATTTTCTGTGATGAGAAGAAAATCATGGCCACTTTCCAGGTGAAAAGTGTGAAATGTAAAAAACACACCTAAAAAAAAGACAATTGTTTAATACAATGACCAAGAAATAATACAGTATGTATAATGTGTATTACTGACATATTGACATAGATGATACTTATTGTTGTTTACTTGGGGGATCCATGATCTTCAATAAGAAAACAAACTCAAGCTTAGGTTTACTAAAGTGGGAGTGGGAGTTTGAAAGTAGGAGTTGGGGTACTCAAAGGTATACATGTTACATAAGTGTATAGTGTATAACAAAGTGCAGCACATAAAAAGTGATATTCAATGGTAAGTGTATCAATGTCTGTGTATATGCAATTCCAGATATTACCCAGTTCTTCTCTTTTTATATACATGTTAAAAATCAGCTGGAATAACAAGCAGCGCCCCAACTTCCTGTCACATGACCTGAAGCCAGCATGTTAGGTCTCTGGTAAAATATCTGCAGCATCTTTGCCTTGTAGATACTAAAGTCATGACTTCATTTACTTCTGCTGAAGACTATGTTGACATAGTACCCCAGTGTACTGCCATTATGGCTCTATAGCATGTGACCCAGAACAGCTGTTTTACACTTCTGGATTCCCTAACCCTCCCTAAGTATTTGTGAATAAGACTGAAATAATGTGCTTAATGCATAAAAAATTCTATGAAAAATCACCAAAGAAAAGAACCTTGTGTCAAAGTTGGAGGGCATAATTATGTAAATTACACAAATCTAAATGCTCATGATTCAGAGATTTTCAATGTACCCATACCCAGGCTTGTTCGTTGAAAGAACTTTCACAGAGATCCAGAAAGATAACAACGAATTCTGGCTCTGCACAAAATAATAGGCAGGAAGCATTAGGTATTGGCACATGGAAAGTACAGATATCTGGATTGGGAATACTGAGGTAAGGGTCATTTTTAATATTGAATTATTTCTACAGCCCAACCTAGAAATCTTTTTCCACTCAGGACTTCTTCTAGGACCCTTAGCAAATGAATAATGCTCACATATTCACATTAAAAATGCCATTTCCTGCTTGGCGTTTCAATAACTCCTGCAAGATAATACTGTATTTTATGTATGTATTCTGAAAAATATATATATGTTTAATAGGTATTCTCATTTTTGCATTGCTATCATCCACATACTGTATGGCTATTACATGAAGACAAAAAACATGTTTTCTGCTGATTCTCTCAAAGTTAACCAGTAACTTAGCGATAACTTAGTAATAATGGTTACGTTAGCTGGAACTTTGAACATTTATGATTTAGCAGTACAATACAACACAACATTAGTCACATAGAGGCCTCCCCAACTTATTCAAATGGGCACTTTAGACCAAGATTAGAAACTAGCAACTATTACCTTTCCCATGTGATGTTTCTATAGTCCATGTGCAATTCAGGTTATTGGGGTAAAAGTCAGGAAACCCTGGTGATAAGATGGTTCCACTTGAGCCATGGATGTATCCTCCACAGAGAGCTGCAGAAAGAATGACATAAGAAGATAACTTATAATACAACAGGAACCCTACTGAAAACCAGGCAAGCATGCCATAAACTATTGCTTTTAAATATCATCTTGCATTTAAATATCACTAAAACAATACTTAAAAACAAATGAATATTTTGACTTTAAAGGGGTTGTACAGATAAAAAAAAAAAAAATCCTAAATAGCTTCCCTTACCTTAGTGCAGTCCTTGTTCACTTACCTCATCCTTCCATTTTGCTTTTAAATGTCCTTTTTTCTTCTGAGAAATCTTCACTTCCTGTTCTTCTGTCTGTAACTACACACAGTAATGCAAGGCTTTCTCCCTGGTGAGGAGAAAGCCTCTTAAGGGGGGGGGGGATCGAGCAGGAAAATCAGGACACTCTCTACATTGCAGATAGAGAAAGCAAAATCGAAGGATGAGGTAAGTGACGCAGGACTGCACTAAAGTAAAGGAAGCTATTTAGGGAATTTTTTTTTTACCTTTACAACCCCTTTAACACCTGAAGGTTTATGTTAAATGTTGGGAAAACAAACCTATTACCTGATAAAATGTTGTACCACAGGAGCCTATACACTTATACATCTTCCACTCAACCACTCTCCGTTCACCCTTTCTTCCTTCCTTTTCTCTTTCCCTTCCCCCCTTTCCTTGCTCCCTTTTCTTTTTCTTTTCTTCCTTCCCCCCTTTCACTTGTGTGACTAGCTTGATTTTTTATTTTCATTCTCCAACTTTTTGTTACTTAGGATGTTACTTATGTTCTTCACTTTATCTACTTATAGTTGCACTATCATATCCCAGGGACACATACCTCCAACCCTGAAGTCGAGTTGCAGACACCTGGTTCTATTCCCGGCTGTTGGGTCTCATTGTCTCCGACCCAGTCCTAGGGGGACTGGGCAGCTGGAGCCAACGAGAGGGTGTCTCCCGCCTCAACCCTGGATGAGAGAATTATCTCCGAACCATCTCCACTCCATCCTAGGAGGCATAGAATTACACCTATGCGATACCTCCATAGGTAAGTATCCATTGCTAGACTGTGCTTATTGTCCCTTAGATGGAGAGCGTATCTTATTAGATGTTTGCCCATTTACTTACCTTTATATTCATTTATTCTATAGCATCCTTCTCCTGATGAATGGTTTTTAACACCATGAAACGCGTAGAGTTCATACTTAAGGGTGCCAATGTATTGTTTACTGACCATCATGGATTTCTTAATATTTGCATTTTATTTTTATCTTTATATTATGTATTGCCTGTATGTTTTATAACAATCATGTACAATTGATCTATTGGTATATTATATGTATCATCGCCTTTTGTACCAATCATGTTTATTCAAGATTAAATATTTAATATGCTATTATCATTAATTATGGTTTTCTTTATAAACCCCATGCATTATGTATTTTTATATGATGCACTATATATTTTTCTTATTTCTCAAATTCTTCAAATTATTAAACTATTAACAAATGATATTATATTATGGCCGTGGGGATTATCCACCGGGGATTAGGTTAATTAATCCTTCCTAGTTATCATCAAATAGTTACAGTATATCTATCCATATTAACAGAGAAGCCTCATTTAAAGTCCTGCATTCTTTCTCCTTTTTTTTTGCTTTCGCATATCTCTAGGGATGGAAGCCTACCTCTGTCGTGGTTGGGTATTAAAAGGTCACTTTCTGTTTTTTTAGCCTACTTCCAGTTTGACAATGCTCTCCTAGGTATTATAATCAGGTGTGTAGGTCCTGTGGTCATCTGAGTACTGGTGAGCACCATTAGCATGATGTCGGCTTTTATAGATGAAGATGTCACTTTAGTAAGCAATCATTTTGGAACCACAGTGGCAATTATCACAAGTGTAATATACTGTATATACAGTAGTTATATATAGTTAGTGACATATTTAGGCATGAACCTACCTGGTTAAAATTTACAGATGTTAACAAAAGTTATCAAATTTAGCAAAATTAATTAATATAGAACATAACTTTCTCAATCGACATTACCTATTTGTAATCCTTATGCTGCTAGCATCAGTAAATGGATAGCAAGTTATATCATATTTACTTGTATGTATTCAGTTCCGTCTGTTTTTTCAGGCCCAGGTAAATGATGTCATTAGGGATGAGCTGCACAACCCCCGGGTTCAGTTCGCAGCAGAAAATGCGAACAGGCAAAAAATATATACATTTTTGATAAATAATTGCCTCCAGTGGATGATACAGTAAGTAAAATTACATTTCAAAATGTTTTAATTAGTCTTATGAAGTTCTGAAGTGAAACTTGCTGATGATGCAGGCCATATGTTGGCCTGACTTCTGCTCCTGTCATTTATCTTTCCAGGAGAATACGTTAGTAACAAACCCCTCCTCCTCCCTAGTTTATTAACAATGCTTACATTTAATCTGCATTAGATGAAACAGGGGTTAAAGTCTATGGGACACAAACATTAAAAATTAAAAGAGCTAATTTTAAAGGTTAATATGTAAGTTTTTGTCATAAAAAGTGTTTGGGGACCTGGGTCCTGCCCCAGGGGACATGTATCAATGCAAAAAAAGTTTTAAAAACAGACTTTTTTTTCGGGAGCAGTGATTTTAATAATGCTTAAAGTGAAACAATAAAAGTGAAATATTCTTTTAAATTTCATGCCTGGGGGTGTCTATAGTATGCATGTAAAGTGGCAATTGTTTACAGTGTTTAGAACAGTCCCTGCACAAAATTACATTTCTCAAGGAAAAAAAGTCATTTAAAACTACTCGCGGCTATAATGAATTGTCACGTCCCGGCAATACAGATAAAAGTAATTGAAAAAAATGGCATTGGTCCCCCCCCCAGTCCATTACCAGGCCCTTTGGGTCTGCAATGAATATTAAGGGGAACCCCGAACCAAAATTTAAAAAAAAATGCGTGGGGGTCCCCCCAAATTCCATTCCAGGCCTTTCAGGTGGAACCCTGAGCCAAATAAAAAAAAATGGCGTAGAGGAACCCCGCTCCAAAGTAAAAAAATGGCGTGGGTGTCCCCCAAAAAGCCATAACAGACCCTTTATCCGAGCACGCAACCTGGCAGGCAGGAAAAAAGGGGGAACGAGAGAGCACCCCCCCTCCCGAACTGTACCAGGCCACATGCCCTTAACATGGGGAGGATGTCCCCATGTTGATGGGGACAAGGGCTTCATCCCCACAATCCTTGCCTGTTAGTTGTGGGGGTCTACGGGCAGGGGGCTTACCTATGTGAATTGGTAACGGCCTGCCATTTCACCCAAAAAAGTGACAAAAATGGTAAAAAACACACAGACCCAGCTTGGGACAAGTCCTTTAATAAAAAAAAATTCCAGCAATTTAACCCTTCCATGACGGGCGTCTCCCATGGGGACGGTATCGATCGTGGCGGCATGTTCCATATCATCGGGTCGTGGAAGGATTACCTCTCTGGGATTTTTTTTTCTTTTTTAGGACTTGTCCCAAGCTGTGTCTGTGTGTTTTTTACAATTGTTGTCACTTTTCTGGGTGAAATGGTAGTGGTACAACGTACCCTGTTTCCAATTCACATAGGGGGCGGGATCTGGGGGTCCCCTTAGTTGAAGGGGGCTTCCAGATTCTGATAAGCCCCTGCCCGCAGACCCCCACAACCACTGGGAAAGGGTTGTGGGGATGAGGCCCTTGTCCCCATCAACTAGGGGACATCCTCCCTATGTTGAAGGTATGTGGCCTGGCACGGTTCAGGAGGGGGGCACTCTCCCGTCCCCTCTCTTTTACCGCTGCCTGCCAGGTTGCGTGTTCGGATACGGGTCTGGTATGACATTTTGGGGGTACTCCCACGCCATTTTTTTTTAATTTTGGCCTGGGGGTTCCCCTTAAAATCCATACCAAACCTGAAGGGCCTGTATTGGAAATTGGGGGGACCCCCACGCAATTATTTTTTTTCAATTTTGGTTCGGGGTTCCCCTTAATTTTCAATGACTTATCTGTATTGCCAGAACCCGACAATTCATTATAGCTGCGAGTAGTTTTAATTACTTTTTTCCTTTAGAAATGTCATTTTGTGCAGGGACTGTTCTAAACACTATAGACACCCCACAGGTACAAAATTTAAAGGAACATTAAAGTGAACACAGCATCTCCCCACAGGGATGTAGTCCCAAGGGAAGGGCGAGCATGCAGACTAACCCCCAGCCAGAACGACTCGGATGATGGGGGTAAGCTTACTGAGGAGGAACAGGAAGTGAGAAATTCAGACAAAGAAAAAAAACATTTAGAAGGGAAATCAAAGGAAAAAGGTAAGTGAACCAACAATGCACTAGCTTAAAGGAACCTATTTAGAAAATAAAAAAATGAACCTTTACAACCCCTTTAAGCATAATTAAAATCACTGCTCCTGAAAAAACGTCAGTTTTTAAAACTTTTTTTTGCATTGATACATGTACCCTGGGCAGGACCCATGTCCCTTAACACTTTTGATGACAATAACTTGCATATTAACCTTTAAAAATAGCACTTTTGATTTCTCACTTTTAAAGGGTTTTTCCACGGCTTTCGAATTTGCCGCAAACACCCCAAATTTTTGCTATTCTGCGAACAGGCGAATATTCGACTTGAACCTCAGGCTCATCCTTAGATGTCATACATTCCAATAGTTTCACAGTATTTGTTGTTATCATTTTATCTGTAGGATGGTGAGGAGGGGCTTTCTGAGCTAAGCGTAACATACTGCCTGTTTTCCTGAGCTGGATTCCAGGAAGTAAATGCTATATGAATCAACTGCTCTTACTAAACAAGGCCACAGCTAGGACTGCTAAGAGGGTGTTTTTCAAAGTGATTACTCAACAAAATATGAGGCGTGAATGGATGGGTGCGTTTTCTTTGAATAATAAAAATTAACTAAATACTCGGCTTGTGGGGCTCAAAGGCAGTTTAGCTGTGCTTTAAATGATCAACTATAACACACTATTTTTGTTGCAATTAATATCAGTGATGTGCTTTTACTAAAGATGTCTACATTATATGGCTATAAACATTTTACGCATAGGTTTTGATGGGTTTTGATGGGTTTTAATGGGCAAATGCAAATGCAGTGTGCTTTTGGCATCGGTTGGCAATGTTTCTGAGATCATACAGAATTCAATAAGGGTGCAGCTGACCAGCATTTGACCTACTTTAGATGATTTTGCAATCACATAGACTTGAATGGGAAGAGAAGCAATTCTGAAGTGAACAAAAGCCCAATGACATATGAAGACAGACATTACCGATACAGCCTGTTGTATTTGCTGGCTGCCTGGCTGTCAAGCGAATTCAATGCTTTGAATCACGAAACCTGGAACACATATGCAGAAAAGGAGTCCTGACTTTCCTCCAACTTTCTGTGAACCTGTTCCAGGTTAGAGGCTTAGAAAGCTTTGCAACAGGTCAGCAAAAGAACCCAACAATTAGCATTTTCAGAATGAGTTCAGTAGTAGAAACCCCTGTTTCATCTAATGCAGATTAAATGTAAGCATTGTTAATAAACTAGGGAGGAGAAGGGGTTTGTTACTAACGTTTTCTCCTGGAAAGATAAATGACAGAAGCAGAAGTCAGGCCAACATATGGCCTGCATCATCAGCAAGCTTCGCTTCAGAACTTCATAAGACTAATTAAAACATTTTAAAGTGTAATTTTACTTACTGTATCATCCACTGGAGGTAATTATTTATCAAAAATGTACGGTATATATTTTTTGTAAAAAGGATTTATATCAGTTCATACCTTCACAGCTCGGAAGAGCTCTGCTCCACTGAAAATTTGGCTCACACTCCAATGCTTGGTCATCACTGAGTGTGTAACCTGGGTCACAGCTGAAAGTCACAAGGGCACCCACGTAGAAATCATTGCCATGTCGTTGACCATTAACAGGGATTCCTGGATCGAGGCAGTGGTCTGACTGCAGTTTTACCGCTGTGAGAACGAGACAAGAATGCGTGTATGTTTATTAATGTAAGAGTGATATGTATCACTGAACCGCAAATAGATTAATTCCACAGCCTGTTATGTATGCATATATTCCCTGTCCAATAAAACTGATTGCTCCAGCCTCACCTTAGCCTGGAGGAAAATTTTCCCCAAAGACAGGATATGCATCAACTTGACAGATGCCTGTGAAGGCCACTCAATTCTTACACACACCAAAATCAGAATCAGTCAGTTGTTTTCAGCTTAAAAGAAATAAAGCTGAAGTATGATAAATCCTTATACAACAAATGAGTGACCAGGATAAATGCACGAAGAACCATTATATATGCATAACTTTCATCTTACTAGAGAAAGTGATTTATTTCTTGTGATATTAGAAATATAAAAATATATCCCACGTTCACGTAATGCGTTGCTGCTTATTTTTTCTGGTCCTCCTCAATATTCATGTGCTACTAACACAGCCAGGATTTAAGTGCCAAAGAACCTGAAAATAGTTTTCAAAGTATGGGTCACATGACAGCTCCTATCTATCTATAGCAGTGGTTCTCAACCCTGTAGTGCCGTGACCCCTTGATAAAATTTCCCAAGTTTGGGGGACCCCTAACAGTAAAATTATTTTCGTAGCGTGTGTTGTCAGCACCCAAGGCAAGACAAGTAATTTGCTCCCCTAACCCATGGAAATGTAACGCTCCCTGAGTTCTCTCCACTCGTACAGTATTAAAACCTCATATGGTAGATTTTAGGATGTATCACTCTTTCTCTTTGTTCTCCTTTCCTTCCCTTTTATCTCTCGCTATCCTAATTTCTTGTTCCCCCCCCCCCCCCCATCCCTCTCTCTAGCCGTCTTTCTTGTTTTTTTCTCATATTCTCTCTCTCCCTTTTTCTTTCTTCCTCCCCCTTCCATGAATTCTCTATTTGTATTCCTTCTCTTACTCCTTGGTGGAGGGGGAATGGCATGAGTGGCAATGCTGGGGGGGAGTTCTGATCAGCCAACTTAGGTGCTCTTGATCAAGGTCATCTGCTCATCTGAGAACCGTAGTGGGGACTTTTAATGGCAACTATAATCACAGGTAGTGTTACCCAATGTGTCTCCGACTTTGTGGCATCTCGTAGCAGTGACCCCTAGGCTAAAATCAGGAGATAGGGTCTCCTCCAGCCCCTCCCACCTCACAATCCTCACCAGTCAGCGGACCTCTAGTCTCTGCCCCCCAGCCATGCCGTGAACTGAATAGGCAGCTGCGAAGAGGCCCAGTGGGCGGCCATGGGCTCCAGAGACAGCCCTGCTGGGCAGACGCAAGAAGGCTGGGAGAGTGGTGCAGGGTTTAGGAACAGCCCAGGATTTGGTGACCCCTGGCAAATCATCATTTAACCCCCAGGGGGTCCCGACCCCCAGGTTGAGAACCACTGATCTATTGCTCTAGCATCAAAATGTGGGTGGGCTAACTGCTATTTTTATAAATGATATGTTCATGTATGTAATACTGTAAAATATTTGTGGGGGTGAGTGAACAATGTTGAATAGGCATGTCCAAGGGCTACTGTGCAATCAGCTAGTGTGGGTGTTACTGGAGTTTGTCTGCAGCAAAAACCATACAGGGGACAAGGAATAAAGAACAATACAATCCTCCATTTGCATTTAAGTGAAGATAAGCTGCAAAAAAACAAACAAACAGCAATTAAAGAACCCTTCCTGGGTGTCAGGGTTGCTAAAGAGCCAGTTAGCCTAGTACTCAGTTTTTTTAAAACCTCTCTAAAAAGTAAACCCAATGCTGTAGGACTGGTGTCAGCATGGAAAAAAATCACACACTTGCTGCTCCCTTGCCAAAAGGATACACACCAACATGCCTAGGATACCAAACTGGCAACAGTAGAGGGGAATAGTAAAACCATTTTTTTCATATTAATATTTTAAAAAGACAAAAAAAAACAATACAAAAAAAAAAATCAGCTCTTCAATTCATGATGCTATGTAAAAAGAGGATGAGCATAGAATCATACAGGTAGTAGGTGTCAGAGGGTCTCCATACTTGATCATTTTGGCCCAGATTCACAAAAGAGATACGACGGCGTATCTCCTGATACGCCATCGTATCTCTGTTTTAGGGTCTTCCTAACTATGCGACTGATTCATAGAATCAGTTACGCATAGTTAGCCCTAAGATCCGACAGGTGTAATTGAATTACACTGTCGGTTTTTAGGATGCAATACCTCGGCCGCCGCTGGGGGGAGTTTGCGTCGTAAACCAGCGTCGGGTATGCAAATTAGTAGTTACGGCGATCCACAATGGTTTTTCACATTGGCTATGTCGCTGCTAGTCTAGTTTCCTGTTGCAAAGTTAGTCGTCGTTTTAGCTGCCCTAACTTTACCCAGCCCACGTATATTCTGTATAAAGTATGGCCGTCGTTCCCGCGTCAAAATTTACATTTTTTTTTCTTGCGTAAGACGTCCGGGAATACGAAAGTACGCTACGCACGTCGCCGTTCGAAAAAATGATGTCACTTCGCGCAAAGCACGACGGGAATTTCAAAACGGAGCATGCGCAGTAGGTCCGGCGCGGGAGCACGCCTAATTTAAATGACACACGCCCCTTTGAATTACGCGGGCTTACGCCGCCGGCGTAAGTTTTCATGCAAGTGCTTGGTGAATCAGGCACTTGCGATGAAAACTTGCAGCGGTGTAACGTATCTACGATACGTTACGCCGCCGCAGTTCTATGTGAATCTGGGCCATTATTTTCATTGCAAAATTCATGTGAACTGTAAAGACTTTGGTTAAATATGTGGGAAAATATACCCTTTGTTAGGGAATAAATTGGGGGAATGTTACATTAAGTGATATTTCCCCATTAAAGAGTAGTTATTACCAGTCCAATAAAACTTAAGAATTCTTCTGACAAATGTTTTTTTTTTAAATGATGTTAAGATTCGCTCAGCAATCTGCAGTGCATATCACATTCCCTTTATTTATCCTCTCTATTTTTACCTGTAAATTCTGTAAGAGTAAAGTGAACAAAGGCATAACATTTCCGAATGGCACCCTCACAGCCAAAATGAACAGCAACCTGGCGGCAACCATAGCACTATAAATATTACGCATTTCTACCTTTGTACATATACCTGCATGGCTCTAAACTTTCTGGTAAGTAAAAGAAAACTGATTTGGAAAAAAACATAGCCATGTAAAACATTTATCACTACTTTATTTGAAAAATAAGAGAGAAAGAAATGCTCCTGTGGAGAGAAAGAAAAAAGTACTATGGGAAAAGGTTCCTTGGCAGCTCTCATTCAAGAGAGGGGAGAAAGAATCCAAATTAAGAAGAAATAAAAGCAGCTTTTTATTCAATAATCCTGTCCAGAAGTCATTACTCCAGTTGTTATGGTAAAAGAAAATCAATAAAGATGATCAGACTGCAGAGTGCGGAACGGCTTCTAATAGATTTAGGTTCTCCAAACACTTTGCAGCAGCGCAGCCAACACAATGCCGCCAATTTCTCTATATTTGAGGGGTGCCCTGCCCTGCCCGCTGAGCTTTTTAGATACACAAATGAACAATTCCTGCAAGACCTGCCTGCATATTCATTCTGTGCACAGGGTGGGGGTAATTATGTTTAATCAAATACAGGCTGCTCAGCTCTTTTCATCTTCAATCAATAATACTGCCTTGAATTCAGCAGAAATTGTAGAAATTCTGTGCCTTGCTAAGATGCAAGCTTTTTTTATATAACACATACAAGGCATGCAAAGTAGTGGTCTTACTTTCATAGCGTATTTGAAAGCCGACATCAGAGTGGCTTTTGTCAGTGGTGAAGAGAAGATAAAGGAAATTGCTGGTGCTGATCAGGAACTGTGGGACCTGTGTGCCATCATACACCCCAATCAATGGAGACGAATATGATTTCCCATCTCTTACTTCCAGGGTATCATAGTTTACCTCTGTCTTAAATCTGCATAGACACAATACAAATAAAATAGGTTACATTTGAACTAAACACTTTTTTTTTAAAGGTAATAATAATAGGGCAAACATTTTGTATTCTGCAGTACTGATATTATCTCCACGTCACTACAGCTATTGCACCATTACTGTTGTTTTATACTTTATTGGAACTGTGCATTGCCTAAGTCAACCAAAATCAATGACAATTTATCCCTTACCAAATACTTAACAACCAAATGTGGTGTTACCTGTAGAATGTATTGTAGCATCTTGCCATCAAGTGTCCAGTTTTAAGGTACTACGTATCTGCATATCTCTCATGAATGTGAAGTTTACCAGAATGCATATGATTTTAAATTAAATTGGTTAAAATTACCTGTAGAGGTTGACTGCATGCTGATCTTAATCATATTTTTTCACAGTTTTCTGAATATTAGTATTGGTGAAGATACAGCTGACAGCATATAGGCTTGCCCCAATCTTTTCCCATAGCCAGGGCTGGACTGGGACAACAATTTGGCCCTGGACTTCATCCAGACTGGCACACTTTGACAGGTCTCTCCGGACAACTCCCGCACCCCCCCGGCCAACCAAGCCCCCTCTCCCCCTTCACTAGCCACTAGCTGTTCTACTTTATTAGAGTAGAACGGCTGGTACTGGTACTCTTATAGGCATTACCAGTGAGGAAGCTAGACATTATTGTACCCGGGGCAAAAAATCAGTTTGGTGCCCCCCCTTATGGGACAAGATTAGGCAGAAGTGAGAAACTTCCAGGCCATAGCTGTTGAGTCAGCTGTCTGTCCCCTCCCCCATGCTCCTCTGTCATCCCCCCTCCTTCTTTGTTCCCCCCAGGTGAGTGCTGTGGGGAGGAAGAGGAGGTGAGAGCTGCGGGAAGGGAGAGACAGAGGAGCAGAGGGGGGCAGCGGTCCGCTGTCACTGAAGCCGTCCCACTGAGCCATCGGCCCACCGGGAAACTCCCTGTAGTCCCAATGGCCAGTCCATCCCTGCCCATAGCTGAGCTAGAGCTATAGTTAACATAATGCCAGAGGTTAGGGCAGGGACATCACCAAGCCACAACATTTTGTTTCTCTCTCCTGGGATAAGTTTGAACAATTTTTATAAAGTAAATACTGTGTACAGAGAGGGTTATTTACGAAAGGCAAATCCACTTTGCACTACAAGTGCACTGTAAGTGCACTTGAACGTGCACTGATAGTTCACTTGGAAGTGCAGTCACTGTAGATTTCCGGGGAAGATCTGAAATGAGGGGAAGCTCTGCTGATTTTATCATCTAATCATGTGCAAGCTAAAATACTTTTTTTTTTTCCTTGCATGTCCCCGTCAGATCTACAGCAACTGGACTTCCAAGTGCACTTGCAGTGCAAAGTGAATTTGCACTGCAAGGTAGTGTCAAGGTAATGCTGAAAGGACCCTCATATTTCAAGAAACTTAAAGCTATCTCCAATTTCTCTTGCAAATGTGTATGCAGGGCAGCATGTTGTATACATAAAGCCCAACTTGCAGTTTCTTAGCTTGGGCACTGATCTTGCTTTAACCACTTCCCTACCGCACCATGGTAATATGACGGCCAAAGAACCCTTTGTCCCTCCGGGCGGCCATCATATGACGTCCTAGGATTTCCTGCATTGTGGAGAGCGCGCCGCATCACTGGAGACCCAATGCGTGTGCCCGGCGGCCGCGATGCCTGCCGCAATGTGGCACTTCCGATAAAAATTGCAGATCGCCGCCATAACTAGTAAAAAAAAATATCAAAATGCCACAATTCTATCCCCTATTTTGTAGACGCTATAAGTTTTCCGCAATCCAATCAATATACGCTTAAACTAAAACTAAAGTAAAGGATTTTTTTTTTTTTTTTTATTGGATATTTATTATCGCAAATAGTAATAAATATTGTGTTTTTTTCAAAATTGTCTGTCTTTTTTTGTTTATAGCGCAAAAAATAAAAAACGCAGAGGTTATCAAATACCACCAAAGAAAAGCTCTATTTGTGGGGAAAAAATGATTTGGGGTACAATGTCGCATGACCGCACAATTCTCATTCAAAGTGCGACAGCGCCGAAAGCTAAAAATAGGCCTGTGCAGGAGGAAGGGGGTGAAAATGCCCTGTATTGAAGTGGTTAAGGCACAGCCCCTTTTAATCTTATGATACTGTCACAGAACACATTCAACAACAATGCATTTTCTAAACCTTTTCTAAGCATTGAGACAAAAGCGGTGTATAATTTAATTCATTTCTCTATGCCAGGCAGAAATGATCAAAATAAATCCTATGACTGTTATGCAGCCAGGGACACAAATATGCTGGATTCCAGAAACCAGATGCACTAAGCAGAAATGTAGATGTCTAGTGTTATAAACACAAGTAACAGGATTTCTGGTGCATCAAACATGAAAATGTATACACAAAGTTATTTATTGTGCAAACACTACTCCAGCGCCAGCTCACTGAACCCAGGAATGTGTGGTTTCCTGGGTAGATTTTATTCTTGGTTCGTTGCCTTTCTGTGGGTGTGGTGATTCCTCTGTGTCGTTCTCTTGACTCTGCTAACGCCTGCTCATCTTTTTAGGCCCCGTACACACGTCCGAGGAACTCGACGGGCAAAACTCATCGTTTTGGTCGTCGAGTTCTGTGTGAAGCCGCCGAGGATCTCGGCGAGCCAACTTTCCTCATTGAACAACGAGGAAATAGAGAACATGTTCTCTATTTGGCTCGACGGGGAACTCGACGGCTTCCTCGGCCGAAAGTGTACACACGGCCGGGTTTCTCGGCAGAACTCAGCTCCGATCGAGTTTCTGGCTGAATTCTGCCGAGAAACTCGGTCGTGTGTACGGGGCCTCAGCCTTCTAACCCGTCTTGATTTCTGTGTCATTTGAGAATTGCATACAGGTATTTGAAGATACTCTTTCCCAACATGTACTGCTGATTCATAGCTAACTATCTCCTAGTACAATCTTAGTTCCTTTCCTGAAAAGCTTTCTATACCCTGTGACTTTGATTTTGCTTGGACAACCTTATGTTCCAACTCCTGCTGACTAGTTGTATTTTTGCTCTTGGGCAAATTTATAGATCCTGTTCTTGACGTTGAAGATTTCTCTTGTTTCTGTGTACATAGATCCTGTATAATGGGTTTAGTGTTTGCTAAGCCTTCTAATTTACTTCCTTCCTTCTCTTTGCACTGCTATAGCCAAATTTGGCTATCTGCTATATTAGCTACACCTTACCATGTGCCTCCCATTCTCTGTCTTCTACCCCTGGCAAATTTAGTTCACTCTCATGCTTATTCCCCTTTAGACTAGGTTCACACCTATGCAAATTGGATGCGGCTTTCCCCACATCCAATTCGCATAGCAGGAGAATTTGACTGGCTCTCTATGGACCCGGTTCACATATCTCTGGGGCGGCTCCGGAGCACACTGCACAGAAACTGTGTGTCTTTGGCTTCATTTCAGGGCCAAATTCAGGCAAATATTCGGTCCTGGTTCATCCCTGAACCGGAGAATGCTGCAACCGGTTCCAGTGTGAACCGAGCCTGAGGTCTCGTACACACGACCGAGGAACTCGTCGTAAATGAAACATCGTTTTCATCGAAGAGTTCCTCGTTAGGCTTGTCGAGAAACTTGACAAGCTTTCTTTGCGTACACACTGAACGACCAAATCTCGTCGTTCTCAAACGCGGTGACGTACAACACATACAACGGCAGGGGAAGTTCGATTCCACTGGCACAACCCTTGGGGTTGCTTTTGCTAATCTCATGTGTTTGCGTGTTAAGTAAAAGTTTGGTAGGAGACGATTTGCATTTTTCAGTCTGTTACAGCGTGACAAATGTGCTATCTCCATTACAAATGCTACTTTTACCGAAGGTGCGCTCCCGTCTCATACTTTATTCTGAGCATGCGCGGGTTTCTCAGCATACACACGAACGTGTTTCTCATCGAAAACCAGCCCGACGAGGAACACGACGAGGAAATTGAGACTCTCGATGAGGAAAAAGAGAACTTGTTCTCTTTTTTTCTCATCGAGTTCCTCGACAGTTTTCTCGATGAAAAACATACACACAACCGTTTTCCTCTGCAAAAAAGCTCTGCCACCAAGTTTCCTGATGGATTCTGTCGAGGAAAACGTTTGTGTGTACGAGGCCGTCGTGTTTATTTTTCCCTAATCATTGTGCATATACCATCTGATGCACTACATGCTTTTTTTGCCTCAGTCCTGGGTGGCCCTGCCAGATTTCCTGCTTCTTATCTGATTACCTTGCCTGGTTCCTTCTTGACACAGTACTGTCACCAAACATCTTGCATATCTTCAGCCAAGTTTTCATGTGTTGACTCTTACAATTTTCCAAGTACCAGTCCTTTGAGTTTCTGTTAGGTAGCCCCCAGTTAATCATCACATTTCTCTATTTGGAGTATCTTTTTGGTATTTTAGCTTTCTGCCTCAGTGTCTAGTTCAGCCTCTGCCAATATAACACGTTCTCTTCTCACACTGTATTGGTGATAAAACCCAGCTCCATAAACAGCTGGTTACTATTGACCCTGACTTATAGCAAGGTACACAGGCTGTGCTTTGTTCTACTGAAATCCTATTTGGAAAGATCTTGCTAAAACAAGTAACCTATATACAGGACTTCTCCACTAAACTACATAGTCATAGGAGCATAGAAATAATTGACCTAGAGAGTAACTAAAACCAAGCAGCCAAATTAGTTTTTTGAGGGCTAAAGAAGGCTTGCCACACAAAGTATGTCATACCAATATAGTTATTGGTTGGCATTGTGAACAGTGGCTGTTCCTAAAGTTTTTTGTGACACACTTTTTCACATCTTCCAGCATCAACTTAATTTGTGGCTTTGATATTCAGTCACATGATTAGTTTAAACCAGATGCGGTGATCACTGGTGTGGACCCGTAACATATAGCTATATAATACCCAGCATGTGTTACTAGCTGTTAGTTCTGCACTTACTAATGTCTGAATGGTGAAGTAGTTCCATCACCAGCCAACACATCATATTTTTCCCAGATCTAGGAAGAAAATGCCCTCCTGCACAGTCCTCCCTTGTACATTATCAATACAGAGTTGCATTGGCTTAAAGCGGAGTACCACCCATTTTTTCATGTTCATTGTAAGATTATGCCCACCCCCAGAACAGTCTGTAATGGCAATTTTTTTCAATTTTTATTTCTAAATACCTTATTTTTCTCTGTGCAGTCCGCATTTCCTGTCCTTCATCATTAGGCGATTACCTAGGCCTCTTGGGATACCGACGTCATCTATCCCAGAAGACCTAGGGACGCCTAATAATAAAATCTCACGGTATTTCAAGACAGGAAGTTCTGTGTTGATTGACATAATAACGGGGCGGGAAATCACGCCAATGCTGCCATTGCTATGTAAACACTGTTATGTTATGTAAAAATTGTTATTTAAACGACACTGCAATGTGTCATCACTGCGTAGGCATGAGACAGCTGCCCGGAATCCCAGAAACAAATATGAACGGGCTTCAGATGCCCACATCGTCAATGGTCTCTGCCTGCCTACCGGGATCCTGTGAGTAATTGCAATCTACTAATTAAGAAGAAGGATTACGCTTAGAAGAGTCTCCTCATTTTAATGTACAACTAGCAAGAATCATGCCCACATCGTCAATGGTCTCTGCCTGCCTACCGGGATCCTGTGAGTAATTGCAATCTACTAATTAAGAAGAAGGATTACGCTTAGAAGAGTCTCCTCATTTTAATGTACAACTAGCAAGAATCATGGGGGTGCTTTTTGGGAAAAATTGCCAAGGAGACTGGGGCTCCGCTTTAAGTTTTCTAGTCTTTGGCAAAGCCATTAGTCAATTGGACTAAAGTCGGGCTTTCAATACCAACCTTTAACCCTGTGCAGTTTTCTGTGGGTTTGAGTCTGCAATATTTTATAAAACTAGTCATTTGTCTACACATTATTTACAATCAGCTATATCTTACATTGTGAAATATGGAGACAATCGCTGCGGACAGTTTGAGATAAGAAAAATCAGCTTGACCTTTTTTTTACACTTAACTTGGAATTATTGAGCTGGCATGTTGATGCCCTGTTATTTGTAGTAGCATTTAAAACCTAAATGACTCTGTGCTTACATCTTTATTTAAATTGGCACATATTTTTAACCATTTGTTCTAATGGTAAGCACCAAACTTTCCATTAGAAAACAACTATAATTAAAATAAATCAATACAACTTTAAACAACATAATGCTAACATTATGAAAAATGATGTAGAATAAAGACACAGTAAAAAAAATCCAATAGGGAAAAATGTTTATCTTTTCCTCACGGACCATGAAAGATCACTCCCTCTTGTTATTTATTTTTCTGCTCGATCTTTTATTGATCCGCAAACAAAGCCAACATGCCATTATTGTTGACAGCAGTAATTAAAGAAGTTTAAATTATGACATTTGCTTCTTAAAAAAAAAAAAAAAGAAAGAAAAATGCTTTGATCTAAACTTGAGCTTAGCTTATTGAAATTATTTGGTTCCTAAAGTAGAATCAGTGTCCTACTTTTATCACCTGTTAAATACAGTACACCCTTTTTTTTTACAGAACAGGTCTTAATCAATGAGAAAATAAGGGGTCCAAGAGGGGCTGTTCCCCCTCCTTGACCTAAGCCCTTGACCGAAGAAGAAAAAATTACACCTGGTGCAGACTGTGAATAAGCACAACGAACTTCTGGAACATAAAGAACAATTATCCAACTGTCAATCGATACAGAGTAAATATGTTTTTATAACTTGGCCAGTACAACTGGGTTTGCACACAGGTCTCTTGGTGACTTTGTTTGCCTCTTACCTCATATGCATTTTTCCTAACATACTGTATTTAGGCAGAATGGAGAGCACCTCCATGTCCTAGACCTCCTTGCCATCTACAATAACTTAAGCAAACATGCTGGTCCAGAATCCCTCCCAACCTGTGACTGGACAATGATGAAGTATTATTGATAAAGTCATTCCCAGGGTCTCTTCTCCTGTAACCATGTAAAGTAGTTGCATTTTTTTTTTTATTAAATAAATACTTATCTTGTTTAGGTCAGATTAGAATTCTCAAAACATGATCTGTTGGGCTTGTCGGGGGGATAAATATGAGATCTCCTGATTAAAACTTATATTTATATTAATTAATATTAATATAAAAGCTCAGATGGAGTTTTACTTTCCCTTTCAGTATAATGTCCCTCACCTTCCTGTATATCTGACCCCCATGGTGCCCTCTTAGGCACATTTCCCCTTTCCCTACACTTTCCTAATCCCTTCCTAACATTGTGCGTCAATTGTCACATAATTTGTTTATAATTTGTCGTACCCTCAGCACTCCTTTACTACACATACTACCCACTGTCATTCCTTCCACACTTCTTACTTGAACATGCTGTCCATTGTCATACTTTCCACACTTCTCTCCTAAATATACACTGTACAGTTCAATTCCATACCCTCTGTACTTCTCCCCAGAATATACTGCCCACTATCTAAACCCTCTGCTTGCTTTCCTCCTCATACTGCCCTTTCTCATACCTTTCACACTTTTCTCCTGCATATACTGCCTGCTGTCATACTCTCTGCACTCCCCTGCCAACTGTCATACCCTCTGCACATTTCCCCTGTATATGTTGCCCACTGTCATACCCTTTGCCTTTTTTTTACTGAAGATACTGTCCACTGCCATACCTTCTACGTACTGCTCTCTGTCATAATGCCTGATTTTCTTTTCTCCTGCACATACTGCCAACTGTCATACCCTCTACACTTTTCTCCTATACACAATGCTCACTTTCATACCTTCTACACTTTTCTCCTTTACATTTTGCTCACTGTCATATGCTCTGCTCACCTCTCCCACACATACTGCCCACTGTCATACCCTGTACTTTTCTCCTGCACACACTGCTCACTGTCATACTCATATTTTTCCTGCGTATAATGCCTGCTGCCAACCCTTTGCACTCCCCTGCCCACTGTCATACCCACAACACTTCTCTTCTGACCATACCACCTCCTTAGATACTCTGTTCAGTTTTCTCCTGCACCTCCTGCCTGCTTGTGTCCTCTGTACATGTTTCTCCTGCACATACTGCTGCTGTCATATCCTCTGTGCTCTTCTGTACATACTGCTGCTGTCATATCCTCTATACTGTTCTCCTGCACATACTGCTGCTGTCATATCCTCTATACCAGTGGTCATCAACCCTGCCCTACAGGGCCCACTAACAGGCCAGGTTTGCAAGATAACTGAAATACATCACAGGTGATATCATTTTCTGCTCAGTGATTGCAGTATTCTAGACTGCATCTCCCCATGGTAATACATAAAACCTGGCCTGTTAGTGGGCCCTGTAGGGTAGGGTTGATGACCACTGCTCTATACTGTTCTCCTGCACATACTGCTGCTGTCATATCCTCTATACTCTTCTCCTGCACATACTGCTGCTGTCATATCCTCTATACTCTTCTCCTGCACATACTGCTGCTGTCATATGCTCTATACTCTTTTCCTGCACATACTGCTGCTGTCATATCCTCTATACTCTTCTCCTGCACATACTGCTGCTGTCATATCCTCTATACTGTTCTCCTGCACATACTGCTGCTGTCATATCCTCTATACTGTTCTCCTGCACATACTGCTGCTGACGTATCCTTTGCGCTCTTCTCTTCTGTTCATACTACTGCTGTTATATACTCTGCACTCTTTTGACTCTAAAACATACACTATATTGTCAAAAGTATTGGGATGCCTGCCTTTACACGCACATTAACTTTAATGTCATCCTGGTCTTAGTCCGTAGGATTCAATATAATGGCCCAACCATTGCAGTTTTAACAGCTTCAACTCATCTGGGAAGGCTGTCCACAGGGTTTAGGAGTGTGTCTATGGGACTGTTTGACTTTCTTCCAGAAACACATTTGTGAGGTCAAGCAATAGTGTTGGAAATCAAAGCCTGGCTCACAGTTGCTGCTCTAATTCATCCCAAGGGTGTTCTATTGGGTTGAGGTCAGGACTCTGTGCAGGTCAGTCAAACTCCTGCACCCCAAACTTGCTAAACCATGTTTTTATGGACTTTCCTTTTTGTACTGGTCTAAATCATTTGGTGGATGGGGGATTATGGGTGGATGGGGGATTATGGGTGGAGGGGGGTTGGGCTTGACCCCTTAGTTCCAGTGAAGGGAACTCTTTTGGCGTCAGCATACAAGGTAATTTTAGAAAATGTCATGCTCTCAACTTTGTGGGAACAGTTTGGGGATGGCCCCTCCCTGTTCCAACATGACTGCGCACCAGGGCACAAAGTAAGGTTCATAAAGACAGGGATGAGTGAGTTTGGTGTGGAGGAACTTGACTGGGCTGCACAGATAGAAGACATTTGGGATGAATTTGAATGGAGACTGTGAGCCAGCCCATCTCGTCCACATCAGTGCCTGACCTCACAAATGTGGTTCTGGAAGAATGGTCGAACAATCCCATAGACACACTCCTAAACCTTTTGGACAGCCTTCCAAAAAAGTTGAAGCTCTTATAGCTGCAAAGGGTGGGCCAACTCAATATTAAACCCTACGGACTAAGACTGGGATGCCATTAAAGATCATGTGCGTGTAAAGGCAGATGTCCCAAAACTTTTGTCAATACAGTGTATCGTCATTTATGTTTGTAATATTCCCTATTTTGCTATTGAGCACACTTTTTGCTTGTGTAATACTAAATTAAGAAATGTTCAAATACAAAACCCCTGCATTTACCATTATTTACTGTATGTATTTTGACTATAACTGTCTTAAAATGACATAAATGTATATGGAGAACATACTGTTTTGCCATATATATTGCTGTTCATTTTATTGTGGTAAAACATGCAATAACTGGTCTTGACATATTTTGCTTGCTTTGCTATTTTCAGTCTTCTGACCTTCATTTCTTCCCCACACGCACTAGTGTCTTCTGATTGCAGTCTTATAATGCCTTTCCCCTTTGGTTGTTCTTTACTAGTTACTGTATTTATTGGCGTATAACACTCACTTTTTTACCCTGAAAATAGAGGGTAAACTGTGCCTGCGTGTTATATGCAGGGGGCTGTGGAAATTTTTTTTCCTGGAACTTCCCTCTAAGGCTTCATTTCCACTGGCATTTTTACAGCCACTTTTCTGAGCATTTTTTACAGCTTAAAAACGCCTGTCCATGTTATTCTATGGAATCATGCCCACATAGGCGTTTTTGAGCTGCAAATGGCATAGGCGTTTTTGAGCTGTAAAAAAACGCGGGACCAAGGGCGTTCTGTGGCTCCAGCAATAGAGCTGTAAAAACGCCAGACATTAAAAAACGCTCAAAAATGCTCAAAACTGTTCAAAAACTCTCAAAAACGCTACCGCAGCGTTTTTGAGCTCCAGCTCACAAAAAAATTTATTTTTTATTTTTCTTTACAAAATAAACATGGGCAGGCGTTTTTAAGCTGTACAAAAGGCTAACACAAGTGGCTGTAAAAACGCCAGTGGAAATGAAGCCTTAAAGTTGGGGTGCGTGTTATACGCCTGTGCCTGTTATACGCCGATAAATACAGGTATATCCCTCAATCTACTTTGGTGTGTGTTTGGGGAGATACGCAAGGGTATTTATTTAAAGTTAGACACACTTATTTATTTAAAGTTAGACAAATGAATGTTTCATTTTGATCAAACATTTTGCAACCTTTTAGCACAAGTGGCACTTGATATGGCTTACATCCTCGCTACATCCTCCAGATCAGTGGTTCTCAACCCTGTCCTCAAGTACCCCCAACAGGCCATGTTTGCTGGTTTTCCTTTATCTTGCCCAGGTGCTTTAAAGTGGTTGTAACCCCTGTAAAACCACTTTTACCTACAGGTAAGCCTATAATAACACTCACCTTGCACAGTTTAGGAGATATTTACTGTACTCACATGTGCCAATGTCATCGACATTTGCACACTGAAGAAATATCTCACTCGTGCCGTTTCTTCAGCTACTGTGCCGTTGCCGGAGTGACGTCATTGCGGCTCTGTACCATCACAGAGCCGGAGCCCGCGAACACGTAAATAACTCCAGGATGACATATCACCGGTCAAAGCGGGGACCACTGCAACAGAATCGTTCTAAGGTATGTATTTTATAATGAGCTAGTATGCAATGCATACTAGCTCATTATGCCTTTGTCTTGTAGGTTTTTTTTTTAATCTGGGTTTACAACCACATTAAATCAGAGTCAACAGCTATTTTAAGAGAAATAAGAGTCGGACAGCTATTTTAAGAGAAATAAGAGCCGGGCAGCTATTTTAAGAGAAATAAGAGTTGGACAGCTATTTTAAGAGAAATAAGAGCCGGGCAGCTATTTTAAGAGAAATAAGAGTCGGACAGCTATTTTAAGAGAAATTCCCAAAACATGGCCTGTTGGGGGTACTTGAGGACAGAGTTGAGAACCACTGCTCCAGAAGATGCACAATGACAGTTAAACATGCAGCACATGTATACATTTTCATTCTATTAAACAAGCTTAAAATGAAATCGTGAAAACATGTTAAGAAATAATGAAAAGCTGTCATCCATCAAATCGACCAGATTTAACCTGGCAGTTAGCTTTTGTAAGTTTGAAGGTGAAAAGAAATATGACAAGGGTAAAACTACTTACAGGCATCTCCAGTTTTATATAAGACAGTGATACAATATTAAAAAAGCTCATAGCAGCATACCTGTCAAATGTGATTTTTATGGGATATCCAGGTTGTGCTTCCAGAACCCATACACAATTTAGGGAATCCTTGTAGAAGCCAGGCCACCCAGGAGAAAGGATCATACCACTTGGAGCAGTTAAGTGACCACCACAGGGTGCTGTTAATAAAACACAGACTGTCAGAAGGACAGGTACATATAGACCAATAATATTTGTTACTACTGTAACGTGCATAATTTATTTATTTACACATAAAACTATAAACTATAAGCTATAATAAGGAAAGAAACTCTACTCTTCTTATTGCTTTGTTAATATGTTGTATATTGCATTTACTCTGTACAAACTCATCTAATAGGCATCTCATATATATATATATATATATATATATATATATATATATATATATATATATATATATATATATATATATATATATATACACACATACACAAAGCATCCGCTGACCAACAAACACATGATATGAAATGACAATTTGCTGACTCAACATTTATAAATGAGAAGTCTCCATGTCTTTTTATTAACAGAATTACGCTAGGATGCAGATATAATTTTTGACACATGCTTTTTAAAACATATTTAATTCTAAGAACATACATTTTGTATAAAACAGCTTCCCATACCTTCAGTAGGTGTTCTATAAAGTATGGAGAGAACTTTGAACTAACTAGTAATAGTCGTTGAAGGCAGAGGACACAGGACGTTATCAGCTAACACATTTTCTGGCTTTTCCCAGCGATAGATTTAAAATGAGGCTTTCAAGTGTTCATTGTTATGGTTTACGTAGACTTTAAAACCTCAGACACACTACTGACAACTCAGGTCGGAGCTACTGTACTAACAACCCAATTTTAGTACAGCAATCTCCCCTGCTGTGCTCTGACAGGGGGAACCCCCCCCCCTGCCAGAACACTCCGATCAGTGCTGAGAGTGCTGATCTGGAACCGGTCGTCAGACCTTTTTTGGTCATTAACCCTCAACAGAAGGATCGTTGGACCGGCTGCCGTACACATGGACCGAATGTTGGCTGGTTTCTATTGAACCAATCGATGTCACCTGACATTCAGCCCGTGTCTACTAGGCTTAAGTCCTACCTAAGACTTCTCATCGGATGGACTGATCGTGTGTACGAGGCCTTAGACCTGGACATCACTAGCACATCTGTAAAGAGATACTTCCATTCTTCAGCATGGGGAGCTCCTGCACCACATTGATCCTGCATTGTGGACTATGGGCTTCATTTATCAAATGGTTTGTAATAAGAATAGTAATTTCTCTGTGTCATTTCTTTCAAATGCAGGGTAGAGTCTTATACAAAAAGGATACAGCATGTTTTTGTATCAAATATAGTTTTGTAGATGAGCCACTAGTGGTAGCTTTCAGTGGCTAAGTGCTTCCTGTTTAAAAATCTGACCCAGGAAGTTCATACATTTGTATTGTAACAAAAAGCAGTAAACAAATTACCATCATATAGTACATCAAAGCGGAAAGCAGAGAAAACCTGTGGAATGAACAAACATGACTGCCACCTATACTTATAATATATATATATATATATATATATATATATATATATATATATATATATTATATATATATATATATATATATATATATATATATATATGTGTATATATATATATATATATATATATATATATATATATATATATGTATATATATATATATATATATATATATATATATATAGATAGATAGATAGATAGATAGATAGATAGATAGATAGATAGATAGAAAATATTACATCAAATAAGATGATCTTTTACATATTTATCGTAATCAATTTACTATATATTCAATTTTCTTTATTGACACTTTGATAAATGTAGTCTACTACAGTATATGTGTAGGGAATCACAGGCCTGTCATTGTGTTTCCTTGGTGCAAGATTGTAGTTGCAATCTGAATACCTGTTTTTTCATTGAACTCTTAAGCGACCCATTTCCTTGTTTATTCCCATCAACTGTTCTTAACTTTTCCTAACATATCAACACCCAAAGTTATTCACATTAAGTTAAAGCGGGAGTTCACCCATAAATTTTTTTTTACCCTTAGATTGATGCTCATTTTGTCTAGGGGAATCGGCTAGTCGTTTTAAAATCAAAGCTGTACTTACCGTTGTAGAGAGCGATCTTCTCCGCCGCTTCTGGGTATGGTCTTCGGGACTGGGCGTTCCTTCTTGATTGACAGTCTTCCGACAGGCTTCCGACGGTCGCATCCATCTGCGGCTCTATACGGCGCCTGCGCACCGACGTTCGGCTACTTTCGTAAAACCGTGACACTATAGATGCGACCATCGGAAGCCTGTCAATTATGAAGGAACGCCCAGTGCCGAAGACCATACCCGGAAGCGGCGGAGCAGATGTATCTCTGAAACGGTAAGTACTGCTTCGTTTTTTAAAAAACTAGCCGATTCCCCTAGACAAAATGAGCATGAATCTAATCTTAAATTTTTTTTTGAGGGGGAACTACCACTTTAATTCCAAAGGACAAGTGGGCATGCTCGTTTGTGTATGGTGGAAAGACTTCTTCACAGTCAGAGCTGTGAAAAGGTGGAAAGACTCCCTCGGACTAGTTCAAGCAGCTCGGTATACCGTTTTAGCAAAAGCTGGATGCATTTCTAAATGTATAAAAAAAAAAGGTTTATTAAAATTTATAAGTAAAAACACCAGAGATAGTTGATCCAGGGAATTTACAATTGCCATAGATCGGGAAGGACCATGCTTTATAATGTTTCTTTACCTTCGTCTGGATAATATGTGGGTATAGTGCTCTGTATAAGGAGGTTTTCTATTTCTAGCTGAACTCAAAGGACTCAAGTCACTTGATGATGATGATAAGAAATGTAATTAAAAAAATCATTATACCACTTTTGCTTTTCTAATATTATTCTATAACCAAACATCTGTAGAGGATACAAAATGCGTGTCTGCAAAAAGTTGACTCATATTTGTGTTCACCCTCTGTACCTTTCCATTCGACATATAAAAAGTTCTATTTTGGTAGGTGTTATTTGCAGTAATGCCTGTTATTTGTCTAGAAGGTGCATGCACGTATTAATTTAATGATCTTGTCCTATGGGTTCACGCCTCCCAGCAGGATACAGACCGACTTGCTTCCTTGCTTACACAATTTGATGGACTGAACGTGATGGTTCTGCTGTGCAAAGTTATTCTTAGACTATTTTTATTCTTTTATGTCATTCTTTATGATTGCTTTGTGCATTTACAAAGCTCCCTTTTGTGCTCTAGTGCGTAGTAATAATGTTTATAGAATTTACAGGGCTTTAGCAGAATCATGTGTCAGCATTAACAATGAGAAGGCTCAGTAGATGGTGAAGAGATGTTTCAGATACTATGAACAATGTTAGACAAATTAGGGTAGATATGCTAAAGGAGTCAAGGCTGTTCACTTAGCAAAGTGAGTTTAAATAAAAAAAGGTGACACTGTGTTTACTTTAAATGCCGAATGTGAAAGGCCAATAAAAAGAAAAGAAAAAAAATTATATATTTTTACTTGCACATGACTGAATAACCACTTAAGCCCCGGACCATTATGCAGCTTAAAGACCTGGCCACTTTTTGCGATTCGGCACTGCGTCGCTTTAACTGACAATTGCGCAGTCGTGCGCGGTGGCTCCCAAACAAAATTGGCGTCCTTTTTTCCCCCGAAAATAGAGCTTTCCTTTGGTGGTATTTGATCACCTCTGCGGTGTTAATTTTTTGCGCTATAAACAAAAATATTTTTTACTTTTTACTTTTTGCTATAATAAATATCCCCACAAAATATATAAAGATTTTTTTTTCCCTCAGTTTAGGCCGATACGTATTCTTCTACATATATTTGGTAAAATCATCGCAATAAGCGTTTATTGATTGGTTTGCGCAAAATTTACAGTGTCTACCAAATAGGGGATAGTTTTATTGCATTTTTATTAATAATTTTTTTTTCTAGTAACGGCAGCAATCAGCGATTTTTATTGTGACTGCAACATTATTGCGGACACATCGGAAACTTTTGACACTATTTTGGGACCATTGTAATTTTTACAGCGAACAGTGCTATAAAAATGCACTGGTTACTGTAAAAATGACACTGGCAGTGAAGGGGTTAACCAGGAGGGGGCACTGTAGGGGTTAAGTGTGCCCTAATGTGTGTTGCTTACTGTGGGGGGCGTGGCTTAGCTTGTGACGTCACTGACAGGGAACAGACGATCAGAGACAGCCACACTAGGAAGCACATGGAGAGGTCTGTTTACACTTACCTCTCCCCGTTCTTCCTCTCTGTGACCCGATCGCGGGACACCAGTGGCAATCGGGTCCGCTTTTGCCGCGGAGACGATCACGGAGTAGAGGCCCGGGTCGTGAGCACGCCACCGGCGGCGCGCCGCGCGACCCACGGCTGGGCTCTTAAATGGGACGTATATGTACGCCCTTGTGCCCAGCCATGCTATTCTGCAGACGTATATCTGCGTGTGGCGGTCCTCAAGTGGTTAAAGTAAGCACAGCTTTATTAAAGTGTTTGTTACCCTTCATTTTCCTGATATGTGCCTGGTGTACCATGTGCTTGTATGTATGAGAAAGTATCTTGTCCTATTTGTATTGCTTCCTTTGTGTGAAATCTCTGGTGTTCCTGCTAGACCCCTTGCTTTCCTATTAAAAACTGACCACACTAAGCAAGAGAACACATCGTAGTCAGTTCTTTAGATATGCTAGGAACACAGTGTGCTCTCCTCCAATAATCAGACTGCTGCACAGCCATTCATTGGGAAGCTCAATGTGCTTCTGCTTCTCCTCCCCCAGCTCTTATGCAGCTAAAAACAAAGGGGATGTGATCAGTTCTTAAAAAAAAAAGAGAAAAAAGGTATTTATATTGTCTTTTTTTTATATCTATACAAAAATGCTTGCCTTTCATTTCTATTTGAAAAGGAATGGGTTGTTTTACAATCACTTTAACTAAGGTTCATGATCATAAACATTGACTATACAAAGTGACTCTACTCCTTTAAACCGCCCTGTATAACTGACCTGCCTTACACCTTTGATTCAGTAAAATGCATGTTTTACCGCAACATGTGCGCTGTGGTTCAATGTGTTTTAATGCCATTCATTTTGAAATGCATTCCAATGCACTGCACAATAACAATCAACAGATAACACGCTGTGGAACACCATAACATACATGGCGTGCATTGCAGGGCACTGTTTTTAAAAAATGGTGCATTCCAGACAGCACACCCTAATGCACAGTAAAATATTGCATTAATGTAACCCATAATCTGATTGGGTCCTAAGCAGTAAAATCCGTTAATGCTGTCAGTCGAATCCTAAGGCTAGGGCTATAGACTGGTGATGCTTGTTGGCAGTGACCTCATTTGTAGCATAATGAACTCAGTGTGATGTTAATAAGATAACTGTTAACAAGCAATTATATCTCTCGGTAACAAAAAGATTTAATCACCGGTGTATCACTAGCAGAATTTGCAGCACATCAACTGGAATCTATTACAGACGTACTAAATACCGTATTTATCGGCGTATACCGCACACTTTTTTGCCCTGAAAATCAGGGCAAAATCGTGGGTGCGTGGTATACGCCGATACCCGCTTTCCCGTGCCGAGTTTTGAATACTGCGCCGACATGTACCGAGCGCAGTACACTCGGGTATAGTCGGGCAGTCTCGGCTCCTTCCACGCTCATGTCCTGGACGTACAGGACGTCAGCGCGAGAGTTGCCGAGCATTGCCGACAATACACGAGTGTACTGCGCTCTGTATATGTCGGCGCAGTATTCAAACTCGGCGCGGGAAATGAGCGGGGAGGACGCGAGGACGCCGTAGAAGGACGCCGGACCCGACGAAGAGGACACCCGAAGCCGCAGAAGGACGCCGGACCCGACGAAGAGGACACCCGAAGCCGCAGAAGGACGCCGGACCTGACGAGGCTGCCGATGGACACCGCGCAAGACACCAAAACTGTAAGTACAAAAAAAACTTTTTTTCCACAGGATTCGGGGCAACTTTAGGGGTGCGCGGTATACGCGGGAGCGCGTTATACCGCGATAAATACGGTACTCATCTTTCTAACAATGCCATGTAGCACTGTGCACACTGATGTCTTCCTTCTTCACTCCGTGACAATGGCGGGTGCGGGTGGTGACAATGTTTTGTGAGCAACAGCTTAGCATAACAGATTGGCATGCTATCACGCAAGAAGGATCAGTCTTCAAAAGGAACATCATCAATCCTTCTGGCACACTTGAGCAGCATGCACAGATGTTTGAGTAAAATTCAGGTGATCCCCTAGTTACAAACATCCGACTTACAAACAACTCCTACTTACAAACAGAAGGAGACAACAGGAAGTGAGAGGAAATCTACCTCTAGGAAAGGAAAATTCACTCCTGTATGAGTTATTATGGGAAAAAGGTGTCTCCACTGATGCTTTATCACCAAGGCTTGCTTCCACAACAACCCAACATTTTCAAAATCCAATTGTCACTGGGACAGAAAGTGAGGTGAAATCTTCTGAACAGGGGCACAGACAGCAAAACATTATGTTACAGGGGTGTTACCCCTTCCCTATGTTATCCAAAAAGCTTCAAAATAGTTTTTTTGGCTGGAGCTACACTTAAAAAATGTACCTGTTCCAACTTACAAACAGATTCAACTTAAAGCAGAGCTCCACCCTAAAGTGGAACTTCCGCTCATCGGAACCCTCCCCCCTCCGGTGTCACATTTGACACCTTTCAGGGGGGAGGGGGGTGGAGATACCTGTCTAAGGCTCCATACACACGATAGAACCCATCGGCTTGAATTTATCCGCGGATCGGTTTCAGCGGATCGGCGGATTTATCTGTTGGTCCGCTGGAACGTACACACCATAGGATCTATCCGCTGAAACCCATTCGCTGGGATTTTTCAGCGGATGGATTCTATCGTGTGTATGGGGCCTAAGACAGGTATTTGCATACAAAACAAAAGGGTGTCATCCCACAGGGGGATCAAGGATGATGCCTCTGGGGACAACAAAGGGGCTACTATGGCAGAGACGGACAATATTATGAGTATACAAATTGTTTAATTGATAAATAGAAACAGTGTACAAAAATATAAATTAGCTGAGATATCAAAAAGGACATAAATACCAACAGAGCTGATAAGCTCTGTTTACAAACCTACCGGTGAAGCCGGCCAATGCTACACCAAAGAACCTAGTTCATGAAGGTGTGACACAGACACCACATATAAGCACAAACAATAGACAAACATAAAAACAACAATAAAGGCGATCCGGACGCCTAGTGAGACATTTCTGCTGAGGATTCTGGCCAAAATCGACCATGTGTGTTACCAAGTAATATAAATGTTGGCAATGATCAGCAGAAATGGCCCTGCAAGGAGGAACTGAGTGAACCAGGTGATTGCTGCACTGTGTATTAAGGGGGCTTGCAAAGAAATATATATGATGATGATATATAGCATAAGGTCCTGTCACAAAAAATGACCAAAAAATAAGTCAAAAAAAGGAAGTCCACTGAAGGTGACAGTTCCTAGTAGATATGACCACCTGGAAGGCGAAAAAACTGAAAAAAAGGGGGGAAAAAGAGAGAAAATGCAGTCCTTTTATTATTTCCTGTAGTTTCAAACAAGGAAAAGGAGGAAGAGGGAACTTTGAGTAGAGGCACTTTGAATCGTTCCTGTAATTATATGCTTAATAGCATCAACGTTAATATTCTAAAGCAGGACATGTGTAGCCCCCCGAGTTCCTATTAAAAATGCAAAGTATGCAAAGAGGAACGATCTTACCCGCTGCCGGATTAGTGAATTCAGGACGTCATAGAGTTGGCGTGTTCTCCCATCATCTGCATAGCAGAGTTGCTGCTGACAGCGTCTGCGAACCTCCAGATGCGTCTGTACGTGGCAGCCTGTTTGCAAGGGAGACCAGCTGTGTGTAAGACCATAAGTTGCGGTTTGCTTCTCCCGCATAAGATAGCGGGTCTGGATGTTTGCGGGGGGCGCAAGTACCTTACTGGTGTAAGGATAAAGTCAGAGGTAGCTGACTTACATTGCAGTCCATACGTGCCTGCTTCTCTTCCTCCAATTTGAAAAGCTATTCAGTTCCCGCGATGCTAGGGGCGTTTGCGATGGTGGCGTCCGTCGCCCAATGACATCAACGCCTTTAGCAAAGTGCGTGCGTAGCTTCGTCTTTTGTTTCATAGACAGGTATTTGCACCCACTTCCGGGAGTCCTCTCTGCTGGGATTCTGCGGGTAGTGCGTCACTTTTCACCCCCACCCGTTGTGTTCTGGGAAACACTTGGCTCCCAGAACACAGCGGGGACCAGTGAGGACGGCGCTGCGCAACTCGCACATGCGCCGTAGGGAATCGGGCAGTGAAGCCAGAACGATTCACTTCCTGATTCCCTCACTGAGGATGGCGGTGGGGGCAGCAGATAGACGAGCGATTGCTCATCTTCTGCTGTAGACGTCGCTGGACTCCAGGACAGGTAAGTGCCCATATATTAAAAGTCAGCAGCTGCAGTATTTGTAGCTGCTGGCTTTTAATATTTTTTTTCTACAGAAGAGTTCCGCTTTAAGAATAAACCTACAGACCCTGTCTTGTTTGTAACCCGGGGACCGCCTGTACTTATGTAACTGTAGTTACAAGGGCCACAAGACCCCAAAATATGTGGCAGACTCTGAAGTCGAGATCAAGCAAGTAGTGAAGCTCTTTGTTTAGCTGGCACTTAGTGGGGTGCCAATTAAAGTTGCATCATCTACAAGGCGACTTAAACAGGAGCTTAAGACCCTGCAAATTTCCAGCATGGCCAGCTACAACCGTCAGGCTCCTGCAGTAAACTAGGGAGATAGTAAAACCAAAGCTGTGCACTTGCCTGTCGCATCACAAACCATGATGGACAGTGGTGCATCATTGTGTCCAATAGGACCAGTATAGACAATGCAAACAAGGCCACTTTTACAGTGTGTGCCTATTGCAATCCTTATCAGTGCCAATGTTTGGAGGAGCCCAAAGTTATTGGGGGGGGGGGGGCATAAAAGCCTACTTTTGCCTCGCCTAAGGTCCCATTCAGCCTTAATCCTCTTTAGGTGTCATACCTACCCATGAATTTTTTTTTGTTCTGTATGGCAATGTCTAATAACTTCTGTTTTGATAGGTAATGCTGGAAAATGTGTGTTATCACTTACAACGGTTCCACGAGTTGTACTGTAGTTTACCAGCTATACTTTTTATTTTTTGAGTGTATCCTGTCCAAGATATGTTAAAGTCTGATTGGCATTGCTTTGTTTTATTGTGATATTCATTACACTGCTGAATACCTTTTTACACAAACAGCATTGCCAGAGTCCAAACATTAACATACGATAAAGCTGACAGATCTCTTTGTATTGTTTTGTGGCCCTTTTAAATTTTATGGGCAGTGTTTATTCTTTACAAATCAGTATTATGCAGTATAAAAGCAGATTCTGCTTCCATAATATGTCTTCCACCCTGATTGTACCCATATATTTAGAAGTTTACTAAAGCTTTAATTTTTAATTCCTCTGTACATGATTGTACTCATGTACGAGGAAAAAATGTAACTTCTCCTGCACATCGTTGGATGGTTGAAGGAAATACAGTTTTAGTTCAGACTAACCCTTGATTGAAAGGACCATAATGGAAAAAAAATGCAAATATTGATTTTGTGGTGGTATAGAATGTGCCAACTGTCAACATGTCAAGTCACCCAGAAATTGCAGGAGTCAACCCACCAATCTATTCACCTGATTTATTTGATGGAGAAACTCAGAAGATATTTAGGTAGAACATCGTTCTCCTTTCATCTCATACCATTATATAATGTCCAATAAATTACTTGGCTGGATAAGACTGATGATCTATAACTTTGCCTACAAGGAGTAGACGCACTTTCCTTTCCTCATCGCTGATGCTTGTGTGCAGCTAGGGCACACTATTCTTCTGTGTGCTATAACATATCTCCTTTCATCCTCATCGGTGCCTATTATTCGTTGGCTCTTGCCACTCCTTCTCTGACCCTTTTTTTCATTGGATCCTGACCCTCTCTACCATTTCCCCTACACCTAAGAGGGGAAACTTGAGCTATACTTATCAGGAGACCAGTAACACTGCCCTGCAGATGTGCCTACATGGGACAGTTCAGTAATGCTGACGTCACCCCAGAGATGTCGGGAAAACTTCTCAGAAGTGACTCCTGCTGATAACAGGGGAACTAGGCAGGAGAGAAACAACACTTAGGCCAGCCATAGATGGTTCGAATCTTAGCAGGTTCCTGAATATAGCTATAGCCACTAGCAATAATCACTGTCTTCTCCCGGAAGGGATGGCTTCCCCCTGCCCACCCGTTCCTGTCGACAATTACTCGGCAGGAGGGATTCCCTTGCCAGCACTGTCTGTTTTGATGGGGGGGAATAATGCAAATTTCTTTCCTGAAATCTGCTTGGAGCTTTGGAGAGAGACAAGTGAATACTACATATATACTGTATGTGCTTTATTCAAATTTTATGACTGGGGGTAAAACCAGTTTATGTTTCTGCCCCATACCCCTCTCAGTCAAAGTGTTTTTTTTTTTTTTGTAGGTGATTACATGAGGCTGAAATCAAGAGCTCTAACCAGCTCTATTTAAAAATATATTTAACAATTCTTATTCAATCTATACTTGGATTAAATGTTTTTTTTTTTTTTTTAATGACTCCTTCATGCACACATGCTCATTGCTAATTAGCTCTTAAAAGCATGTCCATTTTTCTGTGCCCACACAAAAGAATGATGACAGAAAAACACCAACTGGTCCATCTAGTCAGCTTTGTTAAAAATGTTTACTCCCAAGCCTGCCTGCATTTATTTAAAGTTAATTTGCTATTTATAACATAAGTCTTAAAGTGATTGTAAACCTATTTGTTTTTTATTTAAAATAACAAATGTGTAAAACTTACCTGTACTGTGCAATGGTTTTGCACAGAGCAACCCAGATCCTCCTCTTCTAGGGTCCCCTGTGGGCACTCCAGGCTCCTCCTGTTCTCAGTGTTCCACCATAGGAAGATGCTGGTGGCACACATGTTGGCTCGGTCCTGAGCCATGCTGTCTGCATCTATAGATACAGTGTGGCTCAGCCCCACACTTTGGTTCCCTCATCATAAGATTTGGATGTAATTGCTGCCACTGCTATCAATTTACCCTGTGAAGAGGGAGAGACCAGAGAGCCGCTACTCTCTCGGGCACAGCGCTGGTTCGCAATTGGGCTCAGATAAATATAAAGGGGGGGGGGAGAGGCTAAGGTGGAGCAGAACACAGAATATTTTTTACCTTAATGCATGAAATGCATTAAGGCACAATACCTTCTACCTTTACATTTACTTTAAACTTTTCTCCTGATAGTTTGAGTATCCATTAGACCTTGCACCATTTGTGTTGCCATCCTGGAACTTGCTCTATTTTTTTTTTTTAAATAGAAGTATGGCCTAAGACAGGGGTGCCCAGCCAGTGGCCTGGGGGCCACATGTGGCCCGCGAAGCCCTCTGATGTGGCCCGCGACCTCCTGCTCTGGGATGGTGGGTTGGCAAGCCCAGATCGCAGGTTGCCAACCCGCCATACCACAGCATCAGTTTTGTGAATGAAGCCAGTGATTGCGCAAGCAAGCAGCTGCGCAGCAGAGCCACATAAGCTGATGCCTTCTGTATAGCACTGGCTTCTGTCATAGGCGGAGTGATGCCAAATGCACTTTGCCCGGGGCCACAACAGCCGGTGATATCTGATTGGAAGACTTATTAAAGGTAAGTTTATTACTTAAATCACAGTGTATATATTGGCCATATCTGTTCTGCAGTGTTTACTGGACTGCTTTCAAACTGATGTGCAGGTGCAGCGTGGTGCACCTGTGGGTTACCTGCACTGAGCCATAGACTTCTGTTTTTTACTTGTGGTTTTGGTCCAGTGTCAGAAAGTGCACAACACCTGCAGGATATAATAGAATTCTACAGCAAAGTGCAGCTTACCCGCAGGAAAGCCACAGGTACGGTGTGGGTAAACCACAGCACATCAGTGTGAAAGCAGCCTTAGGCCCCTTTCACACGATCGGTCTGACCCTCCATTTATCCTTATGGAGCAGCAGATGTAAAGATCTTGTGTCCCTTCCACCTGGGCTGATTGAATCAGAGGGCCATAGAGTAGAGTGGGCTGTGTCTGTGTCCTCTTTCCATATGCAGAGTGGACACAAGCCTGTCATCCACCCGCTCTGCTCATTGTGGCCCGCGACCGGTTTCTAAGTCTCTTAAGTGGCCCTCGCTCTTCAAAAGGTTGGGCACCCCTGGCCTAAGATTTGTTTTGGCCTTACAATTTCACCCTTGTGACCCATAATTAGCTAAATCCTGCTGTCGGCTGACTTAGAAGAGCTACTGTAGGCTCTGGAAGGATCCACCAGCTGCCTGGTTGAGAGCCAAAACTAGCTTCACCTGTCTCCTCTCCAGCCCATCACTCCATTGGCAGAGGGGGTAGAATTGAGAGCAATGACTGATAGTCCATTGCTCTCTGCTCCAAGAAGAGCAGGAACTGAGCAATCAACAGTCATGGTCTTAGAGACCGTGAGGGGCAACTGCATCATGACAGCAGTGCTGTAGCATAGAGGTGAGTATGTATGTTCTTTTTTTTTTATTAACCCAATACAGCTCCTTTAACCAGTTTCCTCCTGTCCTATAGCCCCAAGATGGCTACAGCGCAGACTTACTTTACTGGGAGGGAGAACATGGACATCCTCCTGTGGTCATGCTGCCCACATGAGTCCTTTGGACTCAGCTAATCACAGATCGGGGCAGAGGGCCAATCACAGTGGCGCTTTAATATGTAATCAGCTGTGTCCAATGACAGCTGATCACAGAATTAAACACAAGTCGGTTATCGGCTGACAGCATGAGGAGAGAATAAGAGAGATTGTGTTAAAGGGACACTAATCAGGGTAATCAGGGTACTAATTATCAGTGTCCTGATTATCAGTGCAGTCCCAACAATGCCCACCAGTGCTGCCAATCAGTGCCTACCTGTTCTGCCAATCAGTGCCCACCAGTTCTGCCAAACAGTGCCCCATAAGTGCTGCCAATCAGTGCCTCATCATCCATGTCACCTATCAGTGCTGCCTATCAGTGCCCATCAGTGACACCTATTAGTGACACCCATCAGTGCTCTTCAGTGCCGCCTATCAGTGCTGCCTCATCTGTGCCATCCCATCAGTGCCACCTATCAGAACCCATCAGTGCCACCTATCAGTGCCCATCAATGCAGCCTCATCAGCGCACATCAGTGAAGGAGAAAAATTACCTGTTTGTAAACGTTTATAACAAACTATGATTTTTTTTTAAATGTCTGTATATTTTCATTTATTTAGAAATTAATAAAAAACCCCGTGGTGATTAAATACCACCAAAAGAAAGCTCTATTTGTGTGGAAAAAAAGTATAGAAATGTCAAATGGGTACAGTGTTGCATGATGGCAATTTTCAATCAAAGTGTGACAGCACTGAAAGCTGAAAATAGGCCTGGGCAGGAAGGTGGTAAAATTGCCCAGTAGGCAAGTAGTTAATATAAAAGTATAAAGTTAGGCCTGGACACCATATTATTAATTGGGTCTGCTGGAAAGAGCTTTCATTAACTTTACATTTACAGATGTTAAGCTTGTTGGACTTGTTCCCAGCTTCTTTTTTATTCCCATCTTGGATAGGTACAATGTTAGCTATATGCAAGTCTTGAGGAACTTCTACTGATCACCCCATCCTTCTTAGAGGTTGGCATCTCAGTTAATTAGCTTGGTCTCCTACAGTGCAGCAGTGCGAGCAAGTCTTCACTGTAACACTTGTTATACATGCAATCTCTCTCTGATGTTTCTATCTGTACCATCTATCTGAGTCTTCTATCTAGTGAAATCTGATGATTCTCTCTTGGATATGCTTTATCTCTCCTCCATCACTACTCCATTCACTTTAAGCCTAAAATAACTGCTATGCAACCTAGTATTCTGTATAATCTAAATCAGTTGGCTGCTGTTGCAATTTCTGTATGACCAGAGAATATCCTGTCCAGTGCAACACTATAAAAGTTGCACAATATGCATAAATTGCTATAAAAAAGTAACACAGCAAATAAACATGTACATAATAATTTTTTACATAATGATTGCCTAAATGTGTATTAATACGTACAGTGAAAAAATAAAACTGTGTATAGTTAAATGGTAGGTAAAGCAAATTGCCAGTCATAAGCATAGGAAGTGTTTTACGAGTTGCTGCATTTAGACAGAGATAACTGAGCAGGTCATCTAGATAAGGTTCAGTAGTGTCAGTCTTCATTGGTGTGTGTGTGATAAGTACCAATTAATGCAGGGTCATAATTACAGCACAGTATAATGTGTCGGTGTAATAGGTTATCAGAATCCTGATCAAGCAGTTAAGCTTTAATCTGCCTGGAATACAGATTTCCTCTGTGGCTCTCTACCAAGGTAAACTACAGTATGCATAAAAGGACCAGTATAGGTCATACAAAACTACAATTACAACATTTAGATAATGTCCAGGAATAAAGACATGCACAACAAGAAAGAAATCAACAGCCATTTTGCTCATGAACCACTGTAAATTTATTAAGCCCCGGTTCACACTACAACCCTCATGTGAATCGCATAGGAACTGCACCGCATTCCTGTGCAATTCCCATGCGATTTATTACAAATGGGTTCAAATCTCACCACATTGCACCAAAAAAGTGCAGGCATCTTTTTTGGAGCTGCACCACATGGTCATTTTGTAACATGCAATCTGGTGTGGGAAAACCGCATTGCGTTTTCATTCCTTTTTTGGGGGTTGTTGTTAACCTTGTATTGACACCTGCAGTGGATCGTAAACACAGTGCAATTGCAATGCAGTGTGGGAACCTCGCAGGAATCGCTGCAGTTCCTGCACCACATATGTGTGAATGTAGGGTTAAAGGGCAAGAGATACAAACTTCCTGCATTGTGGTGCACTGCCTCGCTAAATATTTTTTGTGTGTTTTTGATGCATTAGGCAGTCTATTTTAAACAAAAAGGGCTCTACTAACACAACATGTGCACCTGGCATAGTACTGCTCGTATTTTACCTACCAAAATAAGGTTACATTATTTCGTTTGTGGTTAGCAATTGTAGGAAACTGCTGCCCTCTACTGTTAGCTGCTATTATCACAGTGTTATGTATACTTATGTATTATCACTTCCTGTCTCAGGGAGATACTTTGAAAACTCCAGAAGGAAGATGTGAAGAGAAAGACAGAGAATTGTGCCACAAATACTGCTGCGGTATTTTTACCTAGATCAGAAGCAGACTATTATGCAAGTACATGTTCCAATAGTTTAACTGCAGCTGCCCATAGCTTCTTGGTGTATTTCTGGATCTTTGTGATGAACAAGTCTGTCCTATTGTTATTATCTTACATGCACAGTGACAGATAACTAGGTATCTGCTACTGTATGTGTGTAGTGGTCACCTTCCATTATATTAGTAGGTGAACCTGTTTATTGCAATATTGTTTATATGCAGCTCCTGGTATTCTAGTTAACCCTGTTCCTTCTGGTCTAGGATTATATAGCTACATTTAGCTTTCTTAGGGCTCAATTGCCAGTATAGACTAGAGCCAGGTTAGGCATCCCATAGCAACTTTTTGTGGTTGGAGGTCCGGTTGCATGTAAAATTAAAACTAGGGAGGGACTAAAATGCAGAATAGATAGGCTGACTTTGAGTTTGAATGCCACACCACAGTTCCCACCAGTGAGAAGCTTCTTTCCAGACTGGTTGGACAACAGATGGAGATCTCCCCATGACTGCAGATCTTGCCTTCAGACACAAAGACAGTCACCACATCATCCTCAAGGGCACCTGCAACTCAACTTTTCAGCAACATTCATCTGACTGTATCTCTTATAATAATGTATTTACCAAGGAATGTTCGTAATTCCACCAGGATCTCTATTGGGCCTTTGCTGATAATACCTGCTTGTACATTGCATGGATGTACATACTGTTATTAATCTCTTCTATGTAACAATTGTATTATCTGTATACTTTGTGCATCTACAGTATAATGTACTTATGGTTAATGTTGGTTGCAGTAGTTCATCTTCTCCCAATGACTTTGTTTAGATTACTGATTAATTTCCCAGGAAGGGAATCCCCTATGTTCACAAAGGCCCTGTCCTGGGTGGGGGGGGGGGCACTGCCAAATATAGTACTAAACCCACTCTTCCACTTAGTGAAGGTTCTAGTTCTCTTATATACCTACAGATTTAGCATAATATCCTGTTCGGGGAAGGCCTTTTCACATAATCCACCCCCCCCCCCACACACACACACAGAAAAGAGGGCTACACATTCTATAGTGTTTCTGTTTAAGTAAAAACCAAGCAAGAGTGCAATTAAATTCTCTAATTCAAAATTTAGGCTAAACCCATTGACCCAGTTTCTACCTGCTGTTGATTACTGTTCTTGAGTGTGTCATATCCTGCAGAGTCAACTACCTCCCCTACTGTCATTATGCTTCTCTGACAGTTGTGTCATTGTTTTTATACAAGGAACAAAATAAATGTGTCATTTTTTTTTTACCTATTGTACTTACATCAATGCGGTACAGTGCAAACGTGTTTGAAAAAAAAATAATTTTTAAGATAAAATATTTTTTTCTCATTGTTTTAACCAAAGTTCTGACTGCAGCAAACTGAATCCTTGGATTTTGTTGAATAGTGTTGTGTACTATATTGCGGCCCATTTGTTTTTCTTTGGTTTATGTCCTTCTCACTATTTGCTTGAACAGAAGCATACATGTTAACACTTTCCTCATCAGAGCTGCTTGTAGAGGTGCTCATATTTTATGTGATTGCTCTTACCTCTTTATCCATTAGCTGTGCAGTAAGCCAACCACAAACATATTGACCGAGATGTTTCTGCTCTCAGTGTGAAGACTGCTTAATCTATACATGATGTGATCAGTAACAAGCTATTTTTTTATATATATATTAGTCAGTATTCAGGACCTCAAGAATTTTCACATACAGTGTCTTCTAGTTTGAACAGAAAAGGTGTATCACTAATATAACTATTTATTGAAAAATTGGTGTATATCGCGCTGACATGCAAACGTGTATCAAATAGCAGTCAGCACAACACTAAGACAAGTGTAAACACGGGAATATGTGAAAAATAAAATTTTGTGCAGCGCTCAAAAATTCACGATGATACAAATTCATATATATAACATCTAATATATAATGTGAAATGTCCACAAAATTAAATAAACACAGTGAAAAGTGATGTGAAATTCACACCCAAACTAAAGTCTGTGTTCCATCATATATCGTTTTTTAAACTGTGAATAAAACAGTCCATGGATAACCAGTGAAAAAAGATTATGTAGCCAGAAAGGGGATTTCACGTGCCATCGGTGTTGAAGTGAAGACACAGACAATGAAACCACCACTGGTTAGTGACGAGGCTTACCGGAGTAAGAATACTCAAATGGGACTATGCTTAGTGAGTCAACAAGGCATGTGGTCTAAACACCATTTTATGGGTCCTCCACATGTGGGCTCCAGATCAGGAATGGAAGATGGTCAAATTGGTCAAGAGATGTCACAGAGAAGCAGCCCTCAGAAGCAGCCAACTTGTCAGACCAAATCCTCTCAAATGTTCAAAATAGCAATGCCACCAATTGAGCGGTCATGCTATTTTGAACATTTGAGAGCATTTGGTCTGACGAGTTGGCTGCTTCTCTGTGACATTTCTTGAACAATTAAACCATCTTCCTTCCTGATCTGGAGCCCAGACATGGAGGTCCCATACATTGGTGTTTACACCACATGCCTTGTTGACTCACTGAGCATATGCCCATTTGAGTCTTCTTACTCCGGTAAGCCTTCTCATTAACCAGTGGTGGTTTCATTGTCTGTGTCTTCACTTCAACACTGATGCCACGTGGAATCCCCTTTCTGGCTACATAATCTGTTTTCACTGTTAATCCATGGACTGTTGTATTCACAGTTTAAAAACCTCTATATGATGGAACACGGACTTCAGTTTGGGTGTGAATTTCACATCACTTTTCACTGTGTTTATTTAATTTTGTGGTCATGTCACATTATATATTAGATTTTATATATATGAATTTGTATCATCATGAATTTTTGAGCGCTGCACAACATTTTGGGCCAGATTCACATAGAATTGCGGCAGCGTAACGTACCGCATTTACGTTACACCGCCGCAAGTTTTACAGGCAAGTGCTTGATTCACAAAGCACTTGCCTGTAAACTTGCGGCGGCGTATCATAAATCCGTCCGGTGCAAGCCCACCTAATTCAAATGGGGCATGTATCATTTAAATTAGTGTACTGCGCATGCTCCGTTTTGAAATTTCCCGCCGTGCTTTGCGCGAAATGACGTCGCACCGATGTAATTTTTTGAACGGCGACGTGCGTTACGTCCTTTCCTATTCACGGACGACTTACGCAAAAAAAAAAAATTTAAATTCGATGCGGGAACGACGGCCATACTTTAACATGGCAAGTCTAAATTTAAGCCAAGAAATAGCAGCTGTAACTTTACGCCGGGAAAAGCCGACTAGCGGCGACGTAAGAGAATGCGACAACCGCGCGTAACTTCGTGGATCGCCGTAAACAGCTAATTAGCATACCCGACGCAGAAAACGACGCAAACTCCACCCAGTGGGCGCCAAAGTATTACACCTACGATCCGAAGGCGTACGAAGCCGTACGCCTGTCGGATCGAAGCCAGAAGCTGTCTTATCTTGGTTTGAGGATTCAAACTAAAGATACGACGCAGCAAATTTGAAAATACGCCGGCGTATCAGTAGATACTCCAGGGGTATTTCAGCTGTGAATCTGGTCCTTTATTTTTAACTGTTATTTATTCACCATGCAGCACATGAGCAACATACTAAGCAAGTAGTTGTATAAATCTGTTTATAACTTTAAACAGTTGACATGATATTAGGCACTTTTGTGAAAGAAATAAAGCATAGCAAAACACTGTGCAACTATGTCCCTATACAACTCCAAACTTTGCTGGGTAAAAAAATAATAATTTTGGAATCTGCTTCAGGACACTTCTTTCAATTTAAAATGAATAATGTATTTCCTGTATAATTACTTAACTGTTGGCTATAATTTAGGTGCATTATAAGCATAGTCATTTTCATTAAGTTCTGTATTTTCAAATATTGGCAAAATAAAAATATTGCTTTGTAGCAGCCAGTATTCAAAGCTGTGCAATTTTAGAAGGAATGCAGAGTATATTAGCAGACATCGAGAAAAACCTACATATTTCAATGCTTCCTTTGAGAAGAATTCACATTTACATCTTTGTGATGCGTTAATGCAGTAACATTGAGTGTTAATGTGTTATGTTGAGCGTTAATGTGCGTTAAGACGGAAATTAATGAGCTGACAACATACCCTAACATGTCTAAAACATGGCTCTTTTTTTTTTTGTTGTTAAAGTGTGCAGCATATTTGCAACAATTGTATTTCTGGACTAAGGGTTCAGCTTTTTTTTTTAAAGAAAATGTTCAAGTAGGCAGTAATTTATATATCTAATCAACATGGAAGCTTCTAAGGCAGTGATGGTGAACCTCGGCACCCCAGATGTTTTGGAACTACATTTCCCATGATGCACATGCACTCTGCAGTGTAGTTGAGCATCATGGGAAATGAAGTTCCAAAACATCTGGGGTGCCAAGGTTCGCCATCACTGTTCTAAGGAATTTTGAAATTATATTCAAGCAATATCAGCTTTTTAATTCAGTCCATAAACTCAATGAGAGCTGTCAACAGATGTGTTAGGAAACATCACACTTTAATTATTGTATATTTGCAGATATATTGCTAAAATTACATGTATTCCTTACTTGCTAGCTGAAGTGTCAGGGAGTCAGAAGTCACCTGAGGTCTGACAGATGCATCCATGTTAAAGAGGAACTGCAGTCTGCTAACATAATTTGTAATAAAAATGTCTGCCATTTTGAAGCTTCCCTCCAACCATTTCGCATATTATTTTATATATACTGTGATTCTGTACTTGCCAAATATGCTGCAGAAATCTCCCTCCACTAAGTCTGGCTGCAGCCATTTTAGCTGTGGGCAGCTGATGCTGCTGCCTGTTCACTTCCTGGATTTATACAGAGACACAGAGGCACACCTCCAGTTTTGCAGCCCTGCAGCCCCGCAGCTCTCATTGGCCCTAATAACCAGCCAAGAACAGGAAGTGGGCTATATAACGTATTTACTGGCAGAAAAAAAATGTTTTCCTATCCAAAGTTAAAACAATAAGGGCAGAGGATTCAATAGATGGAAAGATGAAAAAATGACTGAAGGTCCGCTTTAATATTGTACAGTTAGCATTAAAAAGATGGGAAAACATTGAGATTTACTAAAGGAGTAGGGAATGTTCACTCAGGAAATTGAATGTGAATATGATGAAGCTGTGTTCGCTGTGAATGCCCAATCATGTTCACAAACAGGATTTTTGCTAGCACATGATTGGATGGTCATAGTGAATCATTAACAAATTTACTTAGCTAAGTAAATATTCAACAACTTTTTTTTTACATAGTTAACTTTAGGACACATTCAAACATTCGGCAGCTATTACTGGCGACAAATCTCCAACTATCAACTAGCCTCTGAAAAGCAAGCTCGCCTTTTAAAGGGTGGTTGACAGGTGAAGATCTGTTGCCTCCTCACCAGGTCTGGGCATTAAACTGGAAAGTTTATTGGAAAGACCATGTGGCCACAGTGGGGTTGATTTACTAAAGGCAACTAGGCTGTTTACTTTGCAAGGGAAGTTGCATTATTAATGGGAATTTTCCCCAGAGCTTAATGAATGAGGTAAACATTTCAACTTGCACAGAATGCCTGATCACATGTGTAAAAAACTAAAAAAAAAATGTATTTCTTTGCACATGATTGAATGATAGAAGTCAATAAAGCTTCAACTTTTACACTGAGCTCCCGGGAAAATTTTCCAGCAACTTCACTTGCAAAACGATCAGCCTATTTGCATTTAGCAAATCAACACCAGTGCATCAACCTTCCCCTCTCCCAATCTAGGATTTATTATCTAGGCTTCTGTCATTCAGAAAGACAACTTATGAAGAAATTGCAGGCTCCAATCTTTACAGATAACAAACGTTTTCCCTGCACTTACAGTTACCTGTCTCTCAACCTAAAATAACCTTTAACCTATAAAACACATTTTAGTAAATGGCAATATTGTCTGTGCATTTCCACGCACTCCAGGAAAATCATAAAAAAAAAACAACATAAAACACTAATTACTTATTTTTGTTCCACTGCATGAAACCATGACTAATTCAAAAACATACAAATGTGTTTTCATATAGAGAAGATTGGGAAATGAGCAGCTTTTAACTACAAAGCAAAGATCTCCTTTCTCCGGAACTAAGTTATAATGGCACAGACATCGCTTTGAAGTTTAATTCTTTATGTTTTACAAGCCTCATTGATACAGATTAGCATAAGGGAAGATATGAGAGATTTGTGAATCAAAGCATAAAGCCACCTGAAGATTGAAATGACTGTTGTCCAATCAGCTTGATTAAAGGGAACAAGGTTCAGTGCCCGCATTCCCCACCACTTGCCGTTTACTCATGATCCATTTGCTCCTCCACTGCCTGTGGGAGCGAAATTAAATATTCGGAACTTGCAGTTTTGGAAAGCATGTTAATTTTCCCTCTTACTCTCACTCTCCAGCCAATAACTAGACCCCAGTGCTGTCAGTTATGAGAGTCCTTAGCCCTGTGTGAGCTATGACCAGAATGACAGGGCCTCTTCTCCTTGCTCCTGCAGGTGACCTGAACAAAGGAAAGGAGCACAAGGGGGGCTGCACAGGTTCACTTTAAAGTTGGACAGGAGAACAAAGGCAAGTCTATAGGCGCTCTGTGACCCATGAAAGCATTGAGTGGATGCCCAGTCTCGTGGGAAGAATTGATTGATGAGGTTTGATTTTCCTTGACATTCCCTATTACTCTTAGCATTCACAAAAGTATCCATGTCTGTGCACCGTTTGTTTGCAAGAACGGTCTTTGGAAGTTGGAAATCTCATGTCTGTGTACACTATATTACACACAAAGGGCTAAAAAAAAGTTGCGCGAAATATTGTGGATAGAGGTGTGTATTCATGTAAATATAACACAAGTGTGAAAGTGCAAGAATGGTTGCAGTTAGTAATACATACAATACATATGCATACTGAACAAAAGGCAAAGACATAGAGACAAAAGAAGCCTTATTTGAGATGAGCTGCGTTAAAAGAGCAATCTCCTTTAATTATTATATTACAAAAGCATTTTAGGCTCCATGCACACTGGAATAAAAAACGTTGCTTCTACCGGAGTTTTGTGTTCTGCCTGTAGAAGCAGCTCAATGTTAACCTGTCTGTCCATACACATTAGGACGTTTACAGGCATATTTTTGAGAACAACGTTTAGAGGCAGGAAAAAAAAACCTTCTCATTCCCGTTTCTGATTGGAGCTCACTGGCAGAAAAAAACGTAAAACTATCCTAAACTCATCTAAACTTTGTACAAAAAATGCTCTATATGGATGTTTTTTACTCCAAAAAGAACAGACTTGTTTTAAGCCCAGTGTGCATGGAGCCTAAAAGTGATTTCCTAAATGGTTGCATTACCCACTACATCAAAACCATCAGGAGATTCAATTATACAGTTATTACTCAACTATTAAAGAAGCCAAAACATTACCTTCACATCTTAGTACCGCACTGTTCCATACAACATTTCCTTCCTTCAAGATGCAAGTTATGGTCTCTGATCCATGGGTACGAATAAAGCCATCATCACATAGAAAGGATACAGAGCTGCCAAGTTGTAGGCTCTCCCCAAACCTCTTCCCGTTCACTGGCACGCCAGGGTCTGGGCATTCGTTGTGTCTAAAGGCTGAGTACATGGGAAAGCAAAGGGCGATCTGTTATAAAGAGTCATGTTCGAAGGTTATAGCCAATTTAAGAATCTATGTACCAAAACTGATTACTAATAGTCTCACTAATTATAGCATGATCATGAGTAGATTTGATAGGAGATAATGGTGCCCCATAGCCATATCTATTTATTAAAACACAGGCTCATAAAGCTATTGATATAAATTAGCTCATATTTCCATACAGTACAGCAGTCACAATACACTACATGGGATGAGATTAGAATGGCCAGGGAGATCATAAATAAAGTATACTATTTGCAATCCATCAGGCAGGTCATTTGGATTAGCGTCAACTTGTGGCTGAAAATGGTTTTATGAATCATGCTCTATAATGGAATGTCTAGCTAAATGCATCTCTTAATTAATGCTGATTTTTATTTGCTGTAGCCTACCTCCATCTTTATTTAATGCTGGATTAACGCAATTTTCTTTCATGCATATGATGAATATTGCTATACATTTATGAATAAATAATTCCCAGCAGCGCCAAATATTAACTCAGCTTTAGTCACCTTCATTGAGTTTAATTAACTGCACTTTCAGCAAATCAAACATAATCATTTCTTTAGGAAATAAAATACTCCAAGGCTAAGCCTCCATGCTACATTGGGCTGCTGTATCTGAGAATTCTTGGCAGAGTACAGCAAGGTCAGATATTTTGTGCCAGTTTCTCACGGAGACATTGTCACAACAACATTATCACCGTAGGAAGTCACATAAATAGGAAACTCTATTTGATACTCACTTGGTTACAGGAACAGCTGCAGTTACAGTAGTTTTTTTAAAACGTATTTTCTGATGCCACAGATTGCTCATGGGTCTGCTTTGCAGAGATTAACACAAAAACACACTGGGTCTCTTAAATGCCACATCGGGCCTCTTAATGCAGTGATCTGCATTTAATAATGGCTGTCCATTCTACTCATTAAATGTGACTTAGACAACCAGATCTGATTAGCTGGCATTATGAACTATAAATATTTAACAGGAGCTAGTGTGTATTGATACATAGACCCCTATATTATGTGAGGCACTGGCTGATAAGACTGTGGATGATGTATTTGAGTCACATACGTAGGTTTCTCACCTAGACATGGTGATGAGCTCCAGGATTTGTGTCTATTATGGAGGCATTTTTGTTTTTTTCTGATTTTAATAAGTCATAGTCTGGGTCCTGGAGCTCAGAAGCTTTGGATGGGATAAAACCCCAATCCTTAGGCCCACATCTTACCGGCTGGCCAGACCTCATTAATTAGTCTCAGCTGTGCACGGGTCTTTTTATATATAAGCTGACTGAGGCTCAAAGGCACTCATCATCTCTTCTGTTAGAGCCTGCTGGTGGGTGAAAAGGATAACTGCTGACAGAACACTTATGCCGCGTACACACGACATTTTTATTTTAATGTCATTAAAAACGATCGTGTGTGGGCTCCAGAGCATTTTTCATGACGTGAAAAATGGCCATTAAAAATTTAGAACATGCTGTATTTTTTCACTTCGTTTTTCACGTTGTCGTTTTTCACGTCATGAAAACCTGTCGTGTGTAGGCTTTAACGACGTAAAAAAAAGGTGTATGCTCAGAAGCAAGTTATGAGATGGGAGCACTCATTCTGGTAAAACTAGCACTCGTAATGGAGATAGCACATTCATCGCTGTAACAGACTGAAAAGCACGAATACTGAAAATCGCGAATCGTCTCTCACCACACTTTTACTAACACAAAATCAGCAAAAGCAGCCCCAAGGGTGGCGCCATCTGAATGGAACTTCCCCTTTATAGTGCCGTAGTTCGTGTTGTTCGTCACCGCGCTTTTCTAGAGCATTTTTTTTCACGATCGTGTGTAGGCAAGGCAGGCTTGACAAGAATCGGGTTGAAAAAAACATAATTTTTTCTAGACCATTAAAAATGGTCATGTGTACGCGGCATAAAACACTAAAAATGCCACATGTGCTACCTGGTTGTTTAGGAAACCGAGTTAGTTAGATGCTAGTTAGAGCAAATGTTTTATTTTTGTTTTATGTTTTGGGCTTGCTGTACAAAGCCCTCTTGCATTGTTTTTTCTTTTTATTTTCTTACAATGTTAATTACATGTAAGGATGCTATTTACTTACAAAATATCCCATTTATGTTAACCATTATTCAAAAATGTGTCACTCCTGTCTGTGGCTTTAATGCAGAACGAGGAATAAACAAGGGAATTTAAAGTGTTACTAAACCCAGGACCCTGCATTCACTATATCTGGTCTCTGACAGTACACAGAACATGGAAATGCAATTATTTTAGTAAATATAAACTGCTAAATACCTTTTTTCATCAGCAGTATATAGCAGTCTTGTGACTTCTATTAGTGTCTAGTTAAAGCTTGTAACAGAAGTTTTCATTCTACTCTGACTGTCCTATGAGGCTGCAGGACCCCTGACCCTCTGTCTAGACAGTGCTAATTGGTCCAATGCCAATCACATGCACCCTCCCAAAAAAAGAAAAACACTATAGCAATGCACACCATACTGAGCATGTTCAAAGGCTCTGTCTTATCAGAAGATGGTTAGGGGACAGTGGAAGAAGGAGAGTATCAGAGAAGACAGGATCAAACAGCCTTTTTACACAATGCAGAGGATTACCCCTTAGGTTCCACAGTGAGTATAACACACATGCTTTATTGCATATACAGACTGATTTTACTGTTGCGTGTATAGTAATAGTAGCAGAAAATGATTTGGCCCATTTCTATGACCCTTGTGGAAAAATAACCTAGTTAGGATATGGATTAGTCACAAGAAGATCATGTTTCACAAAGTCAGTTACCATCACTTACTGGAATTGATCTAGAATTGTGTTACAGTTATAGTTTCAACATAGTCACACATAGTTGGATTTGGATACTTACTGGTAAATGTGATATTGAATCCTCGCTTCTCAGTGGAGTGGTCGGTCTGGAATTCCAGCCTTAATACATGGCCACTGCTTGTTAGTGATGGGGGAACCTGGTTCCCAGAGAATGTGCCCAGGACAGGTGACTCTGGTGATCCACCATCTTTAACTGCCAAGAAGTCAAATTGAGGCTCTACATCAAAGTCATTGAAAGCTAGGTGGATACGGCTCTCAGGTTTGGCTATGATGAGCCACACACAGTGAAGGTGGTTGCTGTATTCTTCAGGATAGTTCGGAGAAAGCACATTTCCCGATGGGGTAGTGAAATTAAAGAAGCAGGAAACTGTAAAAAAATCAAGTAGCAAACAAATGACAGACCACTGGTTAGCCGCATTGTTGCATGCATCTAAAATCCTAAATCTAAGGTATGTAACTGAAAATTGTACCTGAAACATATAATGCACATTTCTTTGCTTTTTTTTTTTGTATGTTTATATGGTCGTAATTTTATATATTTTAATTCAGCCACTGTTTCATGAGCATGTAGGCCCAGGTCAACTGGCAATTATGAATGGTGCCAGATGGGCAGAAGCATCTAAAATCATCAGTGAACTCTTATGAATTTAATAAGCTCAATTTCATCAAATTAGCTAAAGCTACTGCTGCATATATATCTTGAACATCAAAATAGTACTAACCCACATTACCGTCCTACTAAATATACGAAAGTTTGACGAAAGTGATTTAAAAACGATAAATGCTGGAACTCCGCTTTAACACTGGATATTTAAAGTACAAACATGTTGACTTTTGTCAAATAAAGTCTAGAAACAGGTACAATTTTCAATATATATAAAATGTTTAAAGATATTATACTCCACAAATACAATAAACTGCACACAACTTTAAGCTTCATCTAAATATTACAAAACTGCATTTGCTGTCAATGTTTTCCATGCAAGTGATTTAGCCAAATTTTATGTCATATTGGGATTTCATTGAACTTATAGTCTTTAATTCTCATTCATATCTATAATTTTCCTGATTTTAAAAAAAGGAGAGCTGTTTTATCTAAACATCATTCTAGTTTCATAAAATGATCTTAATAAAATGCATCCATATTACTAATAAGACAGCATATACATATTGTTTACAATACATTGGGGGTTATTTATGAAAGGCAAATCCACTTTGCACTACAAGTGCACTTGGAAGTGCAGTCGCTGTAGATCTGAGAGGGACATGCAAGGAAAATAAAAACCAGCATTTTTTCTTGCACACGATTGGATGATAAAATCAGCAGAGCTTCCCCTAATTTCAAAGCTTCCCTTCAGATCTACAGTGATCAGAGTGGATTTCCCTTTAGTAAATCAACCCCAGAGATTTAAGCTGCCAATACACTACTCAGTTTATTATATTCAGCCAGCTAGCTGATCAAAACAAAACTAAGATGATTTCCTTATCCACACATTCAAGGTGGATGGGAAAATCCTCCCTTTATGTCAGTGTATTCTGACAGCAAGACTCCCCTGCCATCAGAATACACTGATCGGCACTGCAGCCCATTGGCTAAATACTGTGACAGAGTGGAAAATTTCCAACAAGCCTGTTCATAAACATTTGCGTGATAGGTTGACTTCCCATGAACAGGAACGAGCATACATGGATCAAAATTCATCCAGTTCCTGCTAAGCCAAATTTCAATCCACGTGTGGCCAGCTTTTGGGTTTACTCTGTTTTAGCTTGCAGCCCTGGAGTACAAATTGTATTACCGTCTTATGGAGACTCCGCATGCATATTTGTAAACTTATCTTGCATTTATAATGCTTTCCTTCAGATGCTTTGGTTTTCACCCACAATCCAAAACAATGCAGACTTCTATCAAAATTGCACCCTTTTGTGTGGCACATTGAAAAAAATCCATCTGGGCAAAGCAGTAGGTTTGTTTTAATGATACCTCCCTACCCAGAAGTGTATACTTCTTAGAACTCTTTTTCTGTCCCTCACATTGGGAGCTGAAGGGAGTACTCTGTACTTCCGAATCTGGAGGAGAATGTTACCCACTTCATGTATCAGCACTGCGTCAATTCATACTGATCACAGGGAATCCATAGCCTTTGCTCTGTGTGAGCAAAGCACGATTTCACAATAACATTCAGCGGTAGTGGTAAAGTGTAGACCATTGTCGGCAATTCTTTACCCGTTAATTTTAATGAGCGAATTGCTACCAGAAATAGGAAGTAGGAATATATTAGAACCCACGTAAACCTTTTAATGCTGGCTGTGTCCCTGCTAGGTAGATTCCCCCTTTTAATTTGTCTGGGTTACCTTTGTCACTAGAGTGGTCACTATAAGAAGGGGGATACCTGTTTCAGTGAAAATATGGGAATTCCTTGAACTTTGTAGCGATTTTCTCTGATTCTTGTTATGTCTCTGGGACAGGAAGAGCAGGCAAATATCCCAAACAGCAAAAAAATAAATAAAAAACTCACAGAGGTTTCAACCCTTCCCTACTTGATCCAAAACATAATCTTAGCTCTTGTGATAACGCATCATCATGTATATGTTAGATATGTCTGATTCTTATTAAAACAAGTTTGCATGTCTGAGTGATTGTCTTGGTGTTTTTTTTTTTTTTTTTTTTAGGTATTATAGGTATTAACTGACCTCAATTAATACCTATTTATTTTGGACACTGGACATGAATAGGATTCAATCCATCAATGAATAAATACATTTATTAAGTTAAGAATCTAAATAGTTGGCATAGGGCAATTTTTCTGTGGGAAACAATCGATTATTAAGTCCTGTCATAGACTAAAAGAAATGTAATGAATAATCAGTGTTACCATTTTAAATATTTAAAAAAATATATTGATTTATATGTATTAATCTTTATTTACCTTTCTTTCCTACAAAAAAAAAACACCACTTCTATATGTTATCTGATTTAATGAGGATACTGGAACTGGTTCAAAGGGTTGTTGGATGCAAACAAGAAAGAGCAAGCATCTCATTACCTTTTGCCTTTGCTTACCTATGTCTTGCCTTTATGTTACAAAAGACAGGGGCATATATTGTGTAGCTAATTCTTTTAATAATGTTATTTTGAAACTTTTTTCATATTTTTTTAATTTATTTTTTTACTAACTGTTAGTTTACATGATACTTTTAAAGTATTTGAGGAGTATAATTTTCTTTGCATCCATTTCAAATGAATACACATATATGCGGCATATATATATACATTTATACAAACAACTATTCTGTTGACATTCATTTTGTGCCATTTCAAATTCCAATAAAGTATTCAATGACAATCAATAGAAGTGAAATATAAATACTGTAAAATCCAAGTCCAAGCCAGTTATAAATGAAGTCATGTATACAATGTTTTGGATAAAGTTTGGTTTCATTGTGTTTTCCTTCATTAACAATGATCTTTGAACAGGATGGAATAAGAATGGTACATTTATAGTTGTTACATACCAAGTTCATTTATATGCATAGGAGAGGAGCATGCAGTATCCTACAGAAGAGAATGACATGCAAGGTGGTGCAATGACATGCATAGCAATAAGGAAGCATGCTGAGCATAATAGAGTACTGACCAGCATAGCAGTGTGTAGTGATAAGACCCAATGTGTGATCATGGAACTGTGACTACAACCACAAAGCCTCTGCAGCTCTTCAATCTTGGTATGACCTCCATGTTTCACTGCCTAACTACTGAAAGGCAACATCTTGATTCCTTTCTTTACCATTATACTGTATTTGCTTATTCTTTCAAATAAAAATCCTGCAGTTTTTGGAACCCCTGTGAGTAAATTAGTTCCTCCTGACACCAGTGATCTCTAATTGGTGCTCTGCATGAAAAAATCAGCGCGATTCTGCCACGCTGACCTTCCTGCACCCTTTTCACTATTCATTTGTTAAATAAACCCATCTTGTGCCAATGTTTCCACAGCGGGGGATGCTTTAATGCATTGTTTCCCTGTTTTAGCCACATTTTCCTATCTCCGTCTGAACTCAATTATCCTCTGTTTTGCATTGATCATTTAAACTTAAATACTGCTAATATTGAAGAATTTAGATTAAGGTTATATTTCTATTCATAATACAGTACAGATACACAAAATAACCCCCAGTAACAAAAATAAATAAAACATGCAAAGAGGACCTTGTATATATGATATACTAAAATAATTATGCACATACCTAAATACAAGTATATGTAGATTTATGTATGTATGTATGTATTTTGAAAGCTTGCAATGTGAATGACAATTACTTCTGAAAAATTACTAACAGTGTATAAGCTGCAGACGTTGCAGCTTGCATTGAAGGTCAATCAATCAACATAGGACCCTCTTACGTAAGGTGCGAAAGAATGGGCAAACAGGGATATAATGATTGACATTTGCACTACTAATCCACACGCCTAAATAAAATCTTAATTAATTTAGAAAATGTTCATTTGGGACGTGTACTCATGTTCTCAGCTATGAAAATGATCCCATCAGTGTCCATGTCACAAGGACAAAGTGCTCATTCCTCTGCAGTTAGCCAGTATACATTGAGGCTGGGCAAATTTGGAGTGCTTTATTTTTGGGCATAACATATCATCCTTAGTACTTTTTGGTCTTTTCGTTATGATGTACATTCTCGTCACATACTGTATACCAGAACCTGCCCCAGTTGAGACTACAATCTTATATTCCCACACCAATTATGCATATGTGTCCCTACAAAAAAACACAGTAGGACCAATTTAAACAACCTACAATCAATCATTAGCTTTGTGGAATGCATGAAAACACTGCATTTAATAGTGGAAACCCATTGAAACAGAAACATACAAAGCCCGGATAAAGACCTTTTAAACCAGGACTCTAGTGCCATGGGACAGCAACAGTGACGTTTTTTAGGGGCCAAACATTTTTTTTTCATTTTGGATCAAGTAAGGAGTGGTTAATTCCCTTGTCAGGTTTTATGCCATCTGAGTCCCATTCAGGTGATTGCTTTTTACTTCCTGTACTGCAAAGTGAGAAATTCCCTCTTAGATAGTTGCCACCAGAACAGATCTCCCTATTGGAAAATGCCCCCTCTATTCTTGTCCTGTTCCAAATTGTGGTGTGTGTGTAACAGCACTGGACCAATGAAAACAAAGCTTGGTAATGATGGATGTATTGTGGAGTGAGTCTTCCTTCCGGGGGGCCTGTTACAGTTTTGGTCTGCTTTTCTGATCTACCTTTCTGATAATGCCAATAAGGACGTTCAGCAGAAAACACTTGGATGGTGATAAAGGGGACCCTATTCTAAATTTTGGATTTCCAATCACTTTTAATTCTGGTGACAATGGTAAACAGAATGAATAGAGATTGAACCACTCTAGCTATTGTTGCTTTCGTCTCATCACTCTATCCAAACTAAAAGCAGAGTTTCACCCAAAAATTGAACGTCCACTTTAAGTGAAGTTGACCCCCTGACATGCCTCATTTGGCATGTCATATTTTTGGGGGGGAGCAGATACCCTCTTTTTAGAGGCACCCAGCTCCCACTTCTGCAGCGCTGGAAGGAAGTTCACCTCTCCCCCTCCCTCCATGCAATCTTCTGGGACACGTAACAGGTTCCATAAGATTGCCCAACCAATCACAGCACACAGTGTGGCTTGTGCATGCGCAGTGCATGCCCGGCTGTCGCCCACAGTAAGAATTTCGGCACCAGGGATAGGAGGGGAAGAGGAGCGGGGCTTCGTTCGCCCACATCGCTGGACTGTGGGACAGGCAAGTGTATGATTATTAAAAGTCAGCAGCTACACTTTTTGGAGCTGCTGACTTTTATATGCGTGGAACTCCGCTTTAAAGTTTCAGACACAAACAAGAGAAAACTGTGTCACTGCCTCAGCAATATCTGATTGATTTCCCTAAAAGCATTTAACAGAATAGCACATTAAACAATTTATTCATCTTTCACAACATGAACAAAAAAAGCTTATAACATATCCCAATGATAACATGCACACAACCACCTCTCTACTTTTCCATTGTTCCCTAAGATACCTCTCCCAATTTTACTTAAAATGATGATGAGACACTAAATGATAGCATTAAAAAGCAGGAGTTGCATGAATTGTGTTGTCTTCTCTTATTAGGTGATGCAAGCTGACAATGCAAAAATTACAGAGAGAAAGAAAGACCTGCCAAAACTTCACTTATGTTGTCATTCACTGAGCACAGAATAACTGTTGACTATTATATAGGAGGGTGCGAAGCAGCAAAAGTGAAAAAGTAGGTTGAACAATCCTACCCTTGACAGAAAAGTAGCATCCAGACTACAAATAAAGGAAATGATACTGCATACTTGATCATGACAGATGAAATCTGGGTCCCTCCTTGGAAACAATGGAAAGCAAGAGGTAACAGCAACTTATGTCACATGAAAAATAGGTTGTGTGCACAGACGGGTGTTGCCGCATTATGGTTTAGAGACGATATGAAGCAAATACAAGCCTATATGCATTTGGTTGCATTTAAAGGACTGAAAGTGTTTAACTCCACAGGGGTAAATCTACAGATTCCTCAAGCCATTTCAGGGTTTCAGCGCATTCATAAAAAGAGGTGTCAAGAACTTTCCAGAATTCCACTAATTACAAGGAGTATGCATTTTTAATTACTGAGCTATTACTAGATCAATAAATCAAAGTGATAAAAGGTCCAGGAGGGAAATGTCACTGCAGTCATAGCCAAGGGTATTCTGTTGAAAATGTGGTTCACTTGATGCCTATATTTGCATAGCAACAGTCCTTTAAGTTCAGTAAACAGACATATTGATGCACACAATAGCATGGGTCAAACATGAAAATTAACCAACAAATCACTATTATTTTTTCATCTTAGATCTCTAAGATTTACAGAACATGTAATGATAACGTGTGGTAAAGTAGCTATCTTTCAAAATGATACAGGATAAAACTGTACGAGTGGAGAATGCTGAGTTGAACCTTGATGTTCTCATTATATTAAACATTACTTTGCTCCAATAGGGGGTCACCTCCAATTTACTGTAATATCACTACGGCTACTATTAGCCTTGGAAAGTTTCTGTTGTTTAATATGTCTGTCTATCTATCTATCTATCTACAGCATATATACACATTATATTACCAAACATATTGGGACGGCTGCATACAGATGAACGTTAGTTGCATCCCTAGTCCATAGGGTTCAATATTGAGTTGGCCCAACCTTGCAGCTATAACAATTTCAACTCTTCTGGGAAGGCTGTCCTCAAGGTTTAGGAGTGTGTCTATGGGAATGTTTGACCATTCTTCCAGAAGTGCATTTGTAAGGTCAGGCACTGATGTGGACGAGAAGACCTGGCTAGCAGTCTCCACTCTAATTCATCCCAAAGGTGTCATATCAGGTTGAGGTCAGGACTTTGTGCAGGTCAGTCAGACTTCCGGTGATGTCAGAGGGAGAGACTGAGAGCCTGAGGACACAGAGAAATCGATGAGAGGGAGGAGGAGGTGAAGTTAGAACTGAAGACAGAGAGAAGATGGCAGCCCGGTACTGAGCAGAAGGAATAATCCTCCCACCATACGCCTTCCTTTCCTTTGAAGCTGTTTCCATCAGAGAATAGGATGTGCACATCAACATGTCTTCTGCTTCTATGATCAAGGACCTCCATTTACAAGCTTAAATTGACTTCTGGTGACATACGTCCCCATAAGTCCATTAGCTCTGGTAAGTCTTCATTTCTACTGGTAGTGGGCATTATCACTTAAAGCGGGAGTTCACCCATTTATTAAAATGTTTTTGTTCTCCCCTTAGATTCCTGCTCGTTCGGTCTAGGGGAATCGGCTATTTGTATTAAAATATGAGCAGTACTTACCCGTTTTCGAGATGCATCTTCTTCCGTCGCTTCCGGGTATGGGTCTTCGGGAGCGGGCGTTTCTTCTTGATTGACAGGCTTCCGAGAGGCTTCCGACGGTCGCATCCATCGCGTCACTCGTAGCCGAAAGAAGCCGAACGTCGGTGCGGCTCTATACTGCGCCTGCGCACCGACGTTCGGCTTCTTTCGGAAAATCGTGACGCGATGGATGCGACCGTCGGAAGCCTCTCGGAAGACTGTCAATCAAGAAGGAACGCCCATTCCCAAAGCCCATACCCGGAAGCGACGGAGAGGATGCATCTCGTAAACGGGTAAGTACTGCACATATTTTAAAACAAATAGCCGATTCCCCTAGAGAAAACGAGCAGGAATCTAAGGGGAAAAAGTGCCCTCTAAGGGTGAACCCCCGCTTTAAGGAAGATACCAGCATCTCCTGTGTTGATTTATCTACACGTATTTCACTTGGTGGAATCCATTTATATGGACTATATTGATTTGCATATCTTCAACTCATCTACGCTTTTGATCAATTCTGATCAACTTTCCATTCACTTGGTGGAATCCATTTCTATGGACTTTATATATATTTGATATTGCGTTGCACTTTATATTTATATTCACGTATATATTTACATGTAGCCACTCATCACTTAATTTATTTCAATGTGTATTGTTCTGATATATATTGCATAAGCGCTACACTTTTTTTGTACCAGTCAAATTCCTCCACCCCAAACTCTCTTATCCAGGTCTTATCCAGGTCTTTATGGACCTTGCTTTGTGAACTGGTCCAAATCATTTGGTGGAGGGAGGATTATGGTGTGGGGTTGTTTTTCAGGGGTTGGGCTTGGCCCCTTAGTTCCAGTGAAGGGAACACTTAAGGCGTCAGCATACTGTACCAAGATATTTTGGTCAATTGCATTCTCCCAACTTTGTGAGAACAGCTATTTTGGGGTGGAGGAACTTGACTAGACTGCACAGAGTCCTGACCTCAACCCAAAAGAACACCTTTAGAATGAATTAGAGCAGAGACTGTAAGACAGTTTTTCTTGTCCACATCAGTGCCTGACCTCAGAAATGCTCTTCTAGAAGAATCGTCAAACATTCCCATAGGCACACTTCTAAACCTTGTCGACAGCCTTAATACAGTCAAGCATGGTGGTGTGAGTGTTATTGTCTCGGGTGTACTGTGACATACTGAAGCAGAGCATGATCCCCTCCCTTTAGAGACTGGGCCACAGGGCAGTATTCCAACATGATAACGACCCCCAAACACACCTCCAAGATAACCACTGACTCCTTAAAGAAGCTGAGGGTAAAGGTGATGGATTGGCCAAGCATGTCTCCAGACCTAAACCCTATTAAGCATATTTGGGGCCTGTTCAAATGGAAGGCGGACAGGGGACAAGGTCTCTAACATCCAACAGCTCTGTGATGTCATCATGGAGGAGTGGAAGGGGACTACAGTAGCAACCTGTGAGGCTCTGGGGAACTCCATGCCTAAGGGGGTTAAGGCAGTGCTGGAAACTACAGTAATTGTGGCCACACAAAATATTGACACTTTGGGCTCAATTTGGACATTTTCACTTAGGGATGTACTCACTTTTGTTGCCAGAGGTTTAGACATTAATGGCTGTGTGTTGAGTTATTTTTAGGGGACAGCAAATTTACACTGTTATACAAGCTGTACACTCATTACTTTACATTGTAGCAATGTGGCTTTTTTTCAGTGTTGTCACATGTCATAAAATATGTACAAAAATGTGAGGGGTGTACTCACTTTTGTGAGATAGTGTATAAATTGCAACCAATCTGACCTAAAGCTGAACTCTGGGTACAACATTTTTTATTCAAATATATTTCTTGATAGCCACAAAGAATATAAATCCACTTTGTGTGCATGATGTCTTTGCAAAACCTGTAAAAGTAGCAGTGACATAATCACAGTGCTGTACATAGAGATATGGCTTCACCCACTACAGAAAGTCTGCAGAAAACAACAGGAGAGGAGGAGGTGGCAGAGAAAAGATCAGCACCCATGCACAAGGACAGAGAACATCAGTAACTGGTCTTTATTACAGGAAGCTCCTGAACAGAAGCAAAGTTTAAAACTGGATTATTACACAGATCTGGAGGAAATACACAAAACACACCATGATTCAATGAAGAATACGCATGGCTCTTGTATTTCGAAAATATTTTCTTATCCCAGGGTTCAACTTTAATTATACTGCAACCACATTAATGAAATATTCTTTTTAACTAGTTCAGCTCTTTGGACCTGTGTGGTTCATCCAAGGAGTGGATAGGTTAAAACGATCTCATGGCTGCAATAGCAGATGTGAGAATGTCAGCAAGCATTGGATTTTTTATTAGCAGGCAATTGGCTTTTATGTAAACGTGATCAGGGTGGTTATGGAGCCGTCTGATCACTTTTCCATGAGCAGTGAGTGCTAGAGGACAGGGAAGACATTAGGAGTCTGTTAGACCACTGGTGTCTCCAAATGAAAAAACTCCCACTGCCCAATGCTATAATATAGGGGCTTGTTAGCATCCTTGTGATAAAAATGATGTTAAATGGAAAACATTTAAAAATAAAATTATAATAATAATAATAAAAAAAAAATTAAAGCAACTCCGTCACCCTTTACACATCCAGAAATGCAAATGTGAGCACCGGGTGTGCTCTTGTACTGTATGTAAATGCCAATTGCACCATACATGCCGTGAACATCAGAGTGAGCGCAACATTTCTAGGGTCATCATTTACATTTTTTTCTAAACTGATGATCTGTAAAGGCCTCTAAAACATTGCCTGTTGATATTTTTGGGTACTGTAATTTTTTCCATTTAAAGGGTGCATGCAGTCTTTTATTTTGTAAAAATAGATATCAATTTTGTTTATCTCATATATTCGGGAAGTATGTCCATTTACATGGTCGCCACAGGAGACCCTGTTTGATGAACCTTGTTGCTCTCGACTGGTGGGGTCTTTTAGGTAAGCAGCTCAGCCCTTGCTCTCCAATTCACACATCGTTGCTCTTGTTAATTGTATAATTATTTATTGATTGTCAATCTAATTACAGATATTCTCCTGACGAAGCGGCAACTGGCCGTGAAACTAGTTGAGATGATTGTCGTGACCCACTATGATCTTCCCCCTTTGGGGATCATTATACTGGTGATGTTATGGCGTGCCACTATGTTTTTAAATTATACACTATTATGTGTTTTATTGATGTTGTAATGATAAAATCTAAATTAATTGCTCTACACCTGTTTTTCTACAATTGATTTCATTCACTTACTGGTACGGTAATAGTCCAATTGCCCCCTCCCCCTTTGGCTCTTTTGTTTGGGGTCCAAAGATCCAATTTCTATATACTCAAATTTCTGGATGACTACCAACTATAGTGTTTATGTATTCTATTATAGAGACTTGATTTTAAATTCATTTTGTAAATAAAATTGGGAATAAAATTCATTATAGTGTATTTTTTCCTAATCTATAGATTTGATTAACAGTTGCACACGCGTTGAGCAATATACAAAATTGCAACTAACATCTTTTTCTTCTACCAGGCCTCTTCTTTCAGAAAATGTTTTAAGTAATTTTAATGCTTAAAATTCAGATTTGAACTTGAGTGGGAAGAAAATACTAAATTGCTCTAGAGGGAAAGTGGTTAAGTAGTTGCTTTGGATTACTGCACTTTGAACATCATCACTTGAAATTGTCTTTTTGCAGCTGCTGTTTTTTTGTTTTTGTTTTTTTAAAACCTGCTCCTATACCATTACTTTTTTATTAGAAGTGTCAAAGCAAAGTCTGGTCCAGAGGTGTCACAAGATATTGGTCCCACCTTAATCTGTTGGCTTTACAGCAGTGAAGAAAGAAAACTGAAACAAGCAATATATATAGATGAAGATCCTGAGCTGATGTAGAGGTATATAGGGGCCAGGGGTGTTGCAACAGTGCTGTGAAAAGTATTTGCCAACTTCCTTATTTTTTTGCATTTTTCTCACACTTAAATGATTCAGATCATCAGACTAATTTTAATATTACACAAAGATAACCCAAGTAAATCCACAATGCAGTTTTTTTATATATTTTTTTCATTTATTAAGGAAAAAAAGCTGTTCAAACCTGCCTGGCCCTATGTGAAAAAGTAATTGCTGCCTCCTATGCTGAATCATGAATAAACTGTGATTAACCACAATTTGTGGGAAAGCTGAATTCAATTTCACTTTCACTTGCCACACTTTCAATCCCACTTGCCACACCCAGACCTGATTACTGCCAGACCTGTTGAATCAAGAAATCACATAAATATAAGCTGTCTGACAAAGTGAAGCACGCTAACAGATTACAAAATGCCACACATCATGCCACAATCTTAAAAAAATGAAGAACAGATTGGAAACAAACATGTATCAGTCTAGGAAGGGTTGCAAAGCCATTTCTAAGGCTTTGGAACTCCAGTGAACTATAGGGAGTGCCATTATCCACAAATGGAGTCAACTTGGAACAGTGGTGAACCTTCCCTGGAGTGGCCGGCCTACAAAAATTACTCCAAGAGCACGACAACTCATCCAGGAGGTCATAAAAGAACCCAGAACAACATCTAAAGAACTGCAGGCCTCACTTGCCTTAGGTAAGACCAGTGTTTATGATTCAACAATAAGAAAGAGACTGGGCAAAAATGGCTTCCATGGGAAAGTTCCAAGACCAAAGCCACTGCTGACCAAAAAGTACACAAAGGCGCATCTCACATTTACCAACAAACATCTTGATTATCCCCAAGACTTTTAGGCAAATATTCTGTGGACTGATGAGACAAAAACATGTTTTTTTGGAAGGTGTGCGTCCCGTTACATCTGGCATAAAACGAATACAGCATTTCATAACAAGAACATCATACCAACAGTCAGACATGGTAGTAGTAGCATGATGGTCTGGGGGCTGCTTTGCAGCTTCAGGACCTGTACAATTTACCATAATTAATGGAACCATGAATCCTAAGCTCTACCAGAAAATCCTAAAGGAGAATGTCTGGTCATCAGTTCGTGACCTCAAGCTCAAGTGCACTTGGGTTATGCAGCAGGACAATGATCCGAAACAGTCTACCTTCAAATGGTTGAAACAAAGCAAAATTTGAAATTTGGAGTGGCCTAGTCAAAGCCTGGAGCTTAAATCCAATTGAGTTGCTGTATCATGATCTTACACAGGCCATTCATGCTGAAAAACCCTCCAATGTGGCTAAATTAAAACAATTCTGCAAAGAAGAGAGAAACAAAATTGTTCCACAGCAATGTGAAAGACTCGTTGCCAGTTATCACAAACACTTGATTGCAGTTGTTGCCGCCAAGGGTGGCACAACCAGTTATTAGGTTTAGGGGCAATTACTTTTTCACATAAAGCCAGGCAGGTTTGGATAGCTTTTTTGCCTTAATAACTTAAACCATCATTTTGTATTTACTCAGGTTATCTTTGTGTAATAATAAAATTTGTTTGATGAGCTGAGTCATTTAAGTGTGACAAATATGCAAAAAAATTATAATCAGAAAGGGGGCAAATACTGTTTCACAGCATTATAGATCCTGCCACTCGGGGCACATGCTCCAGGTCTGCTAATGAGGTCTTCTTTGAGACATTAAGATGATACAGTGTATGCATTATACATTGAAACGTTGTATATTTTATCACATTTTTAATCCATTTGTTGGGTTATTTGTCATAATATGTAGCATTCCAGTTTTTAGACCAATTCATTTTTGTTCAGTTAAAATATTATATTAGATTTGGTCATAAGTGGTTATCATGGTATGCAATGCATTACCAGCTCTTAAACCTTTTAAAAGTGCAGCCAAAATAAAAAACAAGAAGGGGAAGGATGTGTCCCTTGTGCTGATGCCTCTTCTGTTAAATCTTTCTCTGTCCATGCTGCCCCCCCCCCCAACCATCGTAATCTCCTGGTGCGGTGGGAGTCTAAAAAAACGAAGAGACTGTCACTGGCTTTCATCAAGAAAACCCAACTATGCCCATCCTTTCTGCCCATCTGCTCATAAAAGTCATAATACAATTTCTATAAATGAAACACAATCTTTGCATGGATGGGGACACAATCTTTGTATGGAGGGGGCAGACCTTTCAATCATCTGCATTCATAAATCATGTTTCATTCATAGAAGTTGTAGTACAGTTTCTATGAATGGAGCAGCAAGACTGAAGGACAGTCACAGTCAGGCTGTCTTAATGAGAGGTTGTGACAGCCCTCAAGTTCTCTTAACCCCCGCTGCAAAACAAATGAGGTACATTACAAACTCTCACTGCTGCTTTAGTCAAAGCCCACTCCAATATCCACACATTTGGAGAACATTATGTCCTATTTTAGACCGGTGAGGTGTTGGAATCTTTGTCAGTTTTGTGTTGCTGTCTGTGTCCCCACTAGGAAAATTCCCTATTTCTAATTCTTCTAATGACTCTTGTTTCTGGTGAAGAAACATTTTGTCACAGGAGTGGAAATTTTCCAATCAGTGAATTTATGCCAGTGAAAACTGTCGAAAAGAAGATGTCCCCTTGATTTGGAGAGACCTTCTCTTACTTCCTGCTGTCTCTGCGACAGGAAGTTAACGTGGTTGTAAACCCTTTACAACCACTTTAACCTACAGGTAAGCCTAGATTAAGGCTTGCCTGTAGGTGCTTGAAATATCTCCCAGACCTGCACGGTCTCATGTCGTGAGTGGAGGCTCCCGCGCCTATGCAACGTCACACGACTCCGGCCACTCACAGAGCCGGAGTTCGCGGCCCTGGAAGGAAGAGGGGTGAAGAATGGCCGCTCGCTACTCGTGAGGAAGACGGGGACATTGTGAGCTTCTCCTGCAGGTAAGTGTCACATACTGGGATGCATAGTAGCCCATTATGCTTTACCTTTGCAGGGAAACAAAGAGGAAGTAACACCCATCAAGGTTTACTTCCTCTTTAAAGTGGAGGTTCACCCAAAAAAATGTTTTTAACATTACATCCAGCATACTAAGCATACTAAGGACATTTACTGTATGCAGGTAATTTTTTTCTCTCTGTACATACCGTTATATTGTCATTTTGTCCAGGGCTTCCGGGTTCTGATGACTGCGGGACTGGGCGTTCCTATCCTTGGATTACAAGATTGACGGCTTGTGAAACAGTTCCCCTGTCGCACAACGCGCGTCACCAGATTTCCGGAAATAGCCGAGCTGCGAGTCGGCACTATACGGCGCCTGCGCCCGCCGTGTAGAGCTGACTGCGCAGGCGCCGTATAGTGCCGACTCGCAGCACGGCTATTTCCGGAAATCTGGTGACGCGCGCTGTGCGACAGGGGAACTGTTTCACAAGCCGTCAATCATGTAATCCAAGGATAGGAACGCCCAGTGCCGCAGTCATCAGAACCCCGAGGCAGGGATAGGAACGCCTAGTCCCGCAGTCATCAGAACCCAGAAGCCCTGGACAAAATCAGAATATAACGGTTTATAAGAAAGAAAAAAAAAAGACCTGCATACAGTAAATGTCCTTAGTATGCTGGCTCTAATGTTCGAAATGTGTTTTTAGGGTGAACCCCCGCTTTAAGGGAAACCTCTCCAATGGGAAACAAACAAAAGAGTCTTAAAAAATACATCTGGGCTGTCCTGCTGATGTTTTGGCACCTAGCATTTTAAAAAGAGATCCGGCGTGGCAGCCTTTGTACTTCTCTGACAGATTTATTTTACAAATTCTAACTATGATGCCAACAAAGGAACTGTTAGACAGTATGTGACATTGAAATAATATTATTTTCCCTGATTAAAGTTAATATTCCGTAGCTTTAACAGCAGATGGCAGAGCGTGAGTTGCCTGGCAATGACAAAACCAATACAGCAGTGACGAACAGATTTAAAGGGTCAGAGTGAAAGTATTTATAAATTGGGAATGACGAGGTAAGTGCATGCATTCATTATTCATTCAGGAGCTGACTGGAAGCATCAAGACACAGAGCAGATTTAAAAGCTATTAGTGGGACGCAATGGCAGGGCAATTAGGCTGATCTTCTGTTGTTTTAACAGAAAAGAAGAAGACTTTTACACATGGCAGGCCCATCGTGCACTCGAACATTGTTTTCGTTTGGTGAGCGGAGAAGACGATGTATGCAGCTCTACTGTACTCGTTATCCCAATCAATTCCAGCAGTGTAAAGCAGAAACCTTATTAGACTTGCTGCAGAGAAAGAGATTTTCCGAAGGAATTTTCAATGTACAAGCTGAAAATAAATTGCTAATCCTATCCGCTGGTAAAATTTCAGCAGTGTAAAAGAGCAAATGAGAAATAGCCCAGAAGTACTTTAAGCAGACACCAGGGGCAGCCATGGAGGATAATCATACTTGGTATCTAGAGGTACTGCGTTCACAGTAACTGCTTGTTTTCCAGGACATAGATACATGTGGATTTTTCCAGCAGTACTTATCTGATACCTTCATTTTTTTATCTCACCAAAGACTAGATTGAGATACAGCACATGCAGCAAGACCCTGTTAGTTGGTTCCAGTCATGGTACGCTCCCTGCAGGTGTCCTGCACTTGTATTCTCATCTAATTCAATCAAGGCCAGGCAATAATATGAATGTCCAGCACTGGCTCAATAGGTTAAGTCAAAGGAGCAATCATGACTGCTTATTTTAGCTAAAAACAATAGTGTTCTCAAATCAAAGTACACTAGAAGCATTAAAAGGTTCCCAATAGCAAATGTGCTACTTAACCACTTGCCTACTGGGCACTTTTACCCCCTTCCTGCCCAGGCCAATGTTCAGCTTTCAGTCAGCACTGTCACACTTTGAATGGCAATTGCGCGATCATGCAACTCTTTACCCAAATATTTTTTTTTACTTTTTCCACAAAAATAGATCTTTCTTTGGGTGGTATTTAATCACTGCTTGGTTTCTATTTTTTGCTAACTACAAATTTATTAAAATAAAAAAGTATTTTCTTAGTTTCTGTCTGTAAATGTTGTAAAGAAGTAATTTTTCTCCTTCACTGATGTGTGCTGATGAGATGGCACCGATGGGCACTGATGAGGCAGCACTTATGGGCACTGATGAGGTGGCACTAAAGGACAGTGATTAGGTGGCACTGATAGGGGCACTAATATGCAGCACTGATAGGTGGCACTGATAGGTGGTACTAATGGGCACTGATAGGCGTCACTGGTGGGCAATGATAGGCGCCACAGTTAGGCGGCAATGATGGGTACTGACGGACAGCACTGATGGGCACTAAAAGGCAGCTATGACTGGCATCACTAATGGGCACTGATTGGTGTCACTGATAGGCACTGATTGATGTCACTGGTGGGCACCATCAGGTTCCACCCTCTCTGCTCCAAAACGTCCCCAGCTGTCCGTACGGCCACTCTGGTCATTCTCAGTGTATCTGTTACCCGCACCAATATGCTTATGGATTCCCCTAATTATATAAAGCAAAATAAATATTCCCCAGTAAACTATTTGATAAAATGCCTACCCCAGCCTTTGCAGCTTACAAGTGTCAATGCTGCTGGCCTACTCTCTCAGTGCTGCTTCCCTGAACTAGAGGTTCTCACAGGAAAGACTTGAAGTGATTGTAAATTATATATACTGTATATGTGTGTGTGTATATATATATATATATATACATACATACATACATACATACATACATATATACAGTATGCCACAACACGTAAGAAATTACACTTTGCTTCAATATAAAGTATTGAGTGTACAGCTTGTATATTAGTGTAAATTTGCTGCCCCCTCAAAATAGCTCAACACACAGCCATTAATGTCTAAATCACTTGCAACAAAAGTGAGTACACCCCTAAGTGAAAATGTCCAAATTGGGCCCAAAGTGTCAATATTTTGTGTGGCCACCATTATTTCCCAGCACTGCCTTAACCGTCTTGCACATGGAGTTTACCAGAGCTTCACAGGTTGCCACTGGAGTCCTCTTCCACTCCTCATGGAGCTAGTGGATGTTAGAGACGCTTCTCCACCTTCCTTTTGAGGATGCCCCACAGCTTCTAAATAGGGTTTAGGTCTGGAGACATACTTGGCCAGTCCAGTCCATCACCTTTACTCTCAGCTTCTTTAGCAAGGCATTAGTCACCTTACAGGTGTATTTGGGGTCGTTATGTTGGAATACTGCCCTGTGGCCCAGTTTCCAAAGGGAGGGGATCATGCTCTGCTTCAGTATGTCACAGTACATGTTGGCATTCATGGTTCCCTCAATGAACTGTATCTCCCTAGTGCCGGGAGCACTCATGCAGCCTCAGACTATGGCCCTCCCACCATCAGGCTTGACTGTAGGCAAGATACACTTGTCTTGGTACTCCTCACTTGGTTGCCGCCACACACGCTTGACACCTTCTGAACCAAATAAGTTTATCTTGGTCTCATCAGACCACAGGACATGGTTCCTGTAATCCACGTCCTTAGTCTGCTTGTCTTCAGCAAACTGTTTGCAGGTAGGGATGAGCTTCGTATTCGAGTCGAACTCACGTTCGACTCGAACATTGTATGTTCGATCGTTCGTCGAATTACGAACGTTTTGGCCCGTTCGCACCAAATTCGAGTGGCATGTCACGGCCCATAATTCGCTGTGGCATCGCAGTGCATTGCTGGCTGATGATTTGCCAAGCATGCACTATGACCTGCATGCTTGGCCAATCACAGCTTGCAAAAAACGGAGAGCCATAATTGGCCAAAGCCAGGGTGGCTTTGGCCAATTATGGCTCAGAGGGTTTAGTACACGCCCCACACTATAAAAGGCTGCCTGCAGGTCGGCCTTGTGTAGTGTGTTGCGGTGGTTAAGAGAGAGAAGACAGAGAGAGAGAGAGAAAGAGTGTCATTTTTTTTATAGGTAGATACAGCAGGCAGGCAGGCAAGTCAGTTAAAGTTGCAGTGTGTAGAGAATATATATGCATCCCAGGTGTTGTATATATATATTTATATACTTTATAGCTAGATCCGCTTTTCCTAATTTACTGGCAGGCAGGTGATTGTGCTGCAGTATTCTCACATGGTGTACTGCCTGTGTCCTCTGCAGTGTGCACCTAAAGCTACGTGGTGTGTGTACTGTCCGTGTCCTCTGCACATTGTGCACCTAACGTAAAGCTGGTGTTTCTCATATTTATATCTAGAGTCAGGGATCTGCTCATATTAATACTACAGGCAGAGGATATTGCTGCAAGTACTTTCACGTGGTGTACAGTCTGTGTCCTCTGCAGTGTGCACCTAAAGCTACGTTGTGTGTGTACTGTCTGTGTCTGTGCTATTTTTCTCAATGATTTTCATCCATATTGCAGGGACCAGACATTACATTAAAGCCGCAATCCGTTTAAAATTACTTTTTTCTTATAGTAATCTCATTTTGTGCAGGGACAGTTCTAAACACGTGCCACTTCACAGGCAGACACCCAGCAGGTACGATATTTAAAGGAATTTTTCATTTTTATTTTCACTTTAAGCATCATTAAAATCACTGCTCCAGAAAAATCTTTTTTTCCATTGATACATGTTCCCTGGGGCAAGACCCGGGTTCTTAAACCCGTTTTCCGACAATAACTTGCATATTAGGCTTTAAAATTAGCACTTTTGAATTCGAACGTTCGAGTCCCATAGACGCCAATGGGGTTCTAAATGTTCGCATGAACGGTCGGTCCATTCGAAGGTTCTGGTGCGAAACTAACGGGAGGTGGTCGGCTCATCCCTATTTGCAGGCTTTCTTGTGCATCATCTTTAGAAGAGGCTTCCTTCTGGGACCACAGCCATGCAGACCAATTTGATGCAGTGTGTGGCGTATGGTCTGAGCACTGACAGGCTGACCCCCCACCCCTTCAACCTTTGCAGCAATGATGGCAGCACTCATACATCTATTTCCCAAAGACAACCTCTGTATATGACACTGAGCATGTGCACTCAACTTCTTTGGTCGACCACTGCAAGGCCTGTTCTGAGTGGAACCTGTCCTGTTAAACCATTGTATAGTCTTGGCCACCATGCTGCAGCTCAGTTTCAGGGTCTTGGCAATCTTCTAATAGCCTAGGCCATCTTTATGTATAGCTAAAATTATTTTTTGGTGCCATGTTGAACTTCGAGTGACCAGTATGAGAGAGTGAGAGCGATAACACCAAATTTAACACACCTGCTCCCCATTCACACATGAGACATTGTAACACTAATGAGTCACATGACACTAGGAGGGAAAATGGCTAATTGAGCTGTACTCAATTTTGTTGCCAATGGTTTAGACATTAATGGCTGTGTGTTGAGTTATTTTGAGGGGACAGCAAATTTAAACTGTTATACAAGCTGTACACTTACTACTTTACATTGTAGCAAAGTATAATTTCTTCAGTGTTGTCACATGAAAAGATATAATAAAATATTTACAAAATGTGAGAGGTGTACTAACTTTTGTGATATTACGGTGGCGAGGGAGTAATGTAAATGCTAAACATTTTTTACCCTAATGCAGGGAGTGCATTGAGGTAAAACATGTCTAGGCTTTAGAACTACTTTAACAGTGGGCAGTGCTGCCTCCAGTCATTAGCCTGGAGAAGGGAGGGGGAGGAGGAGGAAAGAGCAGGAGGATACCATCCTATCTTAGGCTATCAGACTGTGGGCTTCTATTGATGCACACAGTGTGAGGAGACAGATCTCTAGTCTCAGCATGGAAGGGTAACTCAATATGCTGCAAAGTAAAGAGCCACCCTGAAGCAGGAATCCTGGGGCAGTTGTCAAGGTACCAGCTTGAACTGATATATAGGCAAGGATTAAAAGGTAAAAAAAAAGCTGTGTACTCAGTAAGTGATTAAATCATCTGCTGAAAGTACTTTTAACAGTGGGTTTAACATCACTTTAATGTGTCGATCTGAATTGTCACAAATGTGAAATATGTTCTATTTCTCCTCATTGATATAGCACTGGCTGTTTAATCAACCTATGCAAAAGTAATCAACTTGTGCTCCTAAAATAAACAGAATGGTATGTTAAATGTATCTCACGGTGTAGATAAGTACTCTCAATAAAGCAGATTTGAAGAGTAAAGTTTTGTAAACGTCATGTAAGGAATGTCATTTTAGATTTGGTACTATATGGAAAACATTGTTGTAGTAAAAAAAAAAAAAAACAGATGATGGTCAACAAACTCCGATGTAGCAGCTACTGAACTGCTGGCTCACATGGTCCTCTAACTGAATTGTATAATTATTAAAGTGCAATGAACATCAGATTTAACTGCATTTTGAAATTGTGGCTTCTCTTTGTTTTTAACCCCTTTGAGCCGATGCCTCTCGGCCCTTTAAGGGGTTTACAATGCCAGGAATCAGGGGTTATGAACATGTGACTGCCGTGATTGGCTGTCATGGTGGTCACGTGATCGGAAAGCTCCTGATCACAAGCAGCGATTGTGAGCTTTCCATTAGTCACCGGTAACTGTGACTGGAGTGCTCTCTCGCAGGGCCGATCCGCCCTATAGGCTCACTATGCAAGCCGCTTAGGGCCCCTGCAAAGCTGTGGAGGGCCCCCCAAATTACTAGAGGCCCCGCCTGGTGAGAAGTTATTTTCGGCCCCTCACCAGGCGGGCCCGAAAGCATGGGATAAGAGGTGAGAAGAGGCAAGAAGTCAGCACCCCCCCCCGCTTCTCACTAAGATGTAATTTCCGACAGGAGAACACCCCCTCTTTAATGTGACATGTCATTTTCGGCAGCCCCCCGCTTCTAAACTTTAATGTGACATGTCATTTTGCTTAGGGCCCCAGGGAGGTCAGGATCGGCACTGCTCTCTCGGCACAGCTGTATGCCACCAATTCACGCAAATTTGTGGTCGCTCGGTGGCAAGGTCCACCTGCCGAGAGACTGCATATTTGCGTGCGACCGGCAGAAATGGGTTAAAGACACAATGATTCGCAAATTATGGCATCTCACAGCAACCAACCATTGTTTTTACTATCTCCAAGATCAGTGGAAATTAAACTTCTGATTGAACTGTTTAGGGTTAATACACAGCATATTAACATTTTTTCTGTGCTTTATAATTCCACACACCCACAATTGTCACTAACATCTGCTTCCTAAAAAAAGAGCTTTGCTAACAGATAGCAAAATGAATAGGAGGCGGCAATAAATATAAAATAATAAGTTGCTGTACTTCAAATAAAGCATCATTTCTGTATTGAAACAAACTGGAGAATGGATTATTTTTATGATGTTATAGTACAGTGATACCATTGAATGGAATACTATTCATTTTAGAAAGACAAGCCGGTTTTCCATTCAGATGCACAACTTTAAAAAAAGCAAAATGCCAGATGGTTTATCATCAACCATGAGATCATTAGTAGCGTTGCATGATGAGCAAATAGTGTTGCAAATTAGGCAAAGTTGTGAATTGCACATTTTTTGTTTACCCTGAATGTATGCATGCAGATCATTTTCAGAATCATACAATTCGTGAATAATAATGCCTGGGTTTCTGAAATGCATGACTCTCAGCAAATCAGAAAGATCTTCATTTAAATATTCAGGCAAGTCAAAAATAGGCAAATCTGTGATTCTCCTGATTCAATCATCTTTAAGCCGTAGCTCTACAATCAATAGTATCAGTGGGTGCAGATGCAGAGGAACATCCTTTATCTGCTCCATTTTCACGTAAACATCACAGTAGAGATAAATTGTCTATTTTCTGTGATGGTCTCCAGGTCCCAGGCTGCCAGATAAAGGTGGATAGGTCTTTTAACAAAAAGCACAATGGGCTTCTGACATAAATGAAGTGCAGAACAAGTTCTTCAACTATTTACTACAGCAGCCAATTTACTTACCAGCACATCTCTAACATCAGGTGTCATTCCTCTTTGTGTCCGAATCACAATACCAAAAAGCCCTAACTTTCTTCAAACGTCCAAGGTAAAATAAAGGGTGTGCATTTCTTTTCAAACATGCAGTGGAGGGTCAGTGTATGCCCTAACATTTCTGCTTGCAGACAGTACGATCACCAATTCATAGATGTCTTATGACACTTCTTCTACCCTGTCTAAATAAACAGTGCCAATAGGGTGCCTGAGTGTAGTAGTTTGAGAGGGTATAGTGTAAAAAGCACAGACCATTCTCAATAGTTAATGTTGCTTAATAGGACAATAGTTAGCAAAAACAATTTTTGCTAATTAAGATAGGTCCCAAATTAGCACAATATGGCTCATCAAATATTTTAGTGCTAGTGCAAAGCTCCATAATGCACTGAACCCTGTTTGATGCCTCTATAAAGGTCACATTGATTTAATGTGGTACCTGTCTTCAAAGATATTGCCAAACCAATTTTAGCTGGGTTGGCCATTGTCATAATTAAGCAATAAGCAATCCATGCTTACTTTGCCATACTTTCTTGTACTCTGAAATTCAGTGGTGGCTGGTGCTCAAAATGTTTGGGGGGGTCCAAACAAACAAAAAAATACTGAAAAGAACCATCAATTGCAGCCTCACTGTGCCCATCAAATGCAGCCACTGTGCCCATCAAATATAGCCACTGTGCCATCAATTACAGCCACTGTGCCCATCAAATGCAGCCACTGTGCCCATAAAATGCAGCCACTGTGCCATCAATTGCAGCCACTGTGCCCATCAAATGCAGCCACTGTGCCCATCAAATGCAGCCACTGTGCCATTAATTATAGCCACTGTGCCCATCAAATGCAGCCACTGTGCCCATCATATGCAGCCACTGTGCCCATCATATGAAACCACTGTGCCCATCAAATGTAGCCACTGCTCCCACCTCATCTACAGCCACTGTGCCCATCACATGTAGCCACTGTTCCCACCTCATATACAGCCACTGTGCCCATCAAATGCAGCCACTGTATCCCATCAAATTCAGCCACTGTGCCCATCACATGCAGCCACTGTGCTCATCAATTGCAGCCATTGTGCCTATCAAATGCAGCCAATGTGCCCATAATATTCAGCCTCATCTGTGCCAATCATATGTGGCTTCATTGTGCCCATCATATGTGGCCTTACTATGCCCATCATATGTAGCCTTACTATGCCCATCATATGTAGCCTTACTATGCCCATCATATGTAGCCTTACTATGCTCATCATATGCGGCCTCATTGTACCCATAATATGCAGCAGCCTGTACAGTATGGAGGGACAGATGATGTATACCTGCAGTTAGTGATGATGGAGAAAGGTCTCCAGTATATACAGGAAGGAAAGTGGGTATAAACAGCTATATATACACTGACCAACCACCTTCCTTCCTGCATATAGAGACCTCCATCATCACTAACTGCAGGTTTACATCACCTGTCCTGCTACTATGTATATAGCTGTATAGAGGACAGCTGATGTATATCTGCAGTCAGTGATGATGGAGGAAGGTCTCTATATACAGGAAGGAAGGTGGTGGGTGTATATATAGCTGTATACACACACCTTCCTTCCTGTATATAGAGACCTTTCTCCATCATCACTGACTGTAGATATACATCACCTGTCCTGTATACAGCTATATACATACATAGTAACAGGACAGTTGTTGTATATCTGTAGTCACAGTGATGATGCATGAACGTTTGCCAATATACAGTCAGGATAAGATGTGGGTGTATAGCTGTATACAGTTTGACTAAAGGACAGTCAGGGAGAATCACTATCACAGTCTGCACTGGCTGCTCTGGTGGGGAGAGAAGCAGGTAAGTTACTGTGTGTATTAATACTGTACAGCATACGCCTATGTGGACCAGAGGCTGTTAGCGAGGGCTGGCTGGGAATCAATCGACATAATCCTCCATGTCTAGAGATCATCTGGGGCCCGCAGGCGGCACTGAGCTGGATGGATTGGTGCTGCTTAGCTAAGATTATTAGCTCACCCAACTGTTCCGTCAAGTGGTGTAAAACCAGAAGTGAAAGTTTTGCAATAAGCCCCACCTACCATCCTCCGGACCCGCTGATCAAGTGCAACAAGGTGGAATGGAATAATCAACGAATGGTTGTAGAGTGGGACTGGGAGTGTTCAGTATGCATGCACCCTGTTTACACTCCACACACCGCCCAATGAAGCTTTTCTGCTGCAATCATCTGATCATCGGATTTTGCACTCTCCAGTTTTAGTAAATCACCCCCAAAGTGAGGGATAATTAGCATTTTAGTCATCTCAGTAGTGATGCCTTTCTGTCCTGATTACCACTATTCCCTTCATTGTCCTGGCTTCAGAGGATAGCAGATAGCAATAACAATCAGGCAGAGGTTTTACCTCTCCCATATTTTTGAAAACGTAACATAAAGTTCTGGATAGAGTTGACCTTTAAGGGTAAAACGTTTCCCTTTTAGTCTAAATGTAAAACAACGTAACGATGGTTATCTTTCCAAACTTAATGAAACAAAATACCAACTTTCCTGAGATTTGTTATAGGCTCAAACACAACGTGCCCTCTAGCAACCAAGCCTCAACAACTGTCGGCCAGCTGCAGGTTTAAACACTCAAACTAGGTGGAGTGATACATAGCGAAAGGTCACATAACTAAACACACATAGGCATTACTGAAAATGATTTGACAATCTGAAGAACCTGCTGCAGTCACACATCCCTGTGGTGGAGACCCAGGAGGTTCAAACAGACTGCTTGAAGATGTTCACTGTAATAGAGTTTCCATGTTGGGAGCAACAAATCCACCAGCTGCATCTCAGCTGGCTGCCTTTGATTCTATGTTGTTTATTATTTATTGATGGGTTTATTTAGCACTGGCTCTACTGTATATAATACCTAATACAAGCTAAAAGAGTTTGAATTTTCAGGGTCACACATCTAGATAACTAGATTATGCACAAACACACCATTTCACAAAAAACTTCAGCCTAAGGCTAGCCATACACACAAAGACTTTCTAGGCTGAACACAATGAATCTAATATTACTCCATCCACACTAAACAGAGTCTGTTGGCTATTGTATTCATGCTGCTGTTAAACCAGTGGTTGTCTAATGTAGTCACTGTTGGTTCTACACTGCTCATTTGACTTTTCAGTTAATGTTTGTTGAGCCTGAATGGCATGAGAGGCACCCATGGTTCGAAATGCACTCAGTTCAGTAGGAATCGGTCAAAATGTATGGCCAGCTTTACTGTAAAAGGCTATTTTGAAACAAGGAGCTGATCCAATTTCTGTTACCAATGAACAACTTTAATTGTAAATGTTTATCCTTTACAAATGTCGATCAGCAAAGAAAAAAGTCAAGTACCTTATACCCATGAAAACTGAGTGGTTGATTTACTAAAGGCAAATAGACTGTGCACGTTTGCACTTTTTCAAGAGCAGCTGCTCTGGTGACTTCCACTATCCAATCATGTGCAAGCAAAAAGCATTTTTTTTCCCTTGCACGTGATTGGGTATTTTTTTCCAAAGTGAAGCTTTACCTCAAATACTAAGCTCTAGAGCAACTGCACTTGTAAAGTACAACTGCACTTTGCAAAGTGCACAGTCTATAATGCCCCGTACACACATGTGGGATTTCCAACGGGAAAAGTTCCCGTTGGAAATCCCGAGGGGAAAGCTGAGAACCGGCTCAGTCAGTCTTTCCCCCTACACATGAGAGGTTTTCCTGACAGGTAAACTGCAAAGGCGCTTTGGTCAGGAATCCCAGCCGTGTGTATGCGCCATCGCAGTTTTTCCCATAGAAAAACAGCCAAAAACTGCCAAGCAAAAGTCCGCCAGTTTTCCCAGTGGGAAAAAAGAGAGCTGGTTCTCTTTTTTTGTCTGGCGGTTTTTGGGCAGGTTTCCCGTAAGGAAAGCTGGCCGTGTGTACAAGGCTTTCGTCTTTAGTAAACCAACCCCTTTGTGTCTGTTCCTTTCTGATATACAACACCATTCTGATTGAAAAACAAAACCTTCCTTCTTTTGCATTATGGATATTTCCCAATCTTAGATCAGTTCAGCTAGCAAGGTATACCCGCTCACTGTCTATGGAAATTTAATGAATGGGGAAAATTGATATTACTCTTAAAAAGAAGCCTGTTTGACAAACCTGTAATTTTATCTACAGTGTAATATTCCGAAGGAGGCATTAGCAAGCCGGTCAAATAGTGCTCATCAAAATCAAAATTGTATTTGTATCAAAAACTATTTCATTAGATAACACTCTGTCAGCTTTCTTACACAGCAAAAGTGACCCTATTAGGAGGATTCTGAAAAGACGCATAATATGGGAAACAGAACAGCTGGAAGCACATGAATTTTCCATTGTGAACCTGTCCTGAATAAATGCTAATTTCTAATAGAAATTCTAATTTCAAGTTATAGATTCAACATTTATTTTATTGCAGATGGAAAGCCTTCTCATAGCAGCACCGTCAGTATTTGAGGGCTTGCTGGTACCTACTGTATGGCCATTAATTTTGGTGCAATTTGTATGACACAGTAATTATGGTGCAAAACTTTAAAGCTCAATCCCAGGTATGTTTTGCATAATTACATTGGTCCAACTTATTTTCTGGGTCTTGCATTTTTCTCAATGAATGCAAGTGTTCACTGATTGGATGAGATGTAGAGGCGGGGTAGTGATCCGCACTTCGTCCAATCAGAGATCACCTCGTAAACACTGAGAAAAATACAAGACATTCTTTGAATGGCATCTGTGCCGAGCAAACGACTCCCTGAGGTTGCCATGCAGTAGGACAGCCTGCGTGGCTGTCCTACTGCATGGCAACCTCAGGGACCACAGGACCCAGAAGACAGGAATAAGAACTGTAGCAGGAGTACCTACCTACTACTCTGCCTTTAGTTATGGAATATATGTAATATACTGATCCAAGCAGGATGTAACATTGTAAAATAAATCATAACTGAAGTTCCTCAGCTTTAAATATTTCTCACATTTTTCTCATTGCTTTTAACTTAGTACTATCATTGTACCATCTATTGTGCAAAAAGGGTTAGAGTTAAGCCTGGTACACACGATCAGATTGTTGCCCAACAAAGCGTCAGACTTTTGTCCGAAGGGTGTGTGCCTGGATCTTGTCTTGCATACTAACGGTACACAATTGTCTGCCAACAAACACAAACGTAGTGATGTACTATGAGGAATTTCAGCTCTTAAGTGCCACCCTTTGTGCCCCTTCTACTAAAAATTGTATTTGGTGAGCATTGATTTTGAGAATGTGTGTTTGTACTTTCAACTTTTGTGTGACGGAATTGTGTACAGACGATACAAAAATCTGACAACAGACCATTGTCCGCCAAAAATTTACTAGCCTGCCATCCAACATTTGTTGGCCGAAAGTTGGACAATGATTGTCTGAAGGAGCATACTAATGGTCGGATTTTAGGACAACAGTCTGTCATCAGACAATCCCCTGCCAACAAACGGATCGTGTGTACGAGGCTTTACTAAAGGCAAACAGGCTGATCACTTTGCAATAATTTAGTTGTGAAGCTCTACTGACTTCTATCACCCAACCATGTGCCAGTAAAAATACTGTTTTCTTTTCAATTTTCTTTGCACGAGATTAGTTATTGTTTTGCAAATTTCACCACATTCCCTAAGTTCAAGGGAAAACTCCCTTGCAAAGTGCAACTTTCCTTACAAAGTGAACATTCTATTTGCCTTAAGTAAATCATATCCCTTGTGTACATTCTGGTGACCACACAATATAGGGAATCAAAACAGTGGTAGAGGAGCACTTTTCCAGCACGCAAATGTGTTCAGGTTACAACTATCTAAGATGGTATTCCCTTTCAATTTGTAGAGATGTTCTTTCACTAACTGTTGAAGTGAAGGCAAATATCTTCTAATTAGACTCTGAAGACATGGGTTCTAACCATTTTCCTTTCAATCGACAAATATATATATATATATATATACATATATATATATATATATATATATATATATATATATATATATATATACATATATATATATATATATATACATGTTTGGTTTTAAAGAATTTAGGCACACTAGGATTATATTTACAATTGATGAAAAGAAGGAGCACAACAATGCTAAAGGGACTAGATCAGTAGCTGATCCAGTCCCTTTAGCAGTGTTGTGCTCCTCGTTTTTATCAATTGTAAAGAGACTGAACTGTAAACTGATCTACTAGCTTCCGTCATGACCAATGCAGGATAAAAAGGTATGAAAATGGCAGTGAATGAGACTGCAATTATCATCTACCTATACAAAAATAAATGATTGAAAGAAGTTAAATAGTTCCTTGAGAACAGCTGTTTCTCACAGCAATTCAATTTGGAAACTTACGTGATAAATGTTATAGTATGTTGAAATACACAATAGTGTTCAGAACATCATAGCAATTAAGAAGCGAGTAGTGTGTCAGTTAATATCTAAAAGCGCACATTAGGTTCAAGAGATATGCAGCATATTACAGATCTTTGTACTGTACCAAAAAACACACACTTATTAACCATCAATACTCTCCCCCCTTAATCCTTTGCTCTTTTTTACATTCCTTTCTTACCATTTGCAAGCATGTTTTTACGTCTTTTTTACATTCCTTTCTTACCATTTGCAAGCATGTTTTTACATTTGTATTAACCCTTATATATTCCCTCTTGTATTGTTAAGTCTAAAATACAAATAGGGAAAGGGTGTTAGCGCTCCAGTTTGGTCTGATTGGTAATTAACCTCCTCTCAAAAGCCACGGGTGCTGGCAATGCGTATAGCAAAAATTAAGGAATGTGTTTGGACTGCCGCACTCCAAAAAATCTTTGCTGCCTTTATTAATAAAACAGGATAAAAAAAACTACAAGCCACAGCAGAACTAGAACACCCAGCTGACGCATTTCACACTAATACTTAGTGCTTAATCATAGCTATAATTAAGCACTAATAGGTAGATTCACAAAGAGTTAGGCCGGCTTATCTACAGATAAGCCGACCTAACTCTGAGGCCCCGTACACACGACCGAGTTTCTCGGCAGAATTCAGCCAGAAACTCGGTTCAGAGCTGAATTCTGCCGAGAAACCCGGCCGTGTGTACACTTTGGGCCGAGGAAGCCGACGAGGACCTCAGCGAGGAAATAGAGAACATGTTCTCTATTTCCTCGTTGTTCTATGGGAGAACTCGGCCCGCCGAGCTCCTCGGTGGCTCCAGGACTGAACACGCCGAGGAACTCGATGTGTTTGGCACGTCGAGTTCCTCGGCCGTGTGTACGGGGCCTGAATCTAAGCCGACCTATGTTTAAGTGTATTCTCTAACAGAGATACACTTAAACAAATCTAAGATCGGACGGCTTGTGCCGTCCTATCTTAGATTGCAATGTTCTGGCTTACCACTAGGTGGCGCTTACATTGCGGCCGGCCTAGATTATGAAAATGAGGGGATACGCCGATTCCCGCCGATTTACGAGCATACGCCGGGCCTACACCGTCGAGTTACGTCATTTCCATAAGGGATAGGCCGCCTAAATTTAGAGCTATGCTCTAGTGGACTAACTATTGTTAAGTATGGCCGCCGTTCCCGCCGCCAGTTTCGAATTTTTAGCGTCGTTTGCGTAAGTCGTCCGCGAATCGGGAGTTACGTTGTTTACGTCCACGTTGAAATCAATAGGGCCGTACGGCGTACTTAGCCGCAATGTGCCCTGGGAAATGTAGTCGCCCGGTGCATTCGCAGTATGCAAAAACGTCGAAAAACGTGATATCAAGCCTCATTTCCATAGTACACGCCCCCAAACAAGTAATTTGAATTAGGCGCGCTTACGCCCACTCGTTTTAGGCTACGCCGCCGAAAATTAACAGGTAAGTGGTTTGAGAATCACTAATAGCCTAAATAATTTACGGCGGTTTAGCCTAAAAAGACTAGGCTAGGCCGTCCTAATTTTAGGCCATTGTGTGTGAATCTACCCAACAGTATTAGTGTGAAACCCGTCAGCTGGGTGTAGTTTTTTATCCTGTTTTACCAATAAAGGCAACAAAGATTTTTTTAAAACACAAATTAATTACTATATATATATATATATATATATATATATATATATATATATATATATACACATACATACATATATATACATACATACATACATACACACACACACTCACTGGCCAGCCACTTTATTAAGTACACCTGTTCAAAAAAAACGAGCAGCAGAGTGGGGAAGAAAGGAGATTTAAAGGCTTCCTAAAGACTTAAGCTGAAGCTGACAAAAGGGAAGTCTTCCTAAAAACACAATCTTGGATCACTGTATGTTCATTTTTTTTCCATTTATTGTTGGCTTGATGTAATAATAAGAAATTCCCTTAACCCCCCTGACGGTAAACACGAGCGTGACTCGGGGTTGGTTTTTCATGTTAGGATCGGCAAACCCGAGTCACGCTCGGGCTGGACGGGCTTACCTTTCGCTGGATCCACAGGCTTGGTTTACTCACCTTGTCCCTGGATCCAGCGATGCCACCCGCTGTGTGAGCGAGCGGGACCTCCTCGCTCGATTCACAGTGTCTGTGTGCCGCCGATCTCCGTTCCCTGCGACGTTACGACGCACGGGGACGGAGAACGGCGCCAAATTCAAAAAAGTAAACAAACACATTACATACAGTATACTGTAATCTTATAGATTACAGTACTGTATGTAAAAAAAACACACCCCTTGTCCCTAGTGGTCTGCCCAGTGTCCTACATGTACTTTTATATAATAAAAAATGTCATTTCTGCCTAAAAACTGTAGATTGTCCAAAAGTGTCCCTTTATGTCAAAAATGGTTTTAGATCAGCTAGAAAACAGCGATAATAAATTATAATCACTTGCAGAAATGTGCGATAGCGATTTGCGGGGAAATTCGTCATAAAAAAAATAAAATAATGACAGCGACAATTCTGCAACTGCAAATTTCAGTGATTTTGAGTTGATTACATTATTGAATAATTTTTATTATAATTATATTATTATTTGTTATAATTATTTATAATTATTTATTATATTATAATTTATAATTTTGTTTTAAAAAAAAAAATCATACCCGGGATGCCTACAAGACTCTTGCTTGGTCAGATTTAAGTGAGTTATTTCTAAAAATTACAGGCCTACAGTATAAAACGCCAATTTCCTTGCAAAATAAATGTACCGCTTTTGGTACGTAATTCCAGACAGAATCATACAGCCAGGGAGGTTAATGACCTAGTCTTAATTTAGGTGTTTACAGCATCCACATGTATGGGGGCTTTGGGGCTTTTTAATGTCTGACAACAGATCACTGAGCTCTTAGGCTGATGGGTGTTCATTATAAGCTGTCTGAGATTGACATAAACCTCAAAGCTGCATAAAAAAAAAAACTGCAAGACATTGCAACTTATGAACATTTAATATTTGATCCTGGATTTATAAGACCTATATACTGTAACAGACATGTGATACAGATGGAATATTATGCCAACTTCACAAATCTTGAAACTATCAGAGGTATTAGTGGTTCTCATGGTGATGCTTAAATATTCCAAAAAGGCAGAAAGAAATTTTATTTACAACTAGACTTTCTGTAGAAAATCCAAGCACTTTCATGTATATTTCAAAACTCATAGATGGTTCATTGCTCTCTAGAGGATGATAAAATATAATATTTGGCAAAAACATTATAGAACATCTTATGAAAATTCTGACATTCTAAGATAAATTGGAGGAAAAGCAACAATCTCCATGTTTACATTGCCCCAAAGATCTATATTTATTTGTCCTTAAGGGACATCCTTTCCTCCCACAGGTCAGGTTGCAAAACAGGATGACAAATTGCTAGCTTGGCGTGTACAGAAATCAAACTGGCTTACAACAGCACATGGGCGTCTGAGCCTACACTCTGCATGGAAAGAAGCACGCAATTTGTATGCCACTTCTCATAAGCCTGGATTTGCTACTAAAAGTCCATCATGTATATTTGTTGTGTCAGAACCATTTGAAGGGGCAGTGGGAGCAACTGCCAGAGGCCCAAAGAGCGTGGGGAGCTTGGGTTGATTTCGCTGAGAGCCTAATATGTTCTCACTGCTCACATACGCACAGATGCAGTTTATGAACTAGTTCTGAAAAGGATCCCACAAGTACATTTTGCTCTTCCTGGAAAAAGACTTCTGCTTTTGTTAAAAACATTTTTTTTTTAAATCATATATAGGAGAATACGCTCTATTATATCAAACACTGTGAGATGAAAACAAACTTGTACTTCTCATGCCTGTATATTGTAAATTTAATTCTGCATGTGCTTTCTAGAAAGTATCCTTACTTTTATATAACTACCTGGTCAGTGTAGAATTGCTTTGTTTAATGAGTATAATCTTTGAAGTGACCATATCCTGGTAATGGTATAACTCTCCCAAGGTTATTATGCGGGTGACTGTCAGGCCCCGTACACACGACCAAACATGTATGCTGAAACTGGTCCGCGGGCCAGTTTCAGCATACATGTTCGGTCGTGTGTAGGCGCGAGCGGGCCGAATTCCAGCAAACATTTGCCCGCCGGGCCTTTTCCCAGCTGGCAAATATTCCTGGACGTGTTTTAAAACCGTCCGCTGGAATCCTGCCCGCTCGGACATGTACGGTCGTCAGTACAGACCTACCGTACATGTCCGAGCGCCCGCCGTCCCTCGCATGCGTCAAATGACTTTGACGCATGCGTGGAAGCCTTTAAATGGCAGGCCCGCCCACGTCGCCGCGTCATCGTCGCGGCGACGACGCGGACACGCCCTGCGTAGTGTTTACGCGCGGACTTCTGTACGATGGTTAGTACAACCATCGTACAGAAGCCCTCTGGCAGGCATGTACGGTGAAAACGGTCCGACGGACCGGTTTCACCGTACATGTTTGCTCGTGAGTACCCGGCCTCAGTGGAAAGCAGGCATAGATTTGTATTAGAATTTGCATAAGGACATATACCCTGCCAAACACCATCAACTATTTTCCATGGCAGATTTCTAGGTGCATAATATGGCAGAATAATGTAATATTCCTAAACAGGATGTCTAGGGTAAATAAAATTGTAACATCGTTTTTCATCTCCCTAGAACTAGAACATGAATTTCATCTGCAGCTGGAATAACTCAATGGAATCAAGTCCAAAGCAGTTATAATTGAAACTGTTTGTGGCTAAAACATTAAAACATTCACACAAAAAAAGTCATCCTGCAAGGTAATGTCATAAGGTGCTAGTATGCATATGCACCTTATAACAAACCCCCCAGCAGCACCCTGTCACCACTGACAGGGCTTCCATTTTCACCCCTTCTTCCAGGTTCCCAGGCTCTGACCATTTGGAGGCCATTTGACGTCACTCCCATGCATGAGCGAGGGAATCACGAGTGCAGCACAGAGCTCTGAAGGGATGCCATCCCTTCAGAGCACATGCGTCAGTGATGTCACCGGCTGCTTAAACAGAGAATATCTCCTAAACGGTGCATGTTTAGAAGATATTCCTTGTGCCTACAGGTAAGCTTTATTTTAAAGTGGATGTAAACCCAATTCATGAAATTTGAGCTGGGCACATATATCTGCAGTGTTTTCTTATCTCCCTTCAAAGCACTGAGTCCTGTGACATTCTCCTGCTCAGTCCTTCTGTAATCAGCACGATAACTTCTGACAAGTTCTCCATCAACTGAGATAAAACCAGGCTGAAATTTGTGTTGGGGAGGTTGCTATAAATAGATTAGCAGACAGCTATTCACAGTACAATGTGAAAAGTGTGAGCTACCGGCACAAAAAAATAAATAAATATTTAGACAGTAATCTTGTTTGCTGCAGTCAAAGGTGCATTCCACCCTAGAGTGGGATGTTGGAAACAATGTACAAAAATTTGTGTAGCGCTGGGTGATGAGACCAGGTAGGTGGAAACATCTATGTATAAACCTGAAAAAAGTATATACAAATAAAAACAAACAGAATATTGACAGTGAGTCGCCAACTCTCAGTGACAATGGATATAATAGGACTGAACTCACTATAACATATGAAAACTGTGCAAATGTGAAGTGAGTATAATGCGTAATAAAACACAATGTGAACTCATAGATGATGAACACCAAGGTCTCTCAGTGACAATGGGCTAGATTCACAAAGACTTACGACGGCGTATCAGTAGATACGCCGTTGTAAGTCTGAATGCGGAGCCGTCGTATCTACAAGCGTATTCTCAATCTGAGATACGCTTATCTGTTGCTAAGATACGACCGGCGTAAGTCTCCTACGCCATCGTATCTTAGCTGCATATTTACGCTGGCCGCTAGGGGCGTGTACGTCGATTTACGCCGAGAATATGCAAATGATCAAGATACGCTGATTCACAACCGTACTTGCGCCCGCTAAACCGTTTACGTAAGGCTTACGTCCGGCGTAACGTTACTCCTGCTATATGAGGCGCAGCCAATGTTAAGGTATGGACATCGGAACAGCCGTCAAAATTTACGTCGTTTACGTAAGTGGAACGTGAATGGGGCTGTGCATAGGTTACGTTCACATCGAAAGCATTGAGCCGACGTATCTTAGGGAGTATATGCGACGTGACTCTGAGCATACGCGCGCATGTGCCCTTCGTTCGTAAAAACATTTACATGGGGTCACGGCTAATTTGTATACAACATGCCCACCACCTTCCACATTTAAATTATTTCCAATACGGCTCTGGGCACCCTATTTTATATCAGTGTAGCACATATGAGATGCGCTACGCCGGCCAAAAGGTACGCCGCTGTACCTGAATCTAGCCCAATGAGTTTAGTCAGAGTGAACTCACTATAACACATCAAAGTTGTGCACATAAAAAATATGCGTGGTGTGACACAATAAAAGTTCATAAATAATAAAATCAAATCAAACAGATGCTTTGATGTTTATTATTTATGAACTTTTATTGTGTCATACCACGCATATTTTTTATGCGCACACCTTTGATGTATTATAGTGAGTTCACTCTCATTACACTCATTCCCATTGTCACTGAGAGTTGGCGACTCAGTGTCACTATTCTTTCGTTTTTTTTTTTATTTGTATATACTTTTTCCAGGTTTATACATAAATGTTTCCACCTACCTGGTCTCATCACCCAGCGCTACACTCATTTTTGTATATTGTTCTTATGCCCCATACACACAGTCGGAAATTTCAGTCGGAAATTCCGACAGCAAAAGTCAGATGTGAGCTTTTGAACGGAAATTTCGACTGCGTATGCTCCATTGGACTTTTGCTGTCAGAATTTCCGCCAAAAAAAGATTGAGAGCTGGTTCTCAAATTTTCAGATGGAAAAAATTCCTATTGGAAAATCTGATTGTCTGTAGCATTTCCGACGTGCAAAATTCTGTTGCATGCTCAGAAACAATTCAACGCATTGTTGGAAGCATTAAACTTCAGTTTCTCGGCTCGTCGTAGTGTTGTATGTCACTGCTTTCTTGGCGGTTGAAAGTTAAGAGAACTTGTGTGACCGTGTGTATGCAGGCCATGCTTGAGCGGAATTCTGTCGAAAAAAACATCCAAGGTTGTTCCGACGGAAAATCCGATCGTGTGTACGCGGCATTAGACTTTGTTTGTTTAAGAGTTAGCTGCTACTATTATTTTCATTTGTTTGTTTTGGTTTAGCGCAGTGTCTTACCCCTTTTTCACATGTTTTTCATATGTGGACTGCGCTAAACTCCTAAATACATTTCTATCTTACCACTTCTATTATAGCCGTAAAAATACCTATTACTATGAAGGATCCCTACAGATTATCACCCATCCTCCTACTAGGTGATTTAGTTAATTAATTAATATATGTGCTCATATTCACAGAACAGCTCTGAGAGTCTCTGCCTATGTGGAGTGAGGGTGTGTGCCTTTCCTCCAATAAGCTGTCTTGGTTGAGTGCCCAGACTTCACACAGTGCAGAACAGGAAAATAAAATCTCTAACACAATATGAACTTTTCAAAGAATATATAAAGCTGAAGACAGCAGATATACATGTAAAACATATGTAGGATGATTTGTGATTTGTTTCAACTTGTTTTGTGTATCATCTGGAGCTGTTCACTTCACTGGATATATGTGAGGGTTTATATCCACTTTAAGCTTATTTGTAAGTACAAGTGTACCAGCGGTGTTTATTACCACTTTAAAGTACAGCTAAAGGTAAAATAAGTATATTTTTTAAAGGGATATGTTACCCCCAACATTTCATATTCCTGATATGTGTCTATTGCATGTATTTGTATTTAAAAAGGTGTCCTATTCTCTTAATATTGCTTTCTTTATGTGAAATACCTGGTGTTCCTGCCAGTCCCCCCTGCTTTCCTAGTCTAAACTGACCACACTAGGGATTAAAACACAACATTGTCAGTTTTATAGGTGTGCTGAGAACTCACACTGCTCTGAGGTGTTCAGGTCACCACTGTCACCAAGAAGAAAAGTGGTGTTAAAATTTGAGTTGCCATCAGAACAGAAATATAAGGGAAAGGGGGTGAGACAGCTCTCAACACTGTCAGGAATTGGCATGAAGCTTGAGGGGTTATTTAAATATATGCGCTAACAGGTTTAATTCAAGGTTGTCCAACTAAAAGAGGGCAGAATGCTATCTATTGTGGCATTTTGACTTCCATGATTCCACTTTCAGTGATGAATACCTCTTTGATCACTCATCATAGTGAGAGAGGTAGGTATATTCCAATGTACATTGTGCATATTTAAGCATTCAGGAATCTATGGAGTACATAATGTTCTATCTAGGGAAGTGCTACAATTTCACCCAATAAATAAACCACTGGTTTAACAGAGATATCCACAGATAATTACAGATAATTTATATGTCTGCTTGGCAATTCTTCTCATTAGCTGAGCTAATGCTATACAATTATCACTTCACAGACTATACATCTACATTTATATATTTATCTGTGCTGATCCTTCTTATTTATTATCATAGGCAATGAGTGCTTAACTCACACACAGTACGAGACTTCTGCAAGACTACTGAGTGATAGTCCATCTGTATGCCAAGAACCTAGTCCTTACTTTGTAGCTTGGTATACTGCAAAGCGTGGTTAACATGAGTAAATATACATACAGATCAATTTAATAAAACATCATGAAAATACTACTAACACCTTAATAAAACCCTAATGTGCAAACTACATTGTATGTGGCTTTGTCGGTTGATGGAAAAGGCAAATATTTTAAAGCCTTTCTCCATTATGAACTGTGTTAAAATCATGTCAATGAAGTGGAACTCCAGCTCAGACTTTAAATTTGATCCTGCATGTTTGTTTAACTACTGTCCATTTTAGCAGTCTGTGAATCAATTGGCCAAGTCTCTTTTTTACAGTTTAGTAGCCTAGTGTGCAGGAATCTGAAATGCTTATCTAAATACACAACATTTTTTTTTCATTTGAATGGTTAAAATTCCTTTATATTTTGTGGTCCATTTAGGTAGATTTTACCTCACTTCCTGTCTCTAAACAAGTTAAATTGTAACTCCACTTTTGTTGAGTATCTCTCCAAAAATGACATTTTTGTAGCTTAGTGCAGACTTCTGGGAAAATTGGAGAGCCAATCACACAAGCAGGACATTTTGTTTCTGGGGTCATTCTGTACAAAAGTAATTTTTAATAACATTTAATTACTATATGACTATTTTACAATCTTTTACGCTATATTATTTTTCTTTATTTGCTATTTTTTTTCCATACGAAAGTGGAGTTATGCTTTTAAGCAAAAACCTTGCATCACACCTTGTTTGTTTTTTTAGTTCATTTTTTCTGCTCACTACTGCACATGTTTGGTGAGAACAGGGTAAATTTAAACATCTGCTTTTTATAGGCTCTGTTCACACCATACATGTGTGTTGAGATGCAGAAAAATGAACAGCTGTCATCAGAACAAATGTGCCTATTGGAAGATTTGTTCTGTTCCTACACAACTTAGAATTTCAGGCCTCGTACACACCAGCGGACATGTCCGATGAAAACGGTCCGCGGAGATTTCGGTCAGATGGCTGTACACACCATCAAACCTAAATCCGCGTGGACAGAGAACGCGGTGACGTAGACGACACCGACTTTCTCTCTCACGCGAGTTCAATGCTTCCACGCATGCGTCGAATCAATTCGACGCATGCGCGGGATTTCGGTCCGCTGGTTAGACGCACTAACCAGCGGACATGTCCGCCGGACAGCTTTCCAGCGGACATGTTTCTTAGCATGCTAAGAAACATTTGTCCGCAGGAAATCTGTCCGCTAGCCTGTACACACGACCAGTTTCAGCGGACATGTCCGGTCGTGTGTACGAGGCCTCAGACTTTTTCTACAATGGTCACATTGAGGGAATAAATATACCATGGATAATTGGCACTACGTACATCAACTCCAGTGAGTTAGTGTATTTTGCACAATAGGGTTGATCTGGTGCAGCTCTGCATAGAAGCCAATCAGCTTCCAGGTTTTATTGTCAAACCCGAATCGAACAAGCTTAAGTTAGAAGCAAATTCACTATAATGCACACCCGCACCAGATATTGAACTGTCCAGTTTTAATGAATCAACTCCAATGTTTTTGCCTTATTAAATAAGTCTACAGGTGAACAGTATCCAAAATGTTAAAGTCAACTAGTGAGCATAACATTAGGGAAGCTGCCATTGCTGATCAAGATTAAGGTAGCAGCCGTAGAGCCAAAACATATAAAAATAAGTAAAAAATGGCTGCTCCTTTTTCCTGGCAGGGGGACCTGAAATAGGCTGTATAGACATGAAGCTTAATATCTCTTTCCCAACCACTGGCTGCCAGAAGCTGATTGAAGTTGACAATGAACGCAATCTGCATACTTTTTATGAGAAACACATGGCCGCAGAAGTTTCAGCTGATCCTTTGGGTGGGGAATGGAAGGGATATGTTGTGCGCATCAGTGGAGGCAGCGATAAGCAAGGATTCCCAATGAAACAAGGAGTTCTTGCCCACGGTCCTGTCTGTCTGCCTTTGAGCAAGGGTCACTCCTGTTACTGCCCCAGGGGGACTTGTGAGTGCAAACGCAAGTCTGTGCGTGGCTGTATTGTAGATGCCAGCTTAAGTGTGTTGAACTTGGTGATTGTCAGGAAAGGTGGGAAGGACATTTCTTGCCTCACAGACAACACTTTTCATCATCATTTGGGTCCTAAAAGGGCAAGCAGAATCTGCAAGCTCTTCAATCTGTCCAAAAATGCAGACGTGCACCATTATGTGGTTAGAAAGCATCTTGTGAAGGCCAGGACTAAGGCCCCCAAGATCCAGCGTCTTGTAACACTCAGGCCCCGTACACACGACCGAGTTTCTCGGCAGAATTCAGGCAGAAACTCGATCGGAGCCGTATTCTGCCGAGAAACCCGGTCGTCTTTGGCCGAGGAAACGACGAGGATCTCGTCGGGCCAAATGTTCTCTATTTCCTCCTTAGTCAATGAGGAAACTTGGCTCGCCGAGATCCTCGGCGGCTTCACAAGGAACTCGACGAGCAAAACGATGTGTTTTGCCCGTTGAGTTTCTCGGACGTGTGTACGGGGCCTCAGAGTTCTTCAACACAAGTGCAGACATATTACCCTGAAGAAGCAGCACACACAGAAGAATAAGGAGGAAGCATCAGAGTATGCCAAGCTCCCTGCCAAGAGAACAAAGAAAGCAAAGGTAAAGTGCAGATTGCCAAGAGGCGTAGACTTTGATCACTGAGAGCCTCCACATCAAAATCTGAATCCAGCCAGAAGTAAAGCCTCATGGTTTAAATACATTTGTTGTGCTGTTGTGCAACTTGTGCTAATTTATTTTTAAAGGCTTTGGTGTCTACAAAAATCTCTATGCATATGTTATCGACTTGATCTGGGTGTTTGAGAAAAAAGAATGTGGTATGCGCAGATTCAATTTGGTTTCTATATATATAAAAAAAATGGCTGCTCTATATTTATATCCTCAAAGCTTCCCTTTAAGTTGCTGCTTTTAAAATCTTGTCACTAAATGTCTCTTAAAAAGTTTTTCATCAACAATTTGAAATGATTATTTCCTCCCGTTTACGACAATGACTCAACGTTTTCGTTCCCCAATTTGTTCAAGCAGTCATATTTTTCCCAGAAAAATATGTCCCGCTTTTCATGATCAAAGCTTGCATTACCTTTCACAGAAGCTATGGTAGATTGTGTAAGCAAGCACACATCATTTTCTTGCCTAGACTGTCAGCTGCTCCACACATCCTGCTACTCCTCCTTCTCTAAAGCACATGTATGAACTTGAAATAAACTCGCTACTATAGTATGATAAATTCCTCAGTTCAAATACTGCAGTAAAAACAAACTCTTCTGCCAGAAACCCAGGAAATATTTGCTTTGTGATATGTCGAAGTAATTGGTTGGCTTAAAATGTTTCCAAATTTGCAATGCCCATAAATCCCTGGAGTAATTTTGCAGAGGTGGAAATGAAAATAAATAACTAATTATTACGCACAACAACTACAGATTTATGGCAAATAAAATAAAAGTTGTATCGCCTTAGTTTGGCTTAGGTAATATATACGTAAACTTGCTGTTGTCTGAATACAGATTAATATTTCCTTTGCATAACCTTTATTAAATACTTACTTTTTTTTAGAGCCTGTCCACATGCAAGTGCTCCACTGAGGTGGGTTAATGCACGAATCTTAATGTTCTTAATGGCACACATTAATGTTCATTATGAATGGACTGCCGATGCACCACAATGGATGAAAAATATATAATTGAGCCTTTTATAAAACAAACGGTGCACCATAACAGTAACACATGAATGGCACTGCACTGCATCACACATGCCATGCATTGTGGTAATGTGTGTTAACGCATGCTTGCCACAACCCACACGTGTGAATGGGCCTACACTGTTGCAGTACTGCAATAAATATAATTTTAAGGTACGGTATATTTAAAAAAAAAAATCTTACTCAAGATTCACACATTTTTCACTCAAAATCTATACATTTTTCTAATTGGATTCATTTAAACAAAGTTGTGAATACTGAGCAAAAAGTTGTAGATCACATTTTTAATAGACCCTTTAACATGCTAGGCTTTTCCTTTTTGATTTAGTTTCCAAAGCTTTTACAGTAATAATTTCTATCAGTTATTGTTAAATTTACCCAGTAACCTCTGCCAGAGATATTACTAAAAGGATATGTTAGCCAAGCCAATACTTTATACGTTTGGGTCAGTGCGTTGGACTGCACGGCCATTGGGAGTTCCAGGGAAGTGAAGGAACAGGCCGCAACTATGTGGCACAGTCTATACAGCTGTCCACAAGGAATTTCATGCAACTCTGTCAACTGGAGGTGTCTGCGCCCTCTATTTTTAAATACTGGGTCATTCTAACTCAGACTTCCAGATGACAGTGCTTGACTACTAACTCCTCCCCTTATACATTTTTACTGGCCTGTCACTAAGATATGCTGCCTCATTGTCCAATATTAATGGATGGGAGGTGGGAAGGTTTAGGATGACTCAATCACAATTAGGAAGTGCTATAAACAACTAAAGGCTCCTGTATGACAGCCTAAAAAAGTACCAAATTCAGGTACTATGTAATGCACAATCCTCATAAACACAAACACATAAAAACAACAAATTCCCTTTATCTTCAATGATTGCACCAAATCCTCCATTTGTGTCTCCACACACTCACCCTACCGTACACTATTGCTAGAGGCTTATGAATGCAGTGACAATGCTAAAAGCCAGAACATTTTCATCCAACTGTAGTGCAAGCAGGTACAGCCTACATGAAAGTGGCCATGCTGCTCTAAATTTTTGAGCAGTACAGCATTGTTGTCAAACCATCACAGGAAGATGCATAGTCGACTTCACTGGAAGGACCAACACGCATGTGTGGGACTTTGCAAGGAGGGCTATGTGAACTAACTTTAGTAGGAGACTAAAGGTAGCCATAGATGAATTGAAAGTCTGCTGAATTTTGAATGGTGTGTGGACGTCCCCACTCTACAGATGTCTATTCTTAGACTGACTTCTGTTGAACAAACGCTCATTGGTGTACTCTGACAGCACCAAGTCCCACTGTCAGGCCTCGTACACACGACCGTTTTCCTCGACAGAATGCATCAAGAAACTTGGTGGCAGAGCTTTTATGCAGAGGAAAACGGCCGTGTGTATGTTTTTCATTGAGAAAACTGTCGTGGAACTTGATGAGAAAAAAAGAGAACAAGTTCTCTTTTTCCTCGTCGGGAGTCTCAATTTCCTCGTTGTGTTTCTCGTCAGGCTGGTTTTCGACGGGAAACACGTTCGTGTGTATGCTTAGAAACCCGCACATGCTCAGAAGGGTGGCGCCAGTGGAATCAAACTTCCCCTTTATAGTGCCGTCGTACGTGTTGTACGTCTCCGCGTTTGAGAACAACAAGATTTTGTCTTGACAGTGTGTACGCAAAGAAAGCTTGTAAAGATTCTCGACAAGCCTAACAAGGAACTCGTCGAGGAAAACGATGTTTCATTTACGACGAGTTCCTCAGTCGTGTGTACGAGGCCTCAGAATATAAAGTCCCAGCAGAAGGGATTCCTTCATCCATCTAACATGTGTAGATGGAGGGATCTCTTCATTTTCTTTGGTCAGCCAGCTGGATGAACAAAAAAAACCTAATCATTTATGGCCAGCTTTAGAATGTCAAAGTGTACACTGTTAAGAGCCTAGGCAACAATATTACAGAAGTGTATGTTTTATGTACTTATTGAATTATCGTGACTATCTCTGTTTATTTCCTACATATTACAGTATCTTGCATACGTCCACATTCATTGTCCCAATCTGTTAACTACACCTTGAGTAATAGACATGTGCACACTGAAATATTTTGTTTCGGAATTTCAGTTTCGTCCGAAAAATAAATGTATTTAGTTACTCATGAAATTAATTTGTATCTATTTAGTTTAGTTAAAAATTGCATTTGTCCAAAAATCCGAATAAAGGTTAAATCTGTCATTGAAGGCTTATGGTGTCTATCGAATGTTCTAAGAAGATTCGACAAAGCAGCTAAACTGTACGACTCCGCAGTCATACATTTCCCGTTTAATGCTCCGCCCACAAGCGATATCAGAAATCTAATGTTGTATGACTAGTAATAATTATATTTATTAATTATTATTACTAGTCAACCAACATTAGAATTCTTCTATAGCCTATGGGTGGAGCATTTGACCATAAATGTCCACTCGCAGGGATTGTATATTTTTAGTTTGTCGAATCTTCATGACTGTATAATGTCGAATCTTTTCTCTCTATGGTCAAATAATCTTGGACTAATAGAGTTAAGTTAGGCACATTCGACCGCAGATTCGATAGACACAGATCGCTATTGTCACCGTCATGTTGAATCATCTATCTATATCAAACTGTTGTCGCAACGAGACGAAAATAAAAGCATTTTTTAGGTCAGATCTTTCGAATTTCGGATTCTGCACGTTCGTTATCATTTGTTAAAACGAACACGAAAGTTCCCAAAATTCGGATGAAAATGTATTCGGATGAAAACAAATGCATATGTCTATTCAATGGTACTGTATTCTCCACCTCTGTGATGTCAAAAATATTTTGATACTAGGTCACACCATCATTTTGATGTATTATGTGATCATACAACATGTTAGCAAGCAGAGCAGAGCAGATACAATGATTATATCTGAAAGGCCAAAGGATAATGCCGTTTTACTTATTTACTTAATATATTTCTTTGTTTAAGTACTTATTCTCTCTAGAATTTAACAGTAGCAATCAGACATGTGATACTATTTATTTTACATTGATGCTCAAATATGTAAATATCTAGAGAGGTGACTTCAAACCTGGAATTCTTCTGAACAACTGAGTAATTATGATGTAACTGGAGATGCACAAATGATCTCCTACTCCCCTTGTTTCAACTACTTATAAGTTATTTTATTTAAAAATATGTATTTTTCTAAAAGAAAGAAAAGATTTATGCACACTTTTAATAAGCCGGTTTTAAAAAAAAAAGAAAATCTGAACTGGTGCACACAAAAAACGGCAACACATCTTCATATTGGACTGGCTAATTCCATTGCCAAAAAAAAAATGGTTTCTATGATGTTAAACTGCATAGCACCAGCACTAAATGCAACATTGTAGGATTGTTCTCATGGTGTCAGATGTAGTCAGATGTAGTCAGAGGCTCATGAGATTTAGCCTTCAGCTTTAATACTTTTGTGAATGGAGCAAGGACCGTGTATACAGTATCTTTCTTGCTTTTCCCAAATGCTGCTCGTAGAAATACACAATTGCCATTACAGAAATAGAGGCTCATAAGGACCAGCATATTCCCAAAAGCTGAGTGTATACAGTATACAAATACACCCATTTTATAAAATGACATGAAGTTCATGAAGGTTTGTAAACTAGACCTAAAGGTTTGTAAACTAGACAAATGTTAAATTGTTCCTTTGCAGTAAACGATTAAGATCAATTGCTCTAATATGTAGCATATAGCATATGTCAATAGAGACAACTGCAATTTACATACACACATTGGCCTGAAAAATAAATACTTTCCCCCCAGCAGCAGTGCTGAACCCATCATTTTTACTGTCAGCAACTCTATACCAAGAGTAGGCTTATAGCATGGCCCTAAACAGCCTTGACTATCAGTGCCAAGGACATGCATTTAAGCATTGCCCTGACCCTAGAGCTCTTGGAATATACTATAAAAATTTAGTTATGCATATTGGAAATTAATGTGTATTAACCCATGGCTGCATGGGCACAATAGCAGAGTTCATCAATGATAAAGTGCCAACATATTTGTGCAATATCTGGTCTGATGAATTCTGGGTTCACCAGTGTAGATTGGTATCTTTGGGATCAATCTGAATGCAGCATTAATACATGGGAACATCCAACTATCTGCATTGCGAGTTGCAGAATGCACTGTTGTATGCATTGACAGCTTTAAGATCAGGACATGATGGTATGCTTATAGAGTATAAAACATACAGTAGCTTTTATCAGGGCAAAATGGGCCCAACTCATTTGATTTTCTGACCAGTGGGTGTATATATTTTACATTTGATTTTTCTAATCTTTTAAAAACACCACCATGCTCAAATATATATACCATATATATACCATATTGACAAGGGTTCAAGTCACAGATTTTTTATCAGTAAAATCACTGTTGGAAATACAAATATTATATGAGTAGTAAAGTCTCAAACTATGCACATAATAGATAAAAGCAGAAATATAATGCCAACAAATGAATATTTTTTCCAGAGATGGCTGATACGGAAATAGTTAGACCACGCTGTACACAACCTTAATATGTCAGCTGATGGTCACATAAATTACACATATATTTGGGAAATTACCAAACATCACCTAAACCCTTTTCTACAGACCTATGCTGCTCAGCACCAATATCCATTGCTGATGACCGAGAGCAAAGTTGATAAAAGAAGAGCAGACACAACGTTAAGTAAAACACTCAGGCCTAAGCTGTTTAGGGGGGTTCTGAACCACTTAAAAGTAAATGCAGCTTTACATATTTGGCGGAATAAATCCGAAAATCTAAATCAGGACAGCAAGATACTCAACTTTGTAGAATGCAATCAATACCTGTTTTGTTCCATTTTGCAATGTCTTGAAGTTTTAAACTCTACCTGGTCAGAATGCTCAAAGTTTGCTTGTTACTTTGTAGGAAGTATAAAAAAGGGCTTATATAAACATTCTATAGTGAAGTTGTTATCTGCTGTAGAATAAAAGGCATGGGATCTAGCAAAATGGGAACATTTCCTGTAGGGCTCACTGAATATTTGAAAAGACTCCACAAAATAAACTAGGTACTACATACAATCTACAAAGTGTAATATAACCTGTCCTGTTTTACAATATCAGATTTGTCACAAAAAAGGAGTTACACTTAAAATTATTATTTTTCTGAAGAGCGCCACCTGATTATTTGAAGCACATTGACATTGCTATGCCATGGACAATTACGTCATTCCACTGTACAAAGCCCACATCGCCCCTCACATTAGGGCACTGGACATGACAGTTATTCTCAAGAGCATAAAAAAAGACATACATAATAATGATGTAGCTCATTTCCATTAGAAAGATCCTTTGCACTAAGATTATGCATCACAAATCTTTGTGAGGATTAATACACACTTAACAGTTACCTGGTGAAGCTTTGCCTCAAGGTACTGCATTGCACTACGTCGCTGAAAAATCCTCTTGTGTGTAGTTACTGTAAAACCCATAACCAACATCCATAGAGTTAACTCAGCTAAAAACACAGCGCAAGGTACATTAAAAACTGCCTGATTGCTGAATTTCTCTTCCTCTAAATTAAAACATGAATATTTCATGATAAAAAATAAGGTTCTCCTAGAGAGGCAGTAACTCCAGCTGCACCTCTCCCTTGTTGAGCGGCTTAAATTACTGCTGAAAATGGAATATGAATGTTATTAGCATGCGATTAGTATTTTCATTTGCATGGCACTCTGAGTCCTTATTGCCTTAGGGGAAAGGAAGGGTGGAAGATGAGTGGGTGCATAGCACCCATTACTGGCTGGCTGGCCTGATTTTACACACACACACAAACTCCTCTCATCACTTACACACACAACTAGGTTTTCTGGCAGACCATTGGCTGTTCTTTTGGCATGTGATTGTCGACTGTCCAACCAGCTCAAAGGCTGGCTGGCACCGAAATACCAGAGTGTCTCCATGTCGGAATCTGGAGCCCTCTCTCATTCCGAATGCTGGAATGCCTGGATCACCGCAGCTCCCCTGGTCTATTTCTGAAAGACAAAATCATAACAGTCTTGTGAGAAAATGCATGTATCAGTATTGCAGAGGTTTACACTTTATGTGGCCTACACCTTTTTCATTCTATTAGGGATTGTATATATTTTCAGGAAATTAGATTTAGAGGCCAATTAAACATAAAATAGGAGTTTATTTATGTAAAAGTACGATTGTAGAATCTGGCATATGAGAATACTGTACAAGAACACAGGATATACAGGAAATAGATTTTTTCGATTTACCAATAGGACAGGAAACATAAACATACCAATGCACAAGAGAATTGCGATTTGCTGATCTGAATGGCTGTTTGTCAAGTCACCTAACTCATGAAAAAGTGGACAAATCACAAACTGCAATTACTGTGATTTATGATCTGTAAGATTTACCACAGAACAGGCAGATCAGCAAAGGTATATTAAAATGGATCAGAAAAAAAAAAAAAAAAACTTGTTTCTTCTGTGTAATTTAGGATTTGCCAATTCATCGGTACACAGATCACAAATTACATAGCTTGTCTCTGTTCTCTACCTTAGCACTTTTATCTCTCCAATATCTTCCGTTCTGATAAGATTCAGAAAATTTGAAATGTATTCTTGAATGTTATTAAAAAAGCTCTTTTATATAAATCAATTTGAAATGCAAGTATATAATTCCACTTGCAGACACGAACGAAAGGTGAATACGGAGATTCATTACATATTCAGATATTACAATCATATCATGAGATCAACGTTTCTGGATGAGCAATTTGTATATAAACCATACTCATTCACATGGGTGTCATTAAGTTTTATAAACGAACAAGACATTTAATTCATCTATTGTTAATCTGTTTGCTTATTTTTTTTACTTTGAAATCAACTAGGCTTACAGAACAGATCCATGGCTCACAACACATCTTCTGTATTAAAGGGGGCGCATACATTATGATGCCGTGCATATACTAGAGCTTGTTCTTCAGTTTCATTAACTGCTTGCTGCCCGCCCACCGTCAAATGATGGTGGAGTGGTGTGGCTCTCGTTCTGGGAGGACGTCATATGACGTCGCTCCAGAATGGCCGCTCTCGCACACCCGTGGAGACGTGCAGCGCGGTGATCGTGGCCGAACCGTGTTGCTAGGACACAGCGCGACCTCGATCTCTGTAAAGAGCCGCATCCGCGGCTCTTTTACCATTTGATCGGCTGTGCCCAATCAAAGCCAATCACTTTTAAACACTGAGATGCCGGTAATTGACTCTCCGCCTCACACTGACAGAGTGTGTGGTGAGGAGAGCCGATCAGCGGCATCTTCTCACAGGGGGACGTGTAGGAATGTAATAAGGGCCCATAAGTGTGGTATATTAGTGCCTCCACATCAGGGCCATCTAGTCAGTGCCCATAAGTGCCTCCTCCTCAGTGCCCATAGGTGCCACCTTATCAATGCCCACCAGCTCAGCCTATCAGTGCCCATTAGTGCTGCCTCATCAGCATACATCAGTGAAGGTGAAAAATTGCTTAGTTACAAAATTTACTGACAGAAACTAAGTAAAAAACATATTTTTTTTCAACATGTTGGTCCTTTTTAAAAATAAAAAACCCAGCAGTGATTAAATACCACCAAAAGAAAGCTCTATTTGTGTGAAGAAAATTATAAAAAATTGGTTCGGGTACAGTGTTACATGACCGCGCAATTGACCTTTCCAAATGCGACAGTGGCTTGGGCAGGAAGGGGGTGTAAGTGCCATGAAATTGTCTGCCTACTCAAAACATTTTTCAAACATGTTGCTCGTGATATACTCACATTACTTATCCTAACTGAAGACTACAAATAAATGTATAGTAAAAAGAGCTGTAAGATGCTTTACTGACAAAATTGTTGACCAAGATAGATCCTCTTTCAGACTAATGTATGTGTCCCCACTTGGGGGATTTTAACTCGCTTCCTCTCCCAGATGGCACAATTTACTGTGTCTCAGGCAACTAAAAACCTTAAGATTCTAACCCTTCCTCGTTCTATTAAAAAGCATTTTACTCTTATGTTGCTTCCATTTCCAGGGGGCAGCAAAGACTAGAACAGAAGGTTGTGGGAACTCTCCCGAGAGACACAAGATTAAGAACACGATGGAAAACTAAAACTAATAAAAGCTCTAAAGCTCTCTGTTCTGTCCAAAACATGAAGGAAGGTTTGGGTAGACTTTTCTCATAACTTGTACCACCTATGATGCACGTATACAGTATCATGGTTTAAGAAAATAAGCATACAGTATGCACTAGTAAACAGAAACAAATACAAACAAAATGTCTTCCATCTGATTAACTTTTTATATTTTAGCATTAGGCTTCACAATATTGGTCACACAATTTCTAACAGTTTTTAAGCACCATTCCATGGTATACTATGGGGTTGATTAACTGAAACTGTAGAGTGCAAAATCTGGTGCAGCTGTGCATGGTAGCCAATCAGCTTCCAACTTCAACTTGTTTAATTAACTGTTGACAAAAAAAAACTGGACGCTTTCTATGCACAGCTGCACATGATTTTGCACTCTCCAGCTTTAGTAAATCAACCCCTTTGCCTTCCATTTTACACCATTCCTCACATTTGGCACTACTGCTAGAAGTTCATTTGCCTACAGTATCTAAATTATCATTGATACATGAATGTAACCTAAATCTATATGGTGAACTTTTGTAGACAACGACAGACATTCAGTGAGGGAAAAGGGTATTTTTGCAATCACAGAGGTCAATGTTTCTTGTAGTTGGTCACCAGGTTTGCACACCTCTCAGGAGGGATATTTCCCCACTCCTCTTTGCAGATCCTCTCCAAGACATCAAGGTTTCAAGGATAATATTTGGTAACTCTACATATTTTCTATGTGATTAAGGTCTGGAGACTGGATAGGCCACTACAGGACCTTACTGTGCTTTTTCTTGAGCCACTTCTTTGTTGCCATGGCCGTGTCTTTTGGGTCATTGTCATGCTGGAATACCCATTCATGACCCATTTCCAATGCCCTGGCTGAGGGAAGGAGGTTCTCACCCAAGATTTGATGGTACATTGCCCCGTCCATCGTCATTTGATGCAGTGAAGTTGTCCTGTCCCCCCAGCAGAAAAACATCCCCAAAGCATAATGTTTCCACCTCCACGTTTGACGATGGGGATGGTGTTCTTGGGGTCATAGGCAGCATTCCTCTTCCTCTAAACATGGCCAGTTGAGTTGATGCCAAAGAGCTCAATTTTGGTCTCATCTGACCACAACACTCTCCCCCAGTTCTCCTCTGAATCATTCAGATGTTCATTAGCAAACTTCAGACAGGCCTGTGCATGTGCTTTCTTGAGCCGGGGGGGGGACGGGGGACTTGCAGGCACTGCAGGATTTCAATCCTTAATGGCGTAGTGTGTTACCAATTGTTTTCTTGGTGACTATGGTCCCAGTTGCCTAGAGATCATTGACAAGATTTCCCTGTGTAGTTCTGGGCTGATTCCTCACCATTCTCATGATCATTAAAACTCCATGAGGTGAGATCTTGCATGGAGCCCCATATCCAGGGAGATTGACAGTTATTTTGTGTTTTTTCCATTTGTGAATAACCAACTGTTGTCACCTTCTCACCAAGCTGCTTGGCAAGGGTCTTGTAGCCCACTCCAGGGTTGTATAGGTCTACAATATTATCCCTGACATCCTTAGACAACTCTTTGGTCTTGGCCATGGTGGAGAGATTGGAATCTGATTGATTGCTTCTGTGGGCAGATATCTTTTATACAGGCAGCTGAGATTAGGAGCACTCTCTTTAAGAGAGTGCTCCTAATCTCAGCTCATTACCAGTATAGAAGACACCAGGGAGTCAGATAGGGGATCAAATACTTATTTCACTCATTAAAATGCAAATCAATTTATAACTTTTTTGAAATGTGTTTTTCTGGATATTTTTGTTGTTATTCTGCCTCTCAGGCCTTGTACACACAACCGAGGAACTCGTCGTAAATTAAACATCATTTTCCTCGATGAGTTCCTTGTTAGGCTTTTCGAGAATCTTGAAAAGCTTTCTTTGCGTACACACTGTCAAGACACAATCTCGTCGTTCTCAAACGCGGTGACGTACAACACGTACGACGGCACTATAAAGGGGAAGTTTGATTTCACTGGCGCCACCCTTGGGGCTGCTTTTACTAATCTCATGTTACTGCGTGTTAAGTAAAAGTTTGGTAAGAGACGATTCGCACTTTTCAGTCTGTTACAACGTGACGAATGTGCTATCTCCATTACAAACGCTACTTTTACCGAAGGCACGCTCCCATCTCATACTTTATTCTGAGCATGCGCGGGTTTCTAAGCATACACACGAACGTGTTTATCGTCGTAAACCAGCCCTACGAGAAACACGACGAGGAAATTGAGACTCCCGACGAGGAAAAAGAGAACTTGTTTTTTTTTTTTCTCGTCGCGTTCCACGACAGTTTTCTCGACGAAAAACATACACACAACCGTTTTCCTCTGCAAAAAAGCTCTGCCAGCATTTTTCTTGATGGATTCTATCGAGGAAAACGGTTGTGTGTACGTGGCCTCACTGTTAAAATAAACCTACCATTAAAATTATTGACTGTTCATTTATTTTTCAGTGGACAAACCTCCAAAATCAGCAGGGGATCAAATACTTTTTTCCCTTACTGTAGGACTCTTTCAGACAGGCGGATAGGGGGGAGTAAAATCTGAGTTTTACCACTCCCATCTACCCACCTGAATTGTGACAATACAGCCAGACAGGGCTGTACACATGCCATGGCAGCCACAACATTTTTAACTCATGGTGCAGAGGTTGACAGGCAGCATAGCCTGTCAAAGTCGCCCATTTGAGTTCAATGGGGCTTCAATGCAACCATTACCTAATGCATGGCTTACGCCTTACAGCTACAGTGAAATCCCACAGTGTAAAATTGTCATTCAGAAATTGTAAAAAAAAGAAAAAAAAAAAAAGCGATTCACTGTGCAAATGTGAAAAAAGCCTTAAAGCCTTTTGCTGTGATTATTTGACATACAATAGTGAGGGACATTTAAAATGCTTGTATCTGTGATACAGTAATATGTAATAATAAATATTACATAGTATTTACTATTTAGTGTCAGTTATGTTGAAACTCTGTAAAATAAAGAGGTGACTCTGGCATAAAATGAACATCTCTGCCAACAAATAGTAATATGGCCACTGCTAGCATAATGCACAGAAATGTGTAATCTTTAAATATGACATGAAAATAATAGTAACTTTGCCACTTTGAAAAGTACCAGTATATCTTCATTTAGCAAACTGTATGTTAGTAAATAAGGTGTACCTGCTTTGAATATTAAATTATGTTGGAGGGACATGAAAAAAGTATAGGATTTTTACCAGAACATTCTTGTCTGTATTCTCATTGCACAAGTTCCTGGAAACAGGGCTCATCAGTAATGGGTGCTGTAGCGACTACTAGCTGGTTACTGGAAACACCATAGATAAATGCACATATTCGCCCACACACCAAGGATCTTCAAATGTAGTGCAAAGGGCTTTTATTGCAGAAAGATCACAAGAACAAGTGCAGCGTTTCAGAGCCACGCAGGTCCCCTTAGTCAGGCATGTGATTACATTTGAAGTTTCTTGGTGTGCTGGCGAATATGTTCATTTATTGTGCTAGAACGTGATTGGTTGGAAAAAGTGAACACAGAAACCTCTTATTCACCAAGTACAGGGAACTTCACTTTGCAAATCAATCTTTATCTAACACATTTCCTTTAGTAAAACAACCCCGCTGACTCTTCATATATGTCAGCGACCATTATCTATACAGTGTCACTGACCGAATGTGTTTTGTGACTTATATTGAAATGTTTATTACTATATATATATATATATATATATATATATATATATATATATATATATATATATATATATATATATATATTAATTGGAACACCTGCCTTTAATGGCATCCCAGTCTTAGTCCGAAGGGTTCAATATTCAGTTGGCTCACCCTTTGCAGATATAACAGCTTCATCTTTTCTGGAAAAGCTGTCTACAAGGTTTAGGAGTGTGTCTATGGGAATGTTTGACCATTTTTCCAGAAGCACATTTGTGAGGTCAGACACTGATGTTAAATGAGAAGGCATGGCTCGCAGTTTTCGCTCCAATTCATCCCAAAAGTGTTCTAAAAAATCAAAATCCTCCACCTCAAACTTGCTCATCAACGTTTTTATGGACCTTGCTTTGTGCACTGGTGTGCAGTCATGTTGGAACAGGAAGGGACCATCCCCAAACTGTTCCCAAAAAGTTGGGAGTATGAAATTGTCCAAAATGTCTTGGTATGCTGATGCCTTAAGAGTTCCCTTCACTGGAAATCAGGGTCCAAGCCCAACCCCTGGAACACAACCCCACACCATAATCCCCCCTCCACCAAATGATTTGGACCAATGCACAAAGCAAGGTCCATAAAGACGTGGATTTTGGGGTGGAGGAACTGTACTGGCCTGACCTCAAACCGATTAGAACGGAGACTGTACACCAGGCCTTCTCATCCGACATCAGTGCCTGACATCACACATGCACTTCTGGAAGAATAGTCAAACATTCATGAATATATATATATATATATATATATATATATATATATATATATATATATATATATACACTGTGAGGCAATGGCATGTCACCTAGGTTTCCCACCTACATATGACGAGAAGCTCCAGGATTTCTGTTTGCAGTGGAAGAAGCAACTTTTATTGTTTTCTCAGATTTTAATATGTTCTGTTCTGAGTTCTGAAGCCCAGATGCTTTGCAGAGCTTTGGGTGGGATAATGCCTCCAATCCTAGGTCTACATCTTATCTGGTAGCCAGACAGTTTATTAGCCTCAACTATGTGAGGCGACCAATGCAGGGCTCTATCTCTCTCTCACTTGCTGTGGGAACATACTGCCATGTGAAAAAGCTGAGTGCTGAAAGAACACTAATGGTACCAAAGCTCCCTGCTAGTTTTTGAGAATCAATTAAGGGGCACCCTGGCAGTCAGAAATGGACTTGGTTAGTTAGTGGCTTGGATGAGCAGATATTTAGCCTGTTTTATGTTATGGAATTTCTGTATAAATTCCCCTTGCATTGACCCTATACTTGTTCAGCCTTGCTGAATAAAAGTGCAATACAAACCTGCCTGGACAGCCTGCCCCCCTTGCAATACACAGTATATATATCATAGGGTTTATGCCTGAACAGTGTTCTATAGAGAACATATTCTATTGCCTACAACAACCAATCACTCCTAACTGTGATTCTTGCAGTGCAGTTATAAATGAAACAAGGTCTCTTTGCTGTGTGCAACAATAAATGTTCTGGCTTGCACATATTGCATACAAAAGGCAATGCGTAGAGCAATGAACAACATGATGAAAGAGGACAAGGTCCTCCATAGGGAACCAAAATCATGTCCTTGCCTGTAAACAATTTTGAAGGTAGTTACATCCCTGTTTGCACTTTAATACAAAAAAATCCAAGTTTACAATTTTTTCCCCATCCACTTCTAAAAAAACTTTTTTTTTAGAATTCAGGCAGATTTGCTTCCTATAACCCAGTCCTGTCCCCATGGTATCATGGGATGAGACCTAAACAATCAAGGGAGATCCCATTAATGTATTAAAGCATCAAGAAAAGGACAGAAGAAAAAGAACAACAACATAACTAAAATGCTAAGAACTGATGAATATAGGCAGAAGGCAATTTTCTGTGTAGTATGAGAAATCCCATTGCAGCAGGTAGCGGAAAAATGTCAGACAGAGTTGAGCAAGTACTTTTGACACATTTCTAAACAGAGATCAAGCAGACTGTTTTCAAAGCTAGTTACTTTTTGTTCTTTTTACTGCCATTTTTGTTATTTTCCAAGGAATGATCAAACAGGGGCTGCAGAAAATAGGATGATGGGGGTAACAACTGTGGCAAAAACAGCTTGAACTTAAAAGCCTCAGGGGTAATGTATTCTACTGATAATAGCAAACACACAAAGCTTATGGTAAATGACAACAAGAAAAATAGAATATTGAGATATAGAAATGACCCTAACTAAAGGTCTTAAAAATGTGTGCACCGATTTTGCTGTTATTTTGCAGCAAACACATTTAGGATTTGTCTTTCCTTCATCACTGGACACAAGCTGGGCCCTTTTTCTTTTAAGGGTAACCTCTGGATACTCCAATAAAGTTATGGTTATATTTCTTATGCTCAGTTATATCATCTTTAGTTTTCCTATTGACAGTCAATGCAGGGCAGCAGGGGAATGCCTGTTAAAGGGGTTGTAAAGACAAAAATATTTTCCTCTTAAATTAAAGTCTGACAATAGCTGATAAAGTAAAAAGTCATGTTTTGCATTATAACTAGTTTGATACCTGTTGAAATCGAGCTGTTTTATTCACCTCTGTCACTCCTGAATCATTATTCTCACTGACTTCCTGGTTTGCGGTGCACATTCATTCTTGCTACATCACGGTCTAATGGGAACTACAGTTCCCATTAGGCTTAGCCTCCTTGCCTGTGCCTAAGCCTTCACCGGCGCCGAATAGAGCCGAGCCGACCCGAGATTCTTTCGGGAAGTCGTGACGCGCTGTGCGCGCCGTCGTTTAGCATGTCAATCAATAACGATAAACGCTATCTACGGCAAAAAAAAAAAAAAAGGTCAGTGTAATTTTATTTGCAGAACTGGACTGGATGTAGTGTTAGAATTTTTTTATAGGGTGAACCCCCGCTTTAAGCATGTTGTGTTAAATCAGTGAAGTGATTTGTTTTTGTTTTTGTCCTACCGCAATGTCAAAAGTGATATTTTTCTCAAGGGTTCAATGATTTGTTGAGAGTGGGAATAAGCAGACAAGGAAGTTGATTTAGTAAATTCTACCTACCCCTTCTAATACCTATGCTGATTAACCTGCATAAGAAATGTGTATATACCTACCTATTTTCAGCCTGCTCCGCTCCAGTGGCTGCATGGGAGAGGAGGGAGCGCTGACAACAGATGGGCCATAGGAGCCTCTCAATGATGTCACTGCTCCCAGGCATTACCAGCCATTGTCTAGTGCATGTGTGCCCAACCAGTGGCCCGGGGGCCACATGTGGCCAGCAAAGCCCTCTGATGTGACCCGCGACCTCCTGCTTTGGGATGGAACAGAATAGAATACTGTTATTAAAGTTCAGTTTATTACTAAAATCACAGGCTCAGATTCTGGTACATCCGCGTATCTCTGCGGTGGCGTAACGTATCCGATTTACGTTATGCCGACGCAACTTAGACGGGCAAGTGCTGTATTCTCAAAGCACTTGCTCCATAAGTTGCAGCGGTGTAGCGTAAATCGGCCTGCGTAAGCCCGCCTAATTCAAATTTGGATCAGGGGGCGTGTTTTATGTAAATCTACTGTGACCCGACGTGATTGACGTTTTTTCCAAAAGGCGCATGCGCTGTCCGTGGAATTTCCCAGTGTGCATTGCTCCAAAGTACGCCGCAAGGACGTCATCAGCTTACACGCCCCTAGCGGTCAGCGGAAAAATGCAGTTGCCATCCGACGGCGTAAGAGACTTACGCCTGTCGGATCTAATGGATATCTATGCGTAACTGATTCTAAGAATCAGGCGCATAGATAAGACGGGTCGGATTAGGACTTACGACGGCGTACATGGCGCTGCGCTGTCGTAAGTCCTATCAGAATCTGGCCCACAGTGTATATATGGGCATACCTGCTTTCAAACTGACCCGCAGATGCAGAGCAGTGCACCTGCGGGTTACCTGCACTGAGCCATAGACTTCTGTTAATACGCAAGTTTGGTGAGCTTTCTGAAAGTGCACCAAACCTGCAGAATATAATAGAAGTCTATTGCAAAGTGCAGGAAAGCCAAAGGTACACTGCGTCGCACCCGCGGTGCAGGTAAACCACAGAGCATCCGTGTGAAAGCAGCCTTGGGACCATTTCACACGGTCAGTTTGACCCAATTGGACCCTCCATTCACCTCTAAGAAGTGTCAGATGTAAACCGACTTGTGTCCTACCTCTAATGTGATCCGCTGATCGGACACGGACCTGTTATCCGTCTGCTCCTCTCATTGATTGTGGCCCGCAACCAGTTACCAAGTTGCTAAAATGGCCCTTGTACCTCAAAAGGTTGGACACCCCTGGTCTAGTGCTTTCTCCTTTCCCCTGCAGTCACCTCTAGCTGACACAGGAGATCACATGGCTGGTCTGAATCAGGGTGAAAATAGGCAAGTATATACACTTTTCCTACAAACGTTAGTCAGCATAGATGTTAGGGGGAGAAGAATTTTTAAGATTAGTTATGCATAGCCTGGAATTCCACTTTAAGGGGTTGACTTACTAAAGGAAAACACACTGTGCACTTTACAAGTGCAGTTGCACTCACTTTCTCCAGAGCTACGTGGTAAAGCTCTGCTGATTTCCACCATCCAATCATATGCACGGAAAAATGCTGTTTTTTTTTTCCTTGCACCCTATTGGCTATTCCGTACAAAGTGAAGCTTCACCACCTCCACTAAGCTCTGGGGAAAATGAGTGCGAATTGCACAGTTCAACCCTAATATTTACTTGTATGTTTAGCGGTATATAATAATCACATACCATTACATTTCTTTTTTCAAAATATGGAAAAGTTAACCCCACACGTTCACATGTGCCATTATATTGGAAAGAGATTGAAAATACTGTTCTATTTTATAAAACATATATTTCTTAGTCTTAATAGTCCTTAATTCCAATGGAATACCTAGTTGCAGCCATGATGGAATGTCCTCCCCACCCCTACACTCTCCTACCTTTTCTTTCCCCATTTTGTCTGTTGTCCATTGAGTCTGCCCCATTTTTAAATGTTTTCATATTTATAAAACTTTTTTAAATATTTTTTAAACTTTTTTTTGGACCATTATGTGGAACTGTATCAAATGCTTTGCTGAAATCAGGATAGGGTATGGTCACAGCACCAGCGTGTTCAAAAACTCTGGTCTCTGGTCAAATGACACAAAGATTAATCAGTGACCTACTGGTGTATATTTCATACCTGTATGCTATGAGATGGATCACCTGGAAATAACGTTTTTTAACCTTAGATTCCTGTTCATTTTGTCTAGGGGAATCGGCTAGTTGTTTTAAAATCGAAGCTGTACTTACCGTTGTAGAGAGCGATCTTCTCCGCCGCTTCCGGGTATGGGCTGCGGGACTGGGCTTTCCTATTTTGATTGACAGTCTTCCGACAGGCTTCTGACGGTCGCATCCATCGTGTAGCCGAACGTCGGTGCGCAGGCGCAGTATAGAACCGCACCGACGTTCGGCTTCTTTCGGCTACTCGTGACGCGATGGATGCGACCGTCGGAAGTGTGTCGTAAGACTGTCAATCAAAATAGGAACGCCCACTCCCGAAGACCATACCCGGAAGCGGCGGAGAAGATCGCTCTCTACAATGGTAAGTACAGCTTCGATTTTAAAACAACTAGCCGATTCCCCTAGACAAAATGAGCAGGAATCTAAGGGTAAACATTTTTTAACATAGGCTGTATTGACTTCATGAACATTGCAGTGAATGTTAAATCACTGTACTGTTGTGTTATACTTTTGCATCACATTATGCTCCTCAATACATATTGGGTCATAGCTCAATATCTCTGTTATATGTGTATACACCAAAAGATTAACCCTGTACTGTTTTTCTCTTTCCTGTAAAAACGTTCCTAATAAATATATAATCTTACAAAAAAAAACTGTTCCAAGCTGACAGGCTATCATAATCATTATCCATAATCAAAGACTCCTGTTCCAGACCATGTAATATAATTCTACCAGGAGTCAAGGAGTCTTGGTCTTATAACCACCTTTTGTGCTATTAGAACTGTTGCAGAGCAGCTATTGCCATTGAATTTTCTCAAACTGTATGACATTTTTTTCATAAAGAAAATTGATTGATCTTAGAAACTGCATAATTGCACATTTGAAACCCTGAAAAGGGATGACTTGCACCTAGTTTAAGAGTCAAGTTAAGTGGAAGAAATCTGATATTGGCTAGAAATAACATGCACCATGTTTGTTTCTGATCTATTTGTTTGCAGCTGCTGTGCAACACATATGTAACAAACAATTGCCCCCTGCCTCCACCTATAACTGGCCTTCGCAGCAAGGAACGCATAGAAGGCCAATGCATGTCAGACAAAACCAAAGAAAATTCCCAGTTTAACTCACCAGCCAGCCTGCAACCAACTAAAGTATCCTTATCTAACAGTTTGCATTATAAACAGGGGTTTAGTTTGCACACATTTGCAAATATATGAGTAAGCTGCAGAGTCACTTAACAGGTCTCCGGTATTATCTGCAATCTTAACTCTGTACATTTTTGAGAGCCTTCATAGTAGAAGCACATACATAATAATGGATAGATAGAGGGCAGGTGAGCCTGGAGGGGCACACTGGACACCCAGCAAATAGCACAATGGTAGCAAAGGTGTCCAGGGAGTCCCCTCACCAATATTACATCAGTAACTAACAACTGACCACTGCCACAGCCTATAACTGGCCTACACAGCAAGGAGCACATGAAAGGGTGATGCAAATGTTTTAACTAAACCCCTGTTTTTAACACAAACACAGGAGAATTTAATTGGTTGCAGACTGGCTGGTGAGTTTAGCTGGGAGGTTTTATGGTTTTGTTTGATGTGCAACACATATAATATTTTGATTGATGACATACGAGTTTGCAACACATGTTCTGAGGAGAACGTGGATTTGGAGGAAAAAAATGCACATCACATTTGGATGATTGTTCACAACATACTTTGTTTGACTCATATGTAGTAGTATGGGTCTGTTTATTTCTGGTGAGGGCATCAAATATATTTATGGACTGCACTGAACATTGGGATCTTTAGGAAAAGCACTGGTCCTGTTTTATATATTTTCATCTTAAAGGGGACGTACCCTTATGTGATTGTGCCCAGCCGTGCCATTCTGCCGACGTATATCAGCGTTAGGCGGTCCTTAAGTGGTTAATGCCTCGTACACAAGATCAGAATTTCCGATGGAAAAAGTCAGACAGACTTTTTCCATTGGAAATTCCGACCATGAGTATAGACCCTATCGGAGTAATTCCATCGGAAATTGCGATGAATTTCATCAGAGTTTACATAGAGAACATGTCCTATTTTCCTCCGATGGAATACCGTCAGAATTCCGATGTGAATTTGGTTGGACAAAGGTCCGATCGTGTGTACAGGGCACAATAGTATAGATAGGCTAAAGTAAACAGCATAAGAACAAATTATTACATTTAAACTTAACTAACCTAAACTAAAATTGTGTAAAACGTGTGCTCCATTGCAGACAATAGCGTTGATTCCAAAAAGACATATAATCATAAAAAATACTGTATGAGTTCCTTAAACACATTATGAGAAACAAAAAAATCAGAAGACATTATATACTTTTTTTTTTTTTTTTAAACAGAGCACTTTTCACAGTATTACATGAAAATGATAACTAAAACCACAAGAAGTAAATCAATCAACAGTTGTTAAAAGATGCTTCTCTCTCAGCACACATAGAATTATATCTCATATGAATAGGCTTCAGTTGACACTATTAGCAGCTACTTTAAATTAAACAAATCACACATATGTTAAATCAAACATATAACATTAGCAGTGCTTACAATTATTCAACCCTGCGTGTCAATATTCACATATATTGTTTTATATGTTCAAATGTTTCAATGGATTTACCATATGTGTGTGATGTAAAAATTATACTTTTTAAAATATGTTGAGGCTGTATTGTAAATAACATGGGGGAAAAAAGAGACATAGGTGTATTTTCTTTTGTGTACAGTAGGTGGCACTAGAAAAGTTGTGAACCTTTTCAATATGCCTACGCATAGTGCTGGCAAACCCCTGGTGTTTAAGACAGCTGTGTTAAATTTCAAGAACACTTGCGTCAATCTCTTTCAGAAAATATGGCATGTGCACAGCATAGTTCCATCGTGTTAAGATTTTGTGGGACTAAACAATTGTAAAAAACAGTAATTGGAATGTTCAGAAACAGAAGAAAAATGCTTATGAAGTTCCATTTAAATAGTGTCGTGCTGAGAGCTATGTCTGCATGTAAACACTTTATATACTGCACGCCAATAATTATTGCTGTAACAATAGATTTCTTCTTTCTAGCATCAAAAAGGTTAACAGGAGCCTTCTCCCCCCTCTCCCCAGCACTAATTCACAGCGACTGCTGTACACACATTATTTCCATCCTGTCCTTTAGCTTGCACTCCATTAAACCGTTCTGTTAGTAGAGTTCAACACCAGCCATCAGCAGGGAGAGATTGGAAAAGTGGGGAGGGGATGAGATGGGAGAAAGCATTAGCCAGAAATGCCCTTTAAATATTCAGCAAACATCCATTAGACAGGTCAGGCACTCAGAAAACAACTCTGGAGGTGGTGTGCCCACAGCTAGTGGACTGGGGCGTTATTTGGATAATCAGCTGGAATTATACATGTAGGGAAAGCGGTGCTGCTGTATGAGGAAGATGTACCACAATGAAAGAGATCTCTGTCTAGGAACAAACAACGTGCTTGAAATGGCACATTGCGTCCTGGGGAACGCGCTCATCAATACTTACATCTGTGCATTGATTTTACAATTTATCAAATTGTTTACCCACCAATCCATCACTAACTATAGATCTTCCCAGGTCTATATAATCAATATTTTAGTTACATTTATTAAGGAAATGAGTGAACCCTTCATTCTGAGTGCAAAGGATTCTTTCTGCAAAATGATAGCATCTCTAAAAATCATACAGAATCTGCCAAAACTGTTCATTTGAGCCTTATCTCTCCCTTTATATCAGATCACAATCTAACATATACTGTGGAAGATAGTTGAAGACTATGAGGTTTACTATGCTTATATTTGTCCTCCCTATTCCACCCCCACCCCCTCAACAAAATACCTGTTTTAGATACAGTAACATCATCACTGGGTCTCTGTGCTTCCCTACATAATGCAGGCAGGTCATGGCTGGTGGAAGGGGTTGACAGAGTGTGATAAATTATGTATTGTACTCCTCTGAGGAGCCCTTAGTCCTGCAAGCAGTGGGCAGGGGTGGGCAAGCAGTGGGCAGGGTTTTGGAAAGAGTTATGCAAATAGTATAACACCTTCATGGCCAGCTGTCAGTTTAAATGAGTGGGCAATGCTCTCACACTTTGAATGACAATTGCGTGGTCATGCAAAACTGTGCCCATATGAAATTTGTATTATTTCTTCACACAAATAGAGTTTTTCTTTTGGATATATGTTATCACCATTGAGTTTTTGGGACTGTTTTTAAACAAATGAAAAAATACCAAAAATTTTGAAAAACCGAATAAAAAAAAAAAATCATAGTTTGTTTTAAAATTTTGCAAACAGGTAATTTTTCGCCTTTACTGATGTGCGCTGATGAGGCTGCACTGATGGGCACTGATAGGCTGCATTAATGGGCACAAATAGGCTGCACTGATGGGCACTGATGAGGCGGCACTGGAGGGCACTGATGAGGCTGCACTGATGGACTCTGATAATCGGCACTGATAGGCGGCACTGATAGGCTGCACTGATGGACACTGATATGTGACACTGACGGGCACTGATAGGCACTGCTAGGCTGCACTAATGGGCACTGTTAGGCAGCACTGATAGGTGAAACTGATGAGGAGGCCCTGATTGGCAGCACTGATGGGAACTGATAGGTGGTATTGATGGGTACTGATTGGCAGCACTAGTGGGCACTGTTGGGGCTGCACTGATAATCAGGACACTGATAATCAGTATCCTGTTAGCATCCCTTTAACAAAGGCCGATCTCTTCTTTAATCCTCACGCTGTCAGCATGAGAAAAGAAAAGCCAATAACTGGCATGTGTTCTTGTATTTACATCCTTTCATTAGCTGTCATTGATATCATTCGGATATCTTCGTGGACCTGTCGGATCATGGACATATGTTTTTATATTTATCCCAGAGTCCTTTGTGGTCGCATGCTGCGCTCCACCGCGTGGCCGCATTACTATTGCGACGTTCGTTATACATTGTGATGTCATGCATGTCGCTCGGTGGAGATGACCAGCTGCGCATGCCCATTGCCACGAGTTTGCATGTGCGTCGTGGTGTGATCGGTGCCATGATGTCACACACATGGCATCTTGCCCGCTGAAGTGGCGGCGTGGCTGCTATCGCTCCACGCCATCTGAGGCCCTACCTGAACTGGTGATGCGGTTGAGATTTGGCGTCATGACGCAGGGGAGTACTCCAAACCAGTGCCCAAAACAATTATCTTCCTTTAGGGGTTACTGTCGGGTGACCTCAGTGGACATCTGCTTATAGCTCAGCCAATGAGAGAGGAGAATAGCCACGTCTCTAAAGATGGCACCAGTGCCGGGTAGGCTCTTGCTACTAGTTTTGAGGTTGCTGCCTGTGGATACCACATAGGATTTTGACTGCGTGGGCAGAGAGCAAGGATGTGTTATAATATAAGGTACAGCGCTAAAAATTGATATTACAAAAACTCCAATAAAGAGTTAAAGATAAATTACATGCATATATCAGAGCAATGGTATATTAATAACAATACTTAGGAAAGGAGGTTGGGTCTCCCGACACTGCCCCGGAGTTTGGGGCTAGGAATCTGCCGCAGGAATTGACCTACAGGGTGTTGCGGGATAACGACTGATTTACAAGTCGGGACGCATTGTGTAGGTGTTGCTTTAATCCAGTGTCAGCTGTGTCCAAGGTGGGATGAGAGATGTGGTCGGGTTGGTTCCAGGTTGTTGTGAAAAGAATGAAGCAAAGTTAAATAGTGCATCGGCCGAGACATTGCATTTGCCTGGGATATAGATGCAGTGCAGGGATAGTTGCACCAGCCTGCGCCGGAAGGACAAGATGGCTATCGATTTGGACCTGCCTTTATTTATGATATTGGCGAGCAACTCAAATCTTGTATGTGAAGTAAAACATTAAGTGAAAGGGTGTTTAAGGAAATATTGCAAAGGAAGGCCTCTTGTACTATGCACCGGACTCAAAGCCCCAGCTTGCAAAGTCCTGGTGGGGGTCCAGAACTGGGTCAACCAGGAACCTGTAGTAACCTGACATAGGAGTTTGATTTTTAAAATGGGTTGCAAAGAGCTGTTTGGGGCATAGCTGGCCCCCTGGTGAAGGTGCAAGCCCTATCGTCAGTGTGTGTTTTATTTTTTTTAACACACACTTTTTTTTTTACCTGAGGAAATACAATCCAAACCTGGTGCAGAATGGACCAACTTGAACTCTATTGACCTAAAGGGGAAATTATAGAGAATAGATAAATGGCCGATTTCCACTGGAGACGATGAATGGCCGCTTTGAGGGCCACTTGCAAATGTGCTTGCAACGATTGCAAGTAAGCAGCCTTATCAGGAAGGCAAAAACAAATATAGAGGAATTTGAGCATGTAGGAATGACGGGCCGCAACAACATACGAATAGATGGAGTGAGGTGTGTCCTGATAAGAGAAATGTAAGCCGAGGATCCAAATTGTTGTGCCGCCACAATGTCACGTCGATGTGACTAGATTTGGATCGGGCTGACGAGTGAGTAAATGGTGTTGAGTGTAGAGCCGAGGACCTGAATCGTTGTGCCAACGCGATGTCACTCCGATGCGACTATATTCGTCTCAGGCTGAAATGGTGTAATATGTAGAGCCAAGGATTTGGGTCGTTATGTCTCTGGTGCGACTAGATTCAGAACTGGCTGAAGTGTGAATGAGTGGCGTGGATTTGAATCGGTTGTGCCGCTGACACGACTTGATACAAATCGGCCTGAGCAGTGGGCTGACACGAGTCGTTACGTCGCCCGTGGACTCAAATGGGGTGTAGAATGTTTTATGACTGGGTGGTAGTGATTTTTGAGAAACCGACTAGGTACGAATACATGCGAATGATACAGTAAGTTAAATGAAGGCAGCAGGGATAAGGCAAGGAACGTATGACATGCGGTAACAACAACATTTTTACGAATAGGGAACATGAGACAATGGTTCGAACGTATGCAACGATATCTGATACAAATTGGTTTGTAAAGAAAAGTTACTCCGATATGAATCGGTTATAAATTTATGAAACAAATCCGATACAAATCGGTAGTAAGTAGTATTAAATGGATCTGATACGAATTGGTCTCTGAAGCTGAACACAAACCAATCACCCAACCCCCTAGGCTAATCAAAGTGCAGGCAAGGCACCAGGTGGGTCTAATTACCACCTCAATCAGCCACAGAACCCGTACAAGCATTGCATGCTCATCTCCAAATGGATGAGACGGCAAACCAATGGACAGTGAATCCTATAACAAGTGAAGCCGAGTGATATAAGACAATGACCGACAGCGGTTCAGAGGCTTGGATCTACAAATGAATCATATGTTTGCAGATGGGATGACAAACAAGGCAGAAGAAACCTATGAATGTACTACGCCTGTGCCAAATGATGTCGGGACATGACCGACAACAACTTGGTGGCAGTTTTTTTTTACCAAAAGGGATGCAGGATAGGCAGCATAATGAATCGCAAGATTGCACATTTTACGAAAAGGTTTGAATCCCACCTCCAACGGTGAGCGGGAACCACCGACGAAGACCATATATGGAGAAGCCACGCAGCACTTGCAATCGAATGAATAGACTCACGAACCTTGAGGTGGAAGAGTCGGCCTAGTGACGTGTAGTACCACGCACTGGAACCGACAGAAGACCACTGTAGGTGGTCTGCTTAAATACCCCCCCCCCCCCCCGGGCTCCTTCCATAATTTCAGGCCACCATATCCGTGTCCAGTTCTATCACATTTGCAGTGCTCTTAGATATTTTGTTTAAATTATATACCAGTTATTAAGGTTTCAGCAGCATAAGTTGGAAAGAGTATTCTCGTGATTCACTTTCACATAGGAGGTTTTCACCACTATTCACATATGTTTTTTTAAGGGGGTAGTGCTATATTTGCATGCAGACTGCCTTAGCTATTGCCCACATATTGCCCAGTTTCCATGTTTGAAAAAAAATGAAACCCTAGAAAGGGCTAGATGATGCTCGGCAGCCTAGAGCCAGGGAATGGGGTGAGCACAATCTGACTTGCTGTAGCTTCTAAAGCTCAATGTGAGAAGCTTACATTGGGGAGAGGAGATTGACTAAGATTTTGTAGGACTGAGGAGCATAAACAAAGCACAACTGTTATTAATATTTTGTTCTCTTAGAGCCCATTCACACATGGGCAACACGACTTCTAGCACGACTTTGGGAGGCAACTCGCCTCCAGGACAGAAGGCTTTCCAGTGGCCAATCAAACAACAATCAGCTCTGTGGGAGGGAGGGGGGAGGGAAGGGTTTGTCTGAGAAATGTATGTTATCTTCCTGTATTGTTGCTTCAGTTAAGACAGTGATCCGACTTCTGAGGTGACTTCCATTGAAATCAATGGGTACAAGTTGCCTACAAGTTGCCTACAAGTTAGATTGAAGTAGTACAGGAACCTTCTCTGAAGTCGGAGCGACTGCAGTAGTGTACATTAAGACGGCTCCCATTCACTTCTATTCATTTTCTCGACCGCGCGACCTGGGGCAACTTGAAGTCGGATCCCAGGTCGCCCCAGTGTGAACCGACTCTTAGAAATGAGTTTGTATGTACAGGATGTTTGTTGTTTACTTCTATTTTGGACAACTATCAAAAGACAGTGGAGGTTATTGTCCCTGGAGCATTGTTTTTACAAATAAAGGTCAACATCAAAGTGGGAAAAGTGGGCATTTGTAGGTGATTTTTTATGGTTACTTTATAAAGCACCTACTGTATCTAGAGAAACATCAAGGTCCATAACAGAAGTCTTTTTATAGAGTCTTTTTAAAAGAAGAGTTTCATTCATGACCAACACAGCATAGGTCTGCTAATTTATTATAGCTATCTCTAGTCTTGTTATCCATGTACCCTTGCCAAATAACTCAACCTGGTTCTGTACTCCCTGGGTCCTCTGTGCTGCAGTGGACCAATGCAGCCTGGTTTAGTAACTGTCACAACCTGGGACTGGGCAGTGAAATTGTAGAAGTAACCTGCTCCCAAGCCCTGAATTGGTTACCCTCATGGACAATTGAAGGCTAACGCCAACAGGGCATCCTATGGCTCAAAGACTGCACAAATCCAAAGAAAAAGACTGTCTGTATTCCAGAGAATTTTCAAATGCTGGTAACGTTATTTACTGGGACAACATGATTTGAAAGTTCCCATCTGGGACCAGGGTTGCCAACCATCAGTAACTTCATGGACAGCTTTTTTACATCTGTCCATGAATGTCCGCTATGGAAATGCAAACTGCATGTCTGTAATGGACATTCACGGACAGATAATGGATTTTTTAAAACGGTCCATTAATCTATTGACGGTTAACAACCTTGTCTGGGACTTCTTCCTCTACTAACATTTCATACACAAGGCTGGGTTTAATTGTAGAGGACCTCTATGATAAGAGGTCCTCTATGTACCCAATTCTCCCCTCCCCGAGTCTGAGTGCTGCAGTAAAGATGACTACAGTTGACTGACATCAAGAATGATTTAGGTATTTTATCTAGCTGTGTATTAAATTACATTTACCGATTTCTTAATTAATCCATTACTGGATGAATTGGTGCAGTTAATATTTTTTTATTCATTAATTTTTTTATTGAAAGAAAATAAAACGAGAAAAAAAATGCCATAAGGAATACATAAAAAGGAAACATTGTATGCTCAAATGCAGTCTTAATATGAACATTTCAGTAATACTTCATAATCTTAGGCTTACAGACCTTACTGCAACTCACAAAAGCATATTAAGAGAAAAACTAAATACTGAGAAGAGAGTAAAAAAAAAAAAAAGAGAAGGAAAATAAAAAGGTTGCCTTTAATATCTGCCTGGAGTTCAGGTTTATTTAAAAAATGAAGCATACAGTACATGGTTTAGCTCACCTTCTCTGTCTGTTTTATTGTTTGACACATTAAGCTACTGTAGGAAGGAAGAGACAGACCTTAATTATAAACACCTTTTATATGTTTTATATCCAAGATTAAAAGAACATCTGAGGAATTAAGTTCTAAGCCTAGGAAATGCCTTTGGCTTGTCTCCTCCCAATAATCTGGTTACAGGAGATTAGTAACTCAAACTACAAAAAAAAAAAAAAAAAAACATATACACAAGGAGCTCAGATAGTCACCAAGCCTGGATTAATTAGGGCTGCCTTTCAAATTTAAGAAGGATAAAAAAGAGCAGAGGCTAGAACAGAACTAATCCTGATCGGAAAGAGGGATCCCAAAGAAATTGATATACAATCCACATTATAACATCACTAATATGACATATACTACTGAAGTTTTCCACCTTCTTACATTTCTAACCTCATTTGATCACATTTCTTAATGGATACAGTTTTACTTTACTATAATCCTAGTTTACACTAGGAACCAGTACGGGTATTAAAGGGAGCACAAGGCAATATTTCCTCTAATACCAATTAAGTGATACCAGGCTCAGTTCACAAGGGTCTTACCCCATATGTATATGCTTTGTAAACCCTAAGAATATAATCTATTTAGATAATTCTGTGCTCTCTGCCTCTGCTGACGCTTATTAGTTACGTCGTTTCCATCTCTCTCTGTGGACTAAAAGCACTTCCTCCCATGTTATGAAAAAGAGAAGGGGGGTTCTGTAGATCTAGTGTAACTGTGCTGAGTCTCTAGAATTCTGTGTGAGTGTTCCTATGAGAAGCTCCCGGTCCTGTCAGGGGAGAAATGCCTGACCGTCTGTTCATACAATGTATGAGTGTGTCCGAAGTGTCCACCATAATGTCGCAGTACCGGAAAAAAAATCGCTAATCGCCGCCATTACTAGTAAAAAAATATATTAATAAAAATGCCATAAAACTACCCCCTATTTTGTAAACGCTATAACTTTTGTGCAAACCAATCAATAAACGCTTATTGCGGGGTTTTTTTTTTTGAAAAATATGTAGAAGAATACGTATCGGCCTAAACTGAGGAAAAAAATAGTTTTTTTTATATATTTTTGGGGGATATTTATTATGGTAAAAAGTAAAAAATATTATATTTTTTCAAAATTGTCGCTCTATTTTTGTTTATAGCGCAAAAACTAAAAACTGCAGAGGTGATCAAATACCACCAAAAGAAAGCTCTATTTGTGGGGAAAACAGGACGCCAATTTTGTTTGGGAGCCACGTCGCATGACCGCGCAATTGTCAGTTAAAGCGACGCAGTGCCGAATCGCAAAAAGTGCTCTGGTCTTTGACCAGCAACATGGTCCGGGGCTTAAGTGGTTAAATAAAGTATCTTGGTAAATGGATGATAAAGTTAGTCAATATTAAAATTTCTGCCATGAGAACACACAAACTGGGAACTAACAGAAGTGAAGACAGACTCTTGGAACTTTTTTTATAGATGTGACAGCTCTTGTTGTCTCTCTGAAAAGGGGAACTGCGGTGGATTGCTTTTCAGAGGTTTTTCACAGGTATATAGGAGGCAATATATCACCTCCTTACCGCCTGCTTTAACCCTGTAAATACCGCACCACTGCACTGCAGCCATGTGCAGTACACATAATGGCAGGGCAGTTGTGGTGTGGTCCTATACACTTAAATGAGTGGCATTTGACATCAATACCATCTAGCGAATGCAACATGCTGCTTTTTTTTTTGCTGCAGCATATGCACAACCCTGTGCAGCTGCATGCTCTTCTTTAGGTGGGCGGTCAGAGTGCGGTAAAGCTGTGACTGTTTTTTACTGCCCCTACGGCTTCCCACGTGAACAAGCCCTTGGAATCACTAAAACTTCTGGAAAATGCCAGACTATAAGTCAAAACTAATGATATTAGTTGTCACTCTGGACACCCAAACCCTGCTCGCTCTCACTAGGTTATATTTATATTGTCAAGGATTATAATTGAATTTTAATTTAATGCTCTTTAAAATAAAACTGTCATTCTCATCAAGTACTCCTACAGTCAGGGATTTTGACACATATTAAATTTGGAGCTAAAATACATTGCCAAAGATTATTTTTCACCAACCCATTCAAATATTTAAGTCCGTTTTACCCTACAACGTTTGTTGTATTCATGTGAATGGCCCTCAGCTTCATTCCTTACAACTACATCTGTATAAGCAAACCCTAACGAAAATATGTTTTTTTTGGAATCAATGCAAGGATAGGATACACATATGTAAGCAATCCATCAAAGAATGCTGTCTTGTGTACAATTACTTCTTAAATGATAAACAATGTAAAGGTGCAGCAATCCGTAACAACAAGTCAGTGATTAACTTTCATTGATCTCCTGCTATTTTCACTATGGACATTAATATGTGATTATTATGGTTGAAACACATTTGCAATTTTCTAACATTCAACCCTTTGAGAAATCATGAAGTCAATGATGTATTATGCTTAATATGTCTTTAATATCCAGCACAATATATCTGTGTCAGCAATGGATGATGCATTTCTTTTGGTGCTTTTTACTATTTACACCTTTCAAAGAGTTGTGCAGATCTGGCTTGTCATTTAATTCTTCAAAGTACATAATATCAAAATCTGACTATTCTCACAACACATCGTGCTTTTTGTTATAGAGTACCAAATATAAGTTGCATTGAGCCGCTGGGAAAATAGAATCCATGCTATTACAATCATAAGAATATTTTTTACGTGTTTTATAAACTGTATATTACTAATCTTTGGAATGGGAGATTCGCATAACGGAGGTGCAGCCGACAAAACTGCATGATGCTGTCATGTCAACATGGACCAAAATCTCTGAGAAATGTTTCCAACACCTTGTAGTATCTATACCATGAAGAATTAAGATCCAACCTGGTACTAGGAAGGTGCACCTAATAAAGTGGCCGATACGTGTATATGTAAAGTTCTGCATTAAAATAGTCAGTGCTATATACATACTAATAATAAATTCAGAAAAGGGTATATTCTTTAAAAGCCAGCCACAGCTAGCATACAAAAGCCTGTCCTCTGTCAGCAACTGCAGAAAAGGATACCTACTTTCTGTGTGGAAGAAGTGGTTTCCTTTTAGAGGTCCAACCCACCCCCTACTGAGTGAGCGAGGAGCATGAACTTTGATGATTATAGAGCTATAGGGAGCCATGTAAGACCTCAGCAATGAGACCACTGCTTCCACAAAGAGAGCTACTGGCATGGGACATGCTTTTATACAGAGACCGTGGCTGCATTAGAAAGAAATCAAATTGTAAAGCATTGAACACCTTTTGCCTTGATGCACATAGAATGTATTTAGCTGATTTAAATAGAAGGTTCCATTGGGCTTTAAACCAGAGCTCTGTGGGTTATGTCAAATAACTAAAGCCTACAACAAGCAATTGAATTCTTCTTTCCATACTGTAGACACACAATAATACGATAGTTAGGAAGTAGTTAGTAGTTATTGGTTGCTGAGCTTTGCACTGTAACTGTAACTCTGAGAATGTGAACTGTTGGCTGTCTGGACGGAATCTTTCTTTTTTTCCTATTTGTCCTCTAGACTAGAGCAAGCACAGAAATGTAGATACTATTTAATTGGGTATCTGTGTACTTCACGTACTGTATTCTTATTTATCTGCCTATAAAATATAGCGTTCCAATTCACACTTCCTATTCCCATTTTCTGAAATCTAGATTTATTTTTTGTTTACTTATTTCAGATATTTATATAGCGCTTACAATTTAAATATTACTTTACATGCTTTACCTTCACATTAGTCTCTGCCTTTAAAAAGCTTACAATCTAAGGTCCATATCTCACATGCATACATACCAAGGTCAAGGCTTAATCATTTAAACTACACAAATAATATATTTGAAGTACAGGTCACCCATGTGAATAAGTAATATGGATATCTATTTTTCAATTGCTCTGTTTCTTATTTAGAAAATACTAGTATGTTTAAAACCATTTCTATGTAACTACTGTAACTGAACTATATTTGATCTTTTTTGCACAGTGGTAGAGGTTTACTATACTACTGAAAGTGCCCGATCTGTGGAGACAGTTTTGGACCTTACTGATGTACCTAAGTCTGATTGGTTGATATCAGCACCATGGTCCATTTACTGAATACAAAGGCATTAATTAAAGTTATATGAAATACAATTGGTTTTAATGAAATTCACACAATTGCTCAGAAGGTAGGCCATTTCTGCTCTTTTCACTGATTATTATGGTGAACGAATGAAGCATATGGTGAAACATCTGTGTACACACAGCAATCCTATTCAGGCAGGCTCACCTTCATAAGATGCTTTAAATCCCAAGTTACTTCCAGAAGAATCCGTCCTGAAGAGAAGCCACATCTGGTGATTGGAGCTCACTATAAGATCTGGAACACTGGCTCCTGTCAGACTGTTATAAAACACGTAAAAGGCAATTAAGATCTGGAGCAATGACTAAAGAAAATCCCTACCTGTTCATTATTAATACATGAGTGAGAGTTTGGCTGTGTGCATGCAAAAAGCTCTGCTCAGAACATTTTGGATGGTTAGCTTTCTGTCTTCCACCCATGTGCTATATTTTTATATACAATCTTGACTCTTGTTCTGTTATGTCCTTAGTGCAAAATAATTAATCTGACACCTAAAACTGTCATTTTTAGCTTGTAGTAGCAACTGATGAATCATCTAATAGTGTTTTGTATATCTTTGGGTTCAAGGGTGATGTATGAAGTTAAACCCGTATATTAACTTGACCCTAGTCCAAGCATGGCATACTTGTTTAAGTTTTTTTAAGCTCTCTTCCCTAATGGTCAATGAGGCACCCCAGCCAGTTTAGTGCCAATAGGGAGGTGAAGGGGGCAGAGCATTACTCTGGTTACAACTGCCATTATGCAACATTACTAGAGGATCTTGGAAATAGGATTTTTTTTTGTTAACAATTTTATAAAATCATTTTATCATAGTGGTAAAAGAAAAAGAGAACAAAAGAGAAAGAGAAATAATGAGCATTTACTATAACAGTCTACCTATTTACCTCTGTTAACTAGCAAGTCGCAACCTACATTAGGAAATCACATAACGCTACCTTATATCTGGTCTATTAGCTTTGTATATGAACACATTTTGTTTACCAATCATTCCTGCTCTTTGTTTACTACTTCATAACATTTATTAAAGAATCTGGGACAGTAAAATGCAACTTGCTTCAATAATTACTAGTATGTTTTTCAAGTATATATGTAAGTGTCACCAGATCTACAGATAATTTATAAGTGATATTTCAGCCAACACTTTTTTTGGTTAGAGTGAGAAAGGGTTAAATCCTTTTAGGTTTTTATTGCAACCTGTGTCCCCTTTGGGGAGATTTTTCCTTTCTTCATGTGCCAGTGACCACTGGAAATATGGGGAAATCATTCATCTCCCAAGTGGAGGCACAAAAGAATATTTTTTTTCTCAGTAGTATTGGAAAGTATTAGAACCAGTTGCTATCTCTGTCTTGTTTGGGAGATTACCTCTTATTTACTTTGAACCAGAGAGATGTCCCTTGTTCAATAGCAAGAGGAATCTTGCAGGGTTCTGATCAAGCTTAAGCGCTTAAGTCTGTTGGGGAAAGTAGATCCTCACCTTTGGAGATTCTGCTGCTGGTGATGTGTCACTATCAATAACAATAACGTGGCCAATAATAACAAAGTGGAACAAGGACTCGAAATGTGTGCAGAAGTTGATTTTCTGACTTTCTTTCATTGTCCCTGCTTTTGGACAAAGCTTCCACATTTAAACCTGTACATGGCTTTTAGGTTTGCTTTAAGACAGAAGTAGTAATCCGATTCAGCTGTCATTTAACTGTGCAGGCTTAAAACTGATTGGTGGATGCATGGAAACCAAACTTAACATAAACAAGGGTGACTATACTTCAACAAAGTCCAACTTTCTATTAGGGTCAGTCCTTAAAAGCATGAGTTTGCTTCCCCAAAACTTTCTACTACATAGTACTGAGTTAGAGAAGCATGTCCAATGTTGCCTATCTAACTGGAAGCCTTAAACAAAATATCATCAAAAGGCTGTTGCCTACTGAAGATACATTGACAACTATTTTATGCATACCTTATTGGCAGATCACACTTTCTTTTTTTTTGTACAGGTTAGCTGCGCTTTTCCATAGACTTCCATGAGGACCCACAGTTTTGCTGCAGTTTCAGAAGCACACTAAATTTCCCGCATGATGCACTTTATTAAAACTGCACCAAAACCACAGGACATCATAGACGTTTATGCAAAGGAACAGCTAACCAGCACGAAAACCACGCGTAAGCTGCACTTTGCCCAAAGAGCAGTGGGACCACACTGGGGATATGTGAAGCCACACTAACTCCACAAAAGCAACTACATTTACCATTTATATACATCATAACATATAACATAGATAACACAGCTTGGTTACGAACATAACCCCAGAATACTGACAGGATAATAAGGAGCAGCAGATCACTAATGCGGACACCACTATGCTCAGTTAGCTTCTTTTAAGTGTATGAAGACTGTACCAGATTCTGAGTCTCTTAGTGCCTGCCCACCTTCTCCAAGAGTGAGTGCCTCTGTGCAATACAGGACTACAAGATGTTTTATTTTTATATTTGCCCGAAGCTCAGCTTTAAGCAATACTCACAGTGTGACAGGTGGAAAGTATGCCTTAGGCCCAAGAAAAACAGAATAGTAAAAACATTGAATAGAAATGTATTTTTCTAATTATTCCCAGTAATTTTTAAGGACTGAATACATAGATGTACATATAGATGAATAGCAGTTTTACAAGTGGGAATCCAAGCTTATTTCAACATCCCGTATAATAAACCTTTTTTCAAAATATATAATTATAATGAAAATGAATGCACTTACACATAAAGTACAGACTTCTGATCCTCAACATTTCCACCATCTCCTACTGTAAGAGTATCATACCCTCTTTCCAGTTCAAACTCTTCAAACGTTAGCTTGATCACCTATCAGAAGATGAAAAAGGATAAGTACACTGGCTGGTTGTTGCTTCGTCTCTGTGATGGAGGAAACCACTAGTAAGACAAACTTTAGAAATAGACTTAATGCAAAACAATTTAGTTGAAAAAAAATCTAAAATCTAAGTGCAAGGTCTAGGTAATACCATAACTTGAACTGAGCAAATAAGAATTAAGTGCTTGGTAATGTCTAAAATGTATGGACTAATAACATTTGTAAAATAATTCATTTGAATACTTAACTGAGAGTCAGGATGAAGCACTATGCATCTTATGCTGGTTTTTATATTGGCCAGTGCTATATAAAGAAGCTCAGGTGCTGTCTTTTTTTTTTAACATGGACCCAGTCAGTATGAATATATTTTTTTTATTAGGAAAGAACTATGAATCTATCCATTGATAAGATTCATTTACTTCTACCATGCACTCCTATTTACTCAGCAAAATAACACAAATTGTAATATTTCATTTACATAGTACATGCAGTCCTGGATACAGCATCCTAGATCTGAATATTTTTGCATTGTGTATAGAAATTTCTCATCACTCCAGCTTTTTGTTGTGCTCAGACTTCACCTGAAAAAGTCATATTCTGGAGAAAAAAAAGTGTTTTGTCTTGCTTTGTTACACTGTAAATTAAGAAAAACCATCAATGATTAGAGTAAAGCTTTTAAATGATAAAGGATAAATAAAATAAACACCAAAGAGGACACTTAATAATTTACGGTTCAATGTTCCCAGCTGAACCACTGTTCTAAAGTTTGCAGCTCCATACATATAAAAATGCAATTCTAGGTTTTGTTGAAGATATTTAAAACAAAAACTTACAGATGATGCTTACAGGAGAATATAAAATAAAACACTCTTCCCTGATCATAGACTCATTACAAATGTATATGATCTCAGCGCCTATAGAAAATCGAAGACCTAGCGTCCGGTTGTGTTTCTGGGAGAAGTGCTGCCATCTTTCTTATTCACCCCAAACAGGGTTGCCAACTTTCAGTAAATTTACGAACAGTTTGTAAAATCCATAATTGTTTCATCTGTCCATAAATGTCAGTTACGGACATGCAGCCTACATGTCCATAATGGACATTCATGGACAGATGCAATAAGTTCAGATGTTACAAACTATTTGTAAATTTACTGAAAGTTGGCAACCTTGACCCCAAACAAAGTCAGTTCACAATGAAATGAGAGAGTGGGTAACCGCTCAAAGAGAACCAGGTAATCTGATTCCTGTGGTCCGAGCCAAGGGTGCAGGCAGTGCAATCAAAATGCAGGTTAGGATGAAGGAAAAAAAACTGGGACAGCCGCACTCCAAAAAAACTCCTCCTTTAATTAAAAATCACAAAATACATGCCACAGCAAAAAACAGCACAACAAAAGAAAAGCTGACGTTTCGCACTATGCCTTAGTGCTTCTTCATAGCTATGAAGAAGCACTAAGGCATAGTGCGAAACGTCAGCTTTTCTTTTGTTGTGCTGTTTTTTGCTGTGGCATGTATTTTGTGATTTTTAATTAAAGGAGGAGTTTTTTTGGAGTGCGGCTGTCCCAGTTTTTTTTTCCTTCATCCTAAAGTCAGTTCACAGGTTGCGCTGAATTTTTCTGCACCACTACAGAACATGTTGGTGCAGTAGACTTTAAATGGACCATTTATGACACCAAAGCTTATGCGTCTTGGTTATTACAGTACTACAGAAAGCTATACATGTACTAAATGCTTTTAGGGAACTGTCACAAATAAATAACAGGGGGGTCTCATATGCATATTAGGTGTAATTCAATTAACTTAGGTGTTATGATCTCAGAGTCAGATATTTGTCAATTTTTCTGTTTAATTAAATGACAGTTTGAATAGTAAAGACAACTATACATTTAGACGTCAAACAAATCCACAGAGCTTTCTCAAATGTTTATTACTGGTCCCTTGTCTGAACCGAATTAACACCTTCTTAGAACACATTAAATAATTACTGTTTATGTAGTGACATACAATAGATTATCTTAATATACTCAGCATAAGGCATCTCTCAACACCAGTTCTTCTGGAAATAGAGAAAAGGTGGTACATAGTCTACCCTTTCTAAAAAAACAAAAGCTAAACTGTATCTCATAATTATTACAAAAATGTGGATGCTAATACAAAACAGAAAGTAATTTTGTTTCTTTTTTTGTAAAGAAATCGTTCAGGCATCTCTAGACCAGTTTTCACTAAGAATAACCATTCTGCAATAATAAAGTTATTAACATGATTTAATTTTAGGTGACACATATAATGAAGAGTATTTACCCTTTGGCATCGTTCTTAGTTCCATTATTTATTTCTACAAAAGTACAAGAGATTATTCAAGTTGCATAACTAACATATTCCAAAGTACTTGGATTATGAACAAACAGTGAATCTTACAATCTCCAGTGTACCCAAGCTTTAATGTACCTATTCAATTACAACCTCTAATACTCCTCCGACCAGCCAATATTGTTTTTTAAATTTAAACGTAAACCAAACTCCAAACAAAGTAAATATTAACTAAATACAAGAGGTATATAAATTCTTACTTTAATCTGTGTGTGCTTTGTGTGTTTCTTCCACATATGTTCAATAAACCAGCATGAAGCTTTGCCTCTATGCAGGAGTTTCCTGTAATAAAGACCAGTCACTGCTGCAGCTCTCTACTTGTTCTGAATGACTGGTCTTGTATCCACCCCCTCCCCCATTATTCTGCAGGCAACCTGTAGTGAATGGACCTGGTGGATCCCTCCCACAGCTCTGACCTTTGCAAAGGCTATGTGTTGCACAGTAATTATGTCACCACTATGTTTACAAATGAAAAAATGGGTTCGAAATTGCAAATGCATTTGATGCATTTAATGTGGATTTATATATTTTGTGGCCAATAAGGAATATATAACATGTTTTAGTCCAATTTTAACTTCAAAACCTATGGCTGAAAAAACATATTTAAAAAGCCATTCAAAATACACATGTTGCATGTTCTTCTCGTGTGCAAATAAAATATAGAATCAAATTGCAATGCATTTAGAAACTATGCAAAAATATAGTAGGAAAGTAGCACAGTGTATCTAGTGTTCTCAAGCTGGCCACATATTGTAGTTCTTACCATCAGCTGTCAGCAGAGTTTCTCTCATACTGTGCTGTTTTAATCTAAAGGACTCCATGTAGTATAAACTTTTCTCATTCCATCCTTCAAGTAGTGACCCCCTCACCTCATACCTCCCTAGTGTGAAATCCTCCACTAGTTTGTTTTCTGCTGAGTCATCTTTCACAATGCCCTTTTCTTCATTTCTCACATCCAAGCTCCGTTTACATTCAACTTCTTCACCTAAAAAGCAATTCTTGAATGTGCTTTTCGTCTCGCTAAAAACATAACTCCTTCTAAACAGTTTTCTCCCAGCTGTCAAACTCCAATGTATTTTAGATGCTTCATCTGTATTCCTTTTCATATATACCAGCCTTCAGATAACAGCCCCCTCACCCTTCCACTGCCTATTTCTTCAGCACTTTATCTGCTCCCTTAGAATTCAATTTAAAATCCTTGTTCCAATGTGTAAAGCCTGGTTCTGTAATGTAATTGGCTCTCCACAAAAATAAAAACATGATGGAAAGTTCTCTTCTACTCTAACTTTCCTTGAGTGGCTTGTTTTCAAACAAAGCGGTAACATTCTATAGCATGTAATTGACCCTGCCCTCATGAAGTGAAATATAAACTCTGTGCTGTTGAATACATAATCAGGTATTATAAAGCCAAATACCATATATATCTTTCTAGATGTTACACATGCTTGAGAAGAAGTCATTTCACAACCCTAAGCATGGTTAAGCCATTCCACTAACTAGATTTGTAGGTAAAAGAATTTAACTAGCTCCAAACTCCAGCCAATATTTTTATTTGGGATAATGAGTAAGCATTAGTGCATTTGTTGGATTTTCATTGACATCTATGCCTTTTTTGGATAACCCCCCCACTCCCCGAAAGCACCAAGAGCACCAAAAAAGCTTTTGTCTTAACAGAGTGAAAAAGTATAAGAATCTCAGTCAGCTTTTTATTGCTGTCTTTTTTCCCATAGGAAGATTTCCCCCACTTCTTCCAATGTGGCACCATATAAACACTATGTTAACCACTTGCCGATCGCCGCATGCCTATTTACGCTGACAGAATGGCACAGGCAGGCAGATTGGCGTACAGGTACGTTCATTTGAATCTGCCGCCCAGCAGGCGCACACGCCCGTCGCGTGCCTCGTGAGTGCGGCCACAGGTCCTGAGAGTCCCGCGATTGCGGTCGGCAAGAGCAGAACAGGGGAATGCCTTTGTAAACAAGGCATTCCGCTATTCTGCCTAGTGACACTGTCACTGATCGGGAACGGTCATCAGTGACGTGTCAAGTGTTGCCACGCCCCCTTACAGTAAGAATCTAGTTGTTAACCCCTTGCCTACCAGTGTAATTTTTACAGTAATCAGTGCATTTGTATAGCACTGATCGCTGTAAAAATGATAATGATCCCAAAATGGTGTCAAAAGTGTCCGATGTGTCCACCATAATGTCGCAGTCACGATAAAAATCGCTGATCGCTGCCATAACTAGTAAAAAAAATGTATTAATAAAAATGTCATAAAACAGTCCCCTATTTTGTAGAAGCTATAACTTTTGCTCAAACCAATCAATAAACGCTTATTGCGATTTTTTTTACCAAAAATATGTAGAATACGTATCGGCCTAAACTGTGGGAAAAAATGGTTTTATGTCGCTCTTTTTTTGTATACAGTGCAAAAAAAAATCGCAGAGGTGATTAAATACAACCAAAAGAAAGCTCTGATTGTGGGAAAAAAAGGACGTCAATTTTATTTGGGAACCACACCGCACGGCCGCGCAATTGTCAGTTAATGCGACGCAGTGCCGAATTGCAAAAAGTGGCCCAGTCTTTAACCACCAAAATGGTTCAGGGCTGAAGCGGTTAAAACAAAGTTACTATACGAAATGTATTATCTTTATTATATTTAATTCTAATCTGTAGGTTACACACTCATGATCCTAAACTTTTTTATTGAAATGGGAGGCAGATCTGATATCAGATCTGATATCACATTCACCCAGGCCCAAAATATAGGCTACTTCTTTTCACAGACAAACTCTCATTGGCAAATACATGCCAGGAGAATGGAAATAAGATCCTAACATGATGGTAGAAAACCTCATAACAAATACACAACTAATACATAAAATATATCCTCAGGTATCTTCTCTCTGTTGGCAATGTCAAAAGGCAATCTTCTACACATTGTATGGTACTGCAATAGGCTACAGGACTTCTGGTCTGCAAATAAAACCGCCATTAAAATCTTTTGTGGATAAACCTGCAGTTTACTCATTTACTCAATTTACTTTTAAAACCTGGCAAAGACGTGAATCTGAGAAGCACTTTCAAATTTGGATGCCTTGGTTCTTCTATAAGAACTTTCTACTTCAAGGTCACACCTTCTGCCAGGAACTTCATGCTGTTCTGGCTTGGGGCATGATACTGGGGCAGTGCACACCACCAGAGAACAGAGATCTCTACATTTCCCCACACTCACACCTCTCTTTACAGCATCCTTTTTTCTTTTTCTCTTTTAAAGCAAGCTGTGTGTACCTAAAAGTGAAGTGTTGTTGTTATTACTTTAAATACCCAATAACATGCAATGGAAATTAAAAAAAAATACTGTATGTTTGCTAGCAAATTGGTTGATTGGATGATGTTGGATGAAGTGAACACACATTCAACCCATTTGCTAAGCTCAAGCAACGTTCACTTTGCGAAATGAACAGCCTCTACAATTCATTAACTATGGAAGGTATTGGTATTTAAAAGGTTTTTGGTATTTCACAGTTTTTGTGGAAGTTATTAGTTCTGACAATTTTTATATTTCTGGAGCTGCTGTGGGCAAGATTCTACTAATTTGTACCATGTCTAAACAAAAATGAAAATAAGATACCAAATATATTTTGCGGATAGATTTTGTGAATTTAAGCACATTTTTTGTTGAACTTCTCATGGCTGATTCACACCTTCCTCAGCCTGGCAAAGGCCATTTAGAAGAAAGTCAGGGTAGCACTTTTCTTTAAGGTGACATGTTTACCCTTTTAAACCACATTGTGCAAGTTTTTTTTTGCCCTTTTATGATTGTATATTTATTATTTTTACCTTTCATAGCAACCTAACTTTTTGTAATAATCCTTTATAAACAGATAAAATACCAGGCAAAATTTTTACAAATAAATATAAGCTATGCTTCCCCTACCTTGCATCAATGATGGACAACAAATCCTGTGGGAGCTTTATTTAGTTGAGATGAAAGGCTCTATAAATTGAAATGTTGTATCTAGGCACAGTTGGCCACCAAGGCCTAAGTTAATTATTTAAGCAGCTCTAACCACTGTTCTAAAATGAAATCCTTGTTTTTGGATCTGTGTTGAAGATGACCATACATGTTTACCTTCTACAGGTATTTTAAGAAGACAATACTGTAGCTGTCTTGAAAGGCTACCATAAGGTGGTTTATGAGTTAATTATATTTATTCTTACTTAAAGTTTACACGTTTTTACACTAATGTGTACTATTTAAATAAAACCTTTAGTTTACAAAATACATAATTTAATACAGCATGCTCCGATGACACTGCAGCCACAGAGAATTAAAGAGTTTTCTAAAGAGAGATAAAAACAGAAGTTGTTAATTTTCCAATAGTCTCTCTTAAATAGAAGTTTGTATGGAAACTGCTTCATTTTACAGCATTAGAGTGGAGGGTCTGTTATTTTTTCCCCTTTTTGTATCACCATGAGCTATTTTAATATGAAATGCTGTGACCTTAATCACGTTTTTTTTTTTTTTTTTAATATACCACCAACTTTCTCTTTTACCTACTTCTAAACCTTTGCTAACACACACCCACTGTTCTAAAGTGAAACTGCCACAGCCTTCTCCACTCTTTACAGCATGTCTGGCAAAATTATTTTCAGTTTAAGGGAAAACACCCAGGATATACAGACAGAATACAAGGCATTATTCAAGTCTTAAGTCAGTGGGGATTAATTTGCAGAGGCATGGCCAGCAGAAAAAAAAAACTATTTAATTGGACAGGCCGTAAACAGCAGAGAAATCCAAAGTAGAACTACGAAGATACAAAGACAAGTAAATAGCTTGAGGGATGGAGCTATGTTGCTTAGGGTGTGCGTGTGTGTGTGTATGTGTGTGTGTGTGTGGGGGGGGTGGTTGGTACCAAATGTTAAATTAAATGTTGACTTGTCCTATCCTGTTCTTACAAGTAGGGGTAAAAAAAAACACTAAGAGAGCATAATCTTAGAGAGTTTGAGGTTTGCTGCCCTTCCAGGTGATTGTATCAGGTGGCTGTCAATTTGTATAAGCATGCAAATTAATTTGGTAAACACAAGGTAAGTGATACTAATTATTTTTTATCAGGTTCTTTAAGGCACAGGAAAAAGATACATGCTTCAGTTCCAATTTGGCTTATGTATACCAGAGGCAGATGGCAAACACCATCTCAATAACCCGCTTTTTTGGGACAGTGCCTAGTGATTCAGAAGCACACAGGATGTAGGCTTACTTGATACATGCTGTTGTAATCACATTGGCTTTTGAGATGCAATTTGCCAAAGTTCCACACTAAAGACGAAGCCTTTTTTGATACAAATTGTTCTCAGCTAGGTAACAGCATTTTAATATAATTTGATGCTTCAAATAATTTCAGCCATTATATCGTTTTACCAGTTCTTATTATTTTCATTGGCACAAAGATAAAATGGTCACTGAGAATTGCAAACGAACAACTGTACAACCTTGACATGAGCTGGCAGACACATAAGTCCCAGAGTTATTTTTCCTAATAACCAAACTACCTACACCTATGACCAAATTTAAACCCTTGAAAGCACTCTTTGGAGATACACATTAGTTCTCATTGAAGACTATGGGAACAGATTCAAACCAACAGACCTCCAAAAATTAGAGTAAATGTAAATGGTCATGTGTGACCAAAGTTAAAATGATACTGTACTTTGTTTGTGCATGTGCATCTGCTCATGATTATGTACTGCTTGGAAGAACAGGGGGGGGGGGGGGGTAAATGAACCTGTTGCTTTACCCGCATGGGAAAAAAAATAGGCCTCACTTTAAGCAGTTAAGCAGCATTGATCTGACTGTCATTATCAGTAGGTCCACAATAACCAGTACGATTCAATGTTTCCTAATATAGCAATATTACTTCTAATTTTAGTGCTGGTAAATATGGGTTTTTATTTCTAAAAGAGAAAACATGTTATTATCTTAATGCAGACAAACCATTTCATTATACAGCATTGCAAGACATATTCCTCAAGTCATCTTCCAGGAAAAAAGCTTTTCAAATACGATCACTTTATTCACAACATATATCTTGTTTTACATTTAATTGGACACTGGCTTAAATCAAATTGCAATTAGAATTTAGTTTAATTGCATAATGTTGGCAAATGGAAGCTAAGAGATTGTTATTTCTTGGTGGTGATTGAATCTGCTTCCATCAAGTTCTGAAGACGAATGCTAATACCGTAGATGAAATAGGAATAATTTAGTGTTATGGGTGTGCACTAAAACTCTCTGGCAAACACCCATCCCTAAAGAAATTTCTGTGATTTCCCAATTATATATACTACGCTATTATGCAAAACAAATTTTAAAGGGAAAGAACAGATTTTTTTTAGTATTTGCAAGGCTCACTTAATACTGCTTTCATATTTTTAAATAATTGCTTTTAAATGTTAGGATAAACTAATACAGCCACCTGCAATATCTAAAATATACATTGTGTGTTTAGATATGTTATAAAAACTGCTGTGAGAATTTCAGCAATATAAAAGTTACATTGTCAGAATATACAGTAATGCACAACTAGCATGTAGCATTGCAATGAAGAGCAAACACTGCATGTGAAACTAATAGTACTACATTTTATTCAATTTGACTAAATTCCTTTTTGTGTTTTTGTGAATTATGTATTTAGTAGTGGGCTGTACTCAGCCTAACTGTACCTCAACAGAAGTGTCCCCCTAAGGGGACTGGGTGTGTTAGAGAGATACTATATGTTCTGGGTTATGGGTTTTGATAGTCTAACCAATTAGTAAACCTGGGGAGCCTGCTGTGCATGCTGGTGAAACTATGGAATGCTGAGGAAATTCCTGTTTTATGCCTTCCCTCATCGGCTTCTGCCCTATGAGGATGTAATCCTATTTGGTCTTCCCTAGACACCAGGCCTAGACACATGGAAAGATGCAGTGATCACCCCTATTGTAAGCAAGCCCTGGAGGTATTTGTCTGCAGGAAGACTATAAGACCTAGGGGAAGCAAGCTGTGCTTAGTGCAATTAGCTACACATGCTATTACAAACTAAGCATAGGAACAAGGTGTTGATATGTGTCTGTAGTGGGGTATCGCCCCTCTGATGTGATACAAAAAGACTACCATTGCTGATCGAGAAGGATCTCAGCTCCCTCCAGTGGCTGAGTTGGGTTATAGCCACCTGTTTACACTTTTTTCTGGTACCGCAGTGAATGTTGGGGGATTGAGTTTGGCGCGCTCTCTCGGGACCGCCTCTTCAACCCAGGAGGACACTGTCAGGAGTGTCTCCACGGGAAGTAGGCCGCAATTGAGGCCTACATACGTCCGGGCGGAGCGTCTTTGAGGCGGAGGGACGGAGCTTCTGCTGGAGTCTTCGGACGAGATCCAGTAACCCTGCAACCCATCTGAGAACCGGAGACTGCTGACCGACCGGATGGTGTGCCGTAGAGGAACCAGGCCTGAACCGGATGGGTGAGATGGGCACTTGCCTGAAAGTACTGATTGTCTTGCGGAAGGGTGGGTCGTTGATATCCATCTTTGCGGTTTGACTATTCAGGAAACTTTTAACAGTTTACTATTACCCTTTTGGATTACAAATTGTTCTTTGCGTGCCACTGCATGCCAACGTACAAGTGCACAAACTGTTAGCAGGAGACTGTATTGAAGTTTGGCCTGGGACGCCAGGCCATCCTGATTAGTTATAGTACCTAAGGGTTATCTATTTAGAGTTGTATATTCATTGCATTGCTCGTTGACCGAGTAATCAGTTCTATTACTTTATATGGTATTGTAGAGAGAAAGAGAGCTGGCAAAAGGTTGTTTCAATGTACATGTTTTGTTGAGAGGGACCCTATTGCTGTGTGCTCACACAGGTCTATTTGACATTGTAGTTTAGCTCACACTTAAACCTTAACACTGTTACTGATACTGCAGGGATCTGCAAATAGAGTGTCACTGTTTTACTCATGTTCCTTTGTTTCTCCTTTAATTAAAGCATTCCTTTGGTTATCTTGAAGTCTGTGTGCAGCCTATCTTTCATATTGCAAGATCCCTTTCATCTAAGGTAACCCCTTTTATTTGTATAATTTGTTGAAGTGTAACAGGACATTGTGCTTCTCCACAAGCTACCAGGTGTGTCAAGGGAGGGTTTTGAGACACTTTAAGGGGTTAATCACAGAGCGTAGACCCAAAACAACCAGCAGCTCCTCCGGGGGTAGTGTTACATGTCTAAAGCCAAAACAGTTTTTATTTTTGGACAGAGTAGGGGATAGTTAGAATCCCTGTGGGTTTGTATTGCTGTCTGTGACTCAATTGGGAGATTTACCCTATCCATTTGTCCTAGTAAACATTGTCACTGGGGCTGAAAGTGGTAAAAAATCCAAAATGTCACGTTGTCAGCAGAATAGCAATAGAAGACAAATCTTCACCTGTTCTGGAGAAAACTGTGCAGGGAATTGAGAACTGAGAAACTTACTGCTGTGTCTATATGACAATAAATGAGAAGAGAGCTTCGCAGTAGGGTAGAGAGAAAAGAAAACCAAAAGAAAGTTTCACCATTTCCTACTCTATTTCCTACACCCCCCCAAAAAAAATATGATCTAAAATTAAATATATATACAATTATTCATATGACACTGATCTCTTTTATACGTATAAAAATACTATACTAGTCCTTTAAAGTTTAGTTCATATCGTCATATCAGAAGCCATGGGAGCTTAAGTAAAGCAGTACAGAATATAATGACTATGTGAAGAGTATTAAACCAAATCTCCAAATTAACAACAAATAAGATTTACATCTATTGTAGTTCTGTAAAAGATTAAAGGCTAAGCCCATGTTTTAGACCATCCTTTAGGTTCCACCCATATTTAGGATACAACATGAAGCATGGTTGCATAGACTATCCCCAAAACCAAACCACCACAACCCCTCACCATTACCTAATTTGCAGGGTGCTTCTTCCATCAGAAGCTTGTACCCATGTGGATTTAGCATGGGTGTGTGTGGCTCTTCCTACATGTGTCATCCAGATGTGTGATCACTAGGGATGAGCTTCGTATTCGAGTGAACCTCATGTTCGACTCGAAAATCGTATGTTCGATCGTTCGTCGAATTATGAACGTTTTGGGCCGTTCGCGCCAAATTCGAGTTACGTTTTACAGCCCATAATTCACTGCGGCATCGCAGTGCATTGCTGGCTGATGATTGGCTAAGCATGCACTATGACCCGCATGCTTGGCCAATCACAGCTTGCAAAAAACGGAGAGCCATAATTGGCCAAAGCCAGGGTGGCTTTGGCCAATTATGGCTCAGGGGGTTTAGTACACGCCCCACACTATAAAAGGCCGCCTGCAGGTCGGCCTTGTGTAGTGTGTTGCAGTGGTTAAGAGAGAACAGAGAGAAACAGAGATAGTGTCATTTTTTTGCAGGTAGATAGAGCAGGCAGGCAGGCTAGTCAGTTAAAGTTACACTGTGTAGAGGATATATATGCATCCCAGGTGTTGTATATATATTTATACACTGTATAGTTTATCTAGATCAGCTCTTCCTAATTTACTGGCAGGCAGTTGATTGTGCTAGCTGCAGTATTCTCACGTGGTGTAATGCATGTGTCCTCTGTAGTTTGCACCTTAAGCTACTTGGTGTGTACTGCACGTGTGCTCTGTAGTTTGCACCTAAAGCTACTTGGTGTGTACTGGCCGTGTGCTCTGTAGTTTGCACCTAAAGCTACTTGGTGTGTACTGCACGTGTGCTCTGTAGTTTGCACCTAAAGCTACTTGGTGTGTACTGGCCGTGTGCTCTGTAGTTTGCACCTAAAGCTACTTGGTGTGTACTGGCCGTGTCCTCTGTAGCTTGCACCTAAAGCTACTTGGTGTGTACTGCACGTGTCCTCTGTAGTTTGCACCTAAAGCTACTTGGTGTGTACTGGCCGTGTCCTCTGTAGTTTGCACCTAAAGCTACTTGGTGTGTACTGAACGTGTGCTCTGTAGTTTGCACCTAAAGCTACGTGGCGTGTGTACTGTTTGTGTCTGTGTTATTTTTCTCAATGATTTTCATCCATATTGCAGGGATCAGACATTACATTAAAGCCGTAAGCAGTTTTAAATTACTTATAGTAATCTAATTTTGTGCATTGACAGTTCTAAACACGTCAGTAACAATAAAGTGCAGCGCAAAGACATATAAATTAAACAATAGTGATCAAATGTACAAAAATATAACTCTGATAAGAACACAAGAAGTCCATAAAGTGCATCAGTGAAAAAGGTCCAAAAGGTGCTCCAAATAATGTAGTGACTAATTGTGATAAATCTCAAAATCTGTGATCAACAGGAAGGTTCCTCCACCAATAGCTAAAGATGGCCCCTCACCTCAGCCATTCGACCATGGCTAGGTCACAAAACTTTTGAAAAACCTCCAAGGTAAGTATAAGGACGCTTCCAAGCTTTAAAAGGTTAACAGCAGGCAGCAGACGGCTCAGCACTCCCAAAGACCACGGAGAAATATATAAGACAAAAAGGGGACAGACTAGTGCTCTCTGTCTTAAACTGGATTTAATAGGTAAAAATAACAAAATAAACTCACATAATAAAACACTCAGAGCCGAGTGTGAAGCGTGACAGCATAACACGGAGCTCCAGGGCTTCCGAATCTTTACACAGCTCACACGTTGGCGTTGGGTCGGCGAGCGCGGGTGACGTCACGAAGCTCCTCCCCCTCGTACGCGCTCCGTTCCTATGGGCGGAACTTCCTCAGCGTGGGGTGGAGAGGCTAACGTGAGTGTCCCGCAACGTCATAAGTAGTGTGTGGTTGCCATCGCAACACACCACACCAATTACCTGCTATCCTGCGCCATCTAGTGTCTAATTAGCAAAAGGCAACTAGTAAGCTGTAGCCTAATGCACAGGATAAACGGTCCACCTTATTATAGAAGGACCAGCAGTATCAAAAAACTAGATAAATAATTTTGAAAAAATCATTATAAACGTGACGTCAGCCACGATCGCCTCACCATTACAAAAAAGGATACCACTAAAATTAGCAGATAAATCCAGTAAAATTTACAACATATTAAAAACACACATTTTAGAGCATTAGAGATATAGGCATATATTAACAATATATTCAGGGCCAGATACCACTGCCTTTAAATTTCATTACCTTTATATACAGAAATGGGTATGAAAATTAAATTAAAATTGTGTGTGCAGAATCTAGTCATATAAAATGTAAAAGATAAAAATATATGTTAATACCTAATTATTAAGATTAAAAAATGAATAAAAAATTTAATAAAAATACTAAAAATTCCCCAAATACTGAATAATAAAATTTAACGATTAGAAATAAAACAATTAAGATCAAACTCAACATTGAGGCCTAATAGAGCCAAAACCTTGGTTTCATAAATCCAAAATGATTCACGACGGCTCAACTGTCTTATATAATGTCCTCCTCTCCAATGTCCTCCTCTCCAATGTTTGGTGACCTTTTCTATGCCCCAAAATTTCAGGCCTTTGGGATCTCTACCATGGCATTCCCTAAAATGCTTAGAAACACTATGAGTTCTAATGCCACGTCGGATGTTGCTAATATGTTCTCCAACCATATAACAACATCCGACGTGGCATTAGGACTCATAGTGTTTCTAAGCATTTTAGGGAATGCCATGGTAGAGATCCCAAAGGCCTGAAATTTTGGGGCATAGAAAAGGTCACCAAACATTGGAGAGGAGGACATTATATACGACAGTTGAGCCGTCGTGAATCATTTTGGATTTATGAAACCAAGGTTTCGGCTCCATTAGGCCTCAATGTTGAGTTTGATCTTAATTGTTTTATTTCTAATCGTTAAATTTTATTATTCAGTATTTGGGGAATTTTTAGTATTTTTATTAAATTTTTTATTCATTTTTTAATCTTAATAATTAGGTATTAACATATATTTTTATCTTTTACATTTTATATGACTAGATTCTGCACACACAATTTTAATTTAATTTTCATACCCATTTCTGTATATAAAGGTAATGAAATTTAAAGGCAGTGGTATCTGGCCCTGAATATATTGTTAATATATGCCTATATCTCTAATGCTCTAAAATGTGTGTTTTTAATATGTTGTAAATTTTACTGGATTTATCTGCTAATTTTAGTGGTATCCTTTTTTGTAATGGTGAGGCGATCGTGGCTGACGTCACGTTTATAATGATTTTTTCAAAATTATTTATCTAGTTTTTTGATACTGCTGGTCCTTCTATAATAAGGTGGACCGTTTATCCTGTGCATTAGGCTACAGCTTACTAGTTGCCTTTTGCTAATTAGACACTAGATGGCGCAGGATAGCAGGTAATTGGTGTGGTGTGTTGCGATGGCAACCACACACTACTTATGACGTTGCGGGACGCTCACGTTAGCCTCTCCACCCCACGCTGAGGAAGTTCCGCCCATAGGAACGGAACGCGTACGAGGGGGAGGAGCTTCGTGACGTCACCCGCGCTCGCCGACCCAACGCCAACGTGTGAGCTGTGTAAAGATTCGGAAGCCCTGGAGCTCCGTGTTATGCTGTCACGCTTCACACTCGGCTCTGAGTGTTTTATTATGTGAGTTTATTTTGTTATTTTTACCTATTAAATCCAGTTTAAGACAGAGAGCACTAGTCTGTCCCCTTTTTGTCTTATATATTTCTCCGTGGTCTTTGGGAGTGCTGAGCCGTCTGCTGCCTGCTGTTAACCTTTTAAAGCTTGGAAGCGTCCTTATACTTACCTTGGAGGTTTTTCAAAAGTTTTGTGACCTAGCCATGGTCGAATGGCTGAGGTGAGGGGCCATCTTTAGCTATTGGTGGAGGAACCTTCCTGTTGATCACAGATTTTGAGATTTATCACAATTAGTCACTACATTATTTGGAGCACCTTTTGGACCTTTTTCACTGATGCACTTTATGGACTTCTTGTGTTCTTATCAGAGTTATATTTTTGTACATTTGATCACTATTGTTTAATTTATATGTCTTTGCGCTGCACTTTATTGTTACTGATCACTATTGGGATTTCTATTTGAATTTATCCTCCAGTGCTGGCTTGCATTTTTTAAGTTTTGTTGTGTAATTTTTCCAGCGCGGAATTCCTTCTCTATTTTTGGTATCACTCTTAGTTCTAAACACGTGCCACTTCAAAGGCATACTTTAGACACCCAGCAGGTACAATATTTAAAGGAATTTTTAATTTTTTTTTTAATTTAAGCATCCATTGATACATGTTCCCTGGGGCAAGACCCGGGTTCTCAAAGAAGTTTTCACAGGCATACTATAGACACCCAGCAGCTACAATATTTAAAGGAATTTTTTTTTTTTCATTTAAGCATCATTAAAATCACTGCTCCTGAAAAAACGACCGTTTAAAAAAAAAAAATTCCATTGATACATGTTCCCTGGGACAAGACCCGGGTTCTCAAAGACATTTTACGACAATAACTTGCATATTAGGCTTTAAAATGAGCACTTTTGAATTTGAATGTTCGAGTCCCATAGACGTCAATGGGGTTCTAAATGTTCGCGCGAACGGTCGGTCCGCCTGAAGGTTCTGGTGCGAACCGAACGGGGGGGTGTTCAGCTCATCCCTAGTGATCACTCTGTCTGAAAAACTTGTCCCATCTGCCACTGCAGCAGAGGAACTATGCAGATCATGCCAGCGATTCCTTCTCCTTTCTCTGTAGTCCACATCTACATATGGACCTGAGGCTGGGGGAAAACATTGCAAAAGCCGTGCACCTGTGATGCACTGATTTTTGGTGCAATGATCTGCAGGCTTCATTTAAAAAATTTGTAAATGCATAAGCCCCGGACCAAAATGCAGGTAAAGGACCAGGCCCCTTTTTGCGATTCGGCACTGCGTCGCTTTAACTGACAATTGCGCGGTCGTGCGACGTGGCTCCTAAACAAAATTGGCGTCCTTTTTTTCCCACAAATAGAGCTTTTTTTGGTGGTATTTGATCACCTCTGCGGTTTTTATTTGTTGCGCTATAAACAAAAATAGAGCGACAATTTTGAAAAAAAAATAATATTTTTTACTTTTTGCTATAAAAAATATCCCCCAAAAATATATAAAAAAATAGTTTTTTCCTCAGTTTAGGCTGATACGTATTCTTCTACATATTTTTGGTAAAAAAAAATTAGCATTAAGCGTTAAATCGGTTGGTTTGGTTATAGCGTTTACAAAATAGGGGATAGTTTTATTGCATTTTTATTAATTTTTTTTTTTTTTACTACTAATGGCAGCGATCAGCAATTTTTTTCGTGACTGCAACATTATGGCGGACACGTCGGACAATTTTGACACATTTTTGGGACCATTGTCATTTTCACAGCAAAAAATGTATTTAAAATGCATTGTTTATTGTGGAAATGACAGTTGCAGTTTGGGAGTTAACCACAGGGGGCGCTGAAGGAGTTATGTTTCACCTAGTGCGTGTTTACAACTGTAGGGGGGTGTGGCTGTAGGAGTGAAGTCATCAGGTACTCATAGATTATGAACAGTGATACCAAGCTGATCAATGGATCACGGTGGAGTTTAAAATTGCCTACACTGCCCCTTCATGATCTCACGACTGTTCTTGACCCAGACAAGATGTGGTCACATTACCACCAACATTTGTAACTGTAAATTTTCTGCACAAAATGTTTGTGTCACAAGTCAATATGGGCACCCTGTTCCTCTGTGCACTGGCGTTCCCTGCAAGTGGAATCTAAGGGACAGCTGTTGTTCCACCAGGGACCCCCACGGCACACTTCAGGTACTCACAGTTGAGTGGAGAAGGATTGGTTGCCAAGTAATGGGGGGCTGAAGCAAGGGAGAGGCACATGGCATTAGAAAGCTGGAGGCAGGTGTGAGGCTTTGAGTCTGTGAGTGCAGAAAAAGTCACAGCAGAGACTTATGCCGCGTACACACGATCATTTTTCGGCCTGAAAAAAACGTTGTTTTTCAAAAACGTAATTTAAAATGATCATGTGTGGGCTACACATCATTTTTCAGGTTCTGAAAAACGACAAAAAAAAATTGTCGTTTTAAACTATGTCGTTTTTTGGGTTGTAAAAAAGATTGTGTGTGGGCTAAAACAACATAAAAAACCTGTGTATGCTCAGAAGCAATGTTATGAGACGTTCATAATGGAGTAAGCACATTCATCACGCTGTATTGCGAGCGCGAATCGTCTTTTACTAACATGGAATCAGCTAAAGCAGCCCAAAGGCGAATGGAACTTCCCTTTTATAGTGCCGTTGTATGCGTTGTACGTCACCGCGCTTTGCTAGATCATTTTTTAAAAACTATGGTGTGTAGGCAACGTCACTTTAATGATGAAGTTGGGAAAACATTGTTTTTTGGACATGCTGAAAAACAACGTTTTTTTTTCATGCTGAAAAATGATCGTGTGTATGCAGCATTAGACTTTGAATGCAGCAAAGATTGCAGGAGCAAAGATAACGAGGGTGTGGGTGCTGCTGAGACTGGGGTTGCAGCTGAGAAGCAATAGAGTATGCAGGTGTTTTGTGAAGACTCTGGATAACACTAAGCAGTGGCAGAGGTTGTGAGAACCAAAGAACCAAACAAAGACTGAAGCTGTGGGTGCAGTGGAAGCTTGGGGTGCTTGTTCAGCAATTGGTTGGAGAGCAGGGAGACCAAGCTGGAATGCAGTAGAGTTTAAGATGCACGTGCAGCAGTGGCTGAGCTGTATATGCCATGAAGATCTGGCTGGTAGGTAGGAAAGGCTTAGGTTCTGGGTGCAATGGTGAAACGGTGATGGCTCAAGAAGTGTGATTGCTCAAGAAGAAGACATTATACATGAGGGGTGACTATACATTCATGATGTAATGCAATGTGACCCTCCAGGTTTAACCCAGAAGTTCCGGCAACCACTTGGGATCAAGGGTTGCCATGACATTCCCTACCTCCATATGGGTCTCCCCACCCATTAAAGGTCTGGCTTTAAAGGGAAGAGATGGAATTTTTATACATGAGGTGGGAAGCGAAAACATCTGATGCAAAGCCCAAGAAAAGTTCCCTGGGCTGTAGCTTTTCTGATAATATAAATTGCTTATAAAAGAACTTTGAATTTAAGATTTGTTGAACCTTGTATTTTTGGCAGGAAGCTGCTGGAGGAGAAACTACTTGGGTAGGAGAAGAAAATTGGATGCGAACCAATGGTTTCATAAGAGAGTCATGAAAGGAATTCGGTACTCACAGATGAGGTGAAGACATAATTGATCTTTCCTGAGATTTCATAGGGACCAAAACAATGTAGAGCAGACTTACTGAGGACATCTTGAGACAAAGGTTTTTATGGAGAGCCAAACTTTATCATTTAGAGACTTTCCACCTTTGTGTCTGAGGCCAAATTGCATTGAAAGAGGTCTGCAATAGAAAACCTTGGTTCTAAGATTTTCTGGCAACATAGTTTTGCCTGGAGGAATGGGAATTTTTGTCCGAATTTGTGCAAGAATAATGGGCTCCAGTTCAGAGGAGGGCCCTCTGTTGAGGGCATAAAAATCAAAAAGTGCCACTTGATAAACTGACATTAATAGTTTGTGATCCTGACACTCCAGGTAAACTGGCCTTGGCAGCATAAGGTCAATCCAGCGCTAGAGTGTGGAAGGTAATTAACCATATCTGTATGGGTTCTAAATTCGTAGTTGCTTTTTTATCAAATAGAAGAATACATTAGATAAAATTATTATAGCAAGAGAATGTTTCATATTCTTGTCACGCTTTAGCAAACTGACAGCCAGTCCTAATGAACAACTCAAGAAGCATTTTTATAGTTTAACAGAGTTCATACTCTGATACCAGAGGTTTTGATTAAATATAATCACTCTGCTTTTTAATTATCGTCTTCCTTATTATTCAACAGAGTGAACCACCTTTTTATTTATAAACATGAAGCAGTTTACACAGATGCAAAACAAAAGCCAATGGTTTTATGAAAGATTGAAAAGTGCATGAAAGAGAGAAAGAGACATTGAGGGAGTGAGAGAGTAATAAAAGCAGATGATCGAAAGAGAGAGAGAGAGAGAGAGAGTAATAAAAGTAGACGGCCAGAAGAAACTATGGGCCAGATCCTCAAAAAGGATACGCAGGCGTATCTGCTGATACGCCGTCGTATCCCTGTTTCTAACTATGCTGCTGATTCAGAGAATCAGTTACGCATAGATTTTCCTAAGATCCGGCAGGTGTAATCGTTTTACACTGTCGGATCTTAGGATGCAGTACCTCGGCCGCCGCTGGGGGCATTTCTCGTCGAAATTCCGCGTCGGGTATTCAAATTAGCACTTATGGAGATCCACGAAGCGGTTTCCCTTCGTGAAGTCTCCGTAAGTTGTTAGTTTGCAAACGCAAAATTAGGGCTGCTTTTACAAAGTGTAAAGTAGTACACCATGTAAAAGTAGACCCTTCTTTCCCGCGACGCTGTCAATTTTTATTTTTTTTTTACATTTCCCACCGCATCTCTTTTTTTTCCCGACGCAACTTTTTTTACCCGGCGCGATTCACAAAACTCGGCGCAACGTAACTTTGCGCAAAGCACGTCGGGAAAATCGCGTTGGCGCGCCTAATTTAAATGGGACTCACCCCATTAGATTGGGCACGCCTTGCGAGGAACGGATTTAAGTTACACCTCTGAAAATTTCTAGGTAAGTGCTTTGTTGATCGGGCAGTGTAACTTAAATCCCAAAAATTAAGTTGCGCCCGCTGTACGTGGATCTGGCCCTATAATCTTATTTTATGTAATTTCATTACAATAGCTAGCCTTTTCTAGGTGCATCCTCTGTGGTCATACATTGTGCACTCAAGTTTTAAACTTGATGTAACTTCTGTGGTTCTAAAAATGTATTTAACCACTTAAGCCCCGGACCAATATGCTGCTAAATGCCCAGAGGCGTTTTTACAATTCGGCACTGCATCGCTTTAACAGACAATTGCGTGGTCGTGCGACGTGGCTCCCAAACAAAATTTGCGTCCTTTTCTTCCCACAAATAGAGCTTTTTTTTATGGTATTTGATTGCCTCTGCGATTTTTATTTGTTGCGCTATAAACAAAAATAGAGCGACATTTTTGAAAAAAAATCTATATTTTTTACTTTTTGTTATAAGAAAAATTGAATAAACTAAATTTTAGTCAAACATTTAGGCCAAAATTTATTTAGCCACATTTATTTAGCCACATGTCTTTAGTAAAAAAAAAATCCCAATAAAAAAAAAATTAGCTTCATAGCGGCAACAGTGACACTAATACAGCGATCAGAAAAAATTATCGCTTAGTGACACTGGCAATAGGGAGTGAAAGGGTTAACTAGGGCGGCAATCAAGGGGTTAAAACTTTATTGGGGGGGGTACGGGGCTACCCTGGACCTAACACTAACTGCCTGTCACACTAACTGTCACACTGACACTAAATGCAGTGATCAGTACATATATGATCACTGCATTCAGTGACAGTGTGACAGGGGGGTGGGGGGGTGATCAGAAGGGGTTAAATGTGCCTGCGTGTGTGGTGTCAGTGTAATGTTAGGTGCGACTCTTCTCTCATCTTGGCGGTTTGAAAATACCGCCGAGATGAGAGCTGCATTACTTCCTCTGCCTATGTTTACATTTTACAGGCAGAGGAAGTGACACAGCGGCAGCTCACAGGATTGGCTGGAAGCGATCACGAGGGGGCAGACGGAAACGAACAGCCGCCCCCTCGAGTCGGATCGCTCGGTAAGGTAAGCCGCCCGCCGCACGCAGTGGAGGGGGTCCCGATTGGACCCCCGACCCGCTAGAAGGCAAGGACGTATATATACGCCCTTCTGCCTGTCCGTGCCATTTTCCGGACGTATATAGTCGTGCGGCGGGCGTTAAGCGGTTAAAGAATTGAGCCCCAGCAGATTCCTATCCGCTCGTCACCATCCCCTTATAGAGGGCATCCTATCTCGTCCAGCCAGGGCTTCCACAGTAAATTACATATTTACTGGCCCTTTCCCAACAGTCGATAGGAGAGGGAGGGAAACTGACAGCACTGCATGGGAAAAGATGGGAGCCAGGGCAGTAGGGGGAATCTGTGCTGCACAGGGTGATTAGGGTGTGCCTGGGCACACCTGGCACACCTTGTGCACATGCCTATGGTGCACCAGTTTGCACAAAGAGCACCCAGCCAACCCCTCCCAATAAAAGCCAAACATGTGAAAATTTAGTCTTTTACAGGAAAGAATATGGAAACCATGCAAGCTAGAAAAAAAGGTTTGGATTGTGTTTTTGATTTGCAATGAGATAAAGTTTACCAAAAGCTCTGCATTGTTTTGCATATGTTGGAATATGGGCTTTACTTGGAGGAGTGCGCTTTCATTTATTAATGCAATATACTGTAAATAATGGGAATACTGTAGTATCAAAATTTAGTAAGGGTAGGTGAGCTTAGAGAAAAGTTTAATTGTGCAGTTTGTATGGAAATGGATTATAAGAAAGGCACAGTAATGCAGTGATGCATGCTGGGCAAATTAGAAAATAAAAACTTCTTGAAAGCAAAAGTACTTTAGCGTTCCAGGATTAACTAACATGTAACCACTTATGATGTTATGAGGAAGCTGTGAAATTAAAGATGCTGCAACTTGCATTTGAGGGACTGGTTAGGAATTAAGCTGGTTTTTCTATAAAAACTTCAACCAATTTTACCACACTTAGCATGAATTATTAATTACAGATCACGTGGGAAATCATACAATTTCAATACCTCCTTTCAAGAAAAATCATTAAATTTGTTTACAAAAGTACATTTTTTTTTAAATATCTCTTAATGGAAATAGTTATTAGGCTTCATTTCCATGACAGTTTTTACAGCCACTTTCTTTAGCCTTTTTTACAGCTTAAAAACGCCTGTCCATGTTTTTTTTTTTTTTTGAGCTGGAGCTCAAAAACGCTGCGGTAGCGTTTAGCGTTTTTGTGCGTTTTTTGAGCGTTTTTGAGCGTTTGACGTCTGGCGTTTTTACAGCTCTAAGGCTGGAGCTTCAGAACGCACCTGTTTTTTTTTGCAGCTTAAAAACGGCTCAGCCTTCTACAGCTCAAAAACGTCATGGTGGGCATGAGGCCATAGACTAACATGGAGAGCCGTTTTTAAGCTGCAAAAAAAGCTCAGAAAAGTGGCTGTAAAAACGTCCATGGAAATGAAGCCTTAGACAACACCTCATAACTACAGATCGGTTGTTTGAATGAAGACACATTGAGCTATTTCTTTGAATGACCCATGGCTTCATTTGATGGTATTGTTCACAGAATGAAGGCCACACATTCTACAATACATATGACACACGACTGGTATAAATAGTTTATACAATACTGTATGACAATAGGAGTTAAGCTATGGGTTATAGCCATTGGGCTGACTCGCTACACATGTTCGCTTGAACGCTTGTTCCTTGTATTGTCTGTTAAACTACCAATAAATATATTTTCAACCCAAATAGTTTATACATATTTTTTAATGGGCTTGGCTAGTGTAAAGATAAACAAATGTACACTGAGTTTAAAATCAGTCTAGGGCTTATGTCATTTTATGTGGGGGTAGGAAGAGAATTACAACATACAAACTTCAGGAATCATTATTTTGATTGGTCTGGTTGAAATGCACTGACTAGTTCTCATATGTTTTCTCATGATGTCACAAAGACAAGAAACTAATACTTTACACATCTTTATTTTGCCATGAACAGGCAGTTGATATTGTTACTGTAAGCAATAGGGATATAGTAAAAGAACGTATGTGGGATGTATCTTAGCATTGCAAACAAAGTCATGAAGTTAACAGAGTGACTGTTCAGTCAATAACCACTGAAGGGTTACCTTTTTCCATGACCAACAAATGCACTGTATAGCATACAAATCAATTACAACTCCATTACAAAGGTTCTGTTGTTTCTGATTATGAAGAACACCATTTTTAGGAAAATATTTATGTAGCCAGAACATCACATAACTGTTGTCTTGGTTAAATATATATTTAACAGGCTGTTTGGCTGGCTTCTGTTGGACAAACATGCTGGAAAACCAGTAGCTGACCAGCTCTCAATCAACGCTCAGGCCCCATACACACGAGAGGATTTATCCGCAGATACGGTCCAGCGGACCGTATCCGCGGATAAATCCTCTCGTGGATTTCAGAGGATTTCTATGCGATGGCGTGTACACACCATCGCATTGAAATCCGCGCTGAAATCCTCTGCCGATGACGTGTCGCGCCGTCGCCGCTATTATGACGCGGCGACGGGCGCGACGCTGTCATATAAGGAATTCCACGCATGCGTCAAATCATTACGACGCGTGCGGGGAATCCCTTTAGACGGATGGATCCGGTAAGTCTGTACAGACGAGCGGATCCATCCGTTGGAATGGATTCCAGCAGATGGATTTGTTGTGCATGTCAGCAAATATCCATCTGCTGGAAATCCATCCCAGGGGAGATTTATCTGCGGATAAATATCCGTTGGCGTGTACACACCATAGGATCTATCCGCAGAAACCCATTTGATGGGATTTATCTGCGGATAGATTCTATGGTGTGTATGGGGCCTCACAGTCAATGGCTGAGAGCGCTGACCGGAGTGTTCTGTCCCCCTGTCAGAACACATTAGCTTAGGAGGGGATATCCATGTACTAACATTTTATTGTTAGTACATCGGCTCTGATCTGCGCTATCAGGTTTTTTTCCGTTCAACCCGCTGGGTTGTACAAGAAAAAAACTAGTAGTGCATACTAGGCTTAAGTCTACAGTTTGTTCGTGGTATACACATTTCTCTTCAGAAAATACTTTGGAGAATTATTCAGGTAGAAGGGAATACTTTGGAGTTTATTTTGTTAAGGGCCAAAACCCAAAGAAAAAGCATACTAGTTAGTAAAAAAAAGGCCCAAATCTATGTTTTTCTGACCATCTTAAAACTTTGGTCTCACATTTTCTGACTCTTCATACCATTCTTATTTAAGGAAGTAGCTGCAATTCTGCAGTTAGGTTTTCAGAAAAATGGGTGAGGTAGTTGTAGCTGTGTTAGTGAACTTGCAAACAAAAATAATTTATGTTAGTGCAAATAAAAAAAGTATGACCGACAGTACTTTTTTTTTTAAAAGATCATATAAGCTCTTATGTACTGTCAAAGTACAATAATCATGTATATGTTACTTACTGTAACAACCAAAAGCAATAGGGAGTTCACAACCTAAGGATACTGCTTGATAACAGGAAATTACACTAGAGTCACAAAAAATCATTTAATTTCTGCAGTAAAAGCCCTTTTTTGAGGTTACAGTTTCACCCTCTGTATGTTATGTTTCCTGGGTGTTTTTATTTTTGCATTTATTCTGCATATAGTGTTTTGTAATGGTTTTAGCAATATGGGACACCAGACACTTTGAACAAATAAGCATATGCATAGAAGTTGCACAATGATAGCTGGAAGTGATCTTTAATGTACACAGATACCTCACTTTAAGGCAAGCCAGGTACATTGCATTGCTGATTCTTCCCCATTGACAGTCTTGTAAACCCATACTTTTCCTTTTTTTTTATTTGCAGTACTAACCTTATTGTTCCTAGGTCATCTCCCACATGAATACATTTAAGGTTAAGAAGATAAAGAGATGGAACAGTCCAGCTACAAGAGCATTCAACTTTTTAAACCAAATACCAAGAACAGGCAAGACTGTCAAAATGTATACAGTAATGATCTTGCATTTTGTTTATGCAGAACAAAACAAGAAACTGAATTTTAAAACATACAAGAGCCGGTTCACACAGGGGCGGCACGACTTCGGGGGCGACTCGGCCAGGCGACATGAAGACGACATCTAAGGCAACTTGCAAAATGACTTCTGTATAGAAGTCAATGCAGGTCGCCCCGAGTCGCACCCCAAGTAGTACAAGAACCTTTTTCTAAGTCGGAGCGACTTGCGTCGCTCCTATTAGAATGGTTCTATTCACTAGAATGGGATGCGACTTGTCAGGCAGCTGCGTCGCCTGACGAGTCGCCCCAGTGTGAACCCGGTCTAAATTTAAACGTATAATATGTGTGTAAACAAAGAAATAAAAAAATAATAATTGTGTTACTTTATTGCATATTATCACTACAACTTATTTTGTGCTATTTGTAGCTGTTAAATAATCGATTTACCTTGGATGGATTAAGAGCAGTGATGATCCACACACAGTGTGCATTACTATCATACTGAACTGGATAGTTGGGTGAGGTGATGATCCCAGAAGGCCCACGAAGGTGAGCATCACACATTCTCGCTGTAGGTAAAACCAGAAAAATCATTACGTTATGTAAACAGTAGTACGAATACACTAGATGAACCACTTGCAAAGCCATCCTTCTTAATTTACAGTGATGTGTATGTGAAAATTCACTGCAGAACTGCAGCATTGATAAACTGAATTACAGGTAATTTCAACTTACTGTACAGTAAAGCTCGGCTTGCTCAACCAAGCGTATCAGCCAGTGCTTCTGGACATTATGCATGTTTTAATTTGTTTAGATATTCAGCTTTCCACAAAGAGGTGCTTGGCCATATGCAGCATCAGATTTAAACAGCCGAACAGAAGTCATGGACACACGTTGGACAGCATCCAAGTCAGCGTGACAAAACTACATTCCTTTTGTTTCACTTGTTGTTCTAATATCCTTGGAATACCTCCCAAATTAGTCTTAAAAAAAATACTTCTAAAGAGAAGTCTAATCAGGTCATTATCATCATCTCCCTTCTTTCCAAGGCATCTGCATGCATGTATACATGCATAAAGACACATGAACTTATGGCAGACCACAGATGGTCAATGCTTTTGCCAAATTAGCTGTCACAGTTTTGTAGATGAGTCATTAGATGTTATCTCAACATCTATCGGCAGATGAGTGTATAAAGCACCTCTAACAACAAACTGACACCCAAAGCTGAGTGTTATATTGTCTCAATGTACAGAGGACAACCGCTTATCACAGGCATGCATATTGGTAAAAGGCTTATGGTTAAAAAGGCAGGAGATCACATACATCTGGCACTAGAAAGGTTAAGTCAGGCTGTACTGTTCAGCTACTCTTAGAGGTTTCGATTGGGAGGGGAATATTTTATAAAAGCAGTTGATCTGGACAGACTCTGCTTCTCTCCCTCCACTGAAGACTGCTCAGTTTGTCTCCACCTCCCTTGTGCGTAGAGTGTGTTTGGGGTGGGTGTGTGGCTCTGAATATCAAGTGATGTTAGGACAGTGCTGCAGTGAAATGCGATGGCTCACTGAGGATTCTCACTGACAAGAAAGAATGCTAACTAACGAGACCCCATGCCACCATTCTACAGGACATTGCTAGCCTGACTTGTCAACGTCCATTCAAGGACATCAAAGGGTTAATGTGTTTCTAGGTGACCTTGTGACAAACCATTATTGAGGGGAGGAGGAGGGCACCCATTCATTACTGTACAAAAGGCAGTGACAATTTACCATTGGATTTATAAAACCTCTGCAATCCATCATGCCCCAGCCAGACATGTCTTGCTTTAATGTTTAATGCAATGTTAATGCTCCCTTATCACCACTCCCTCGCAAATGTTTGGCGGATTGACAGACGCATTGCTACACTTCTGTGACACGTACAGCAGGTTCCACAAGGGTATTCTTTGGCTTCACAGAGGGGGGAGTGTATGGTGCTGGTGCAATATGTCAAAAATTAATTATCTTCCAAAGTCAATATATTTTTCTACTGCCTTATCAACAGGATTTTTCATCTCCACACAGCTCAAAATGATGTGACTGCAATTTAAAAGACTAAAGATTGGATCAGCGTCAGCTTCTCCCAAAATCTGAGGAGTATTACAATAATATCTTACAATAAAGGGTTACTGTATAATGATCTGATATGACCGAACTCAGTTCAGCTAGCATATGGTGAAATAGGGAACAATTATGCAATTTCAAATGACTGTTTAGCAATGGAAGGTAACAACAACAGGAATAAGCAATGATAAATGCTATTTCACAAAATCAAACAGTTTGCACCGTATACTTGCATTCTAAGACTAGCATAATTTTATGTAGGCCCTTCAAGAACAAGAATTATAGTATTAATGAGCAGCAATTAGTAATAACTCACGTTTGGTCTCAGCTAAAAATAGAACTGCAAAAAGCAATTTGTAATAATCCATGACAACAAGAAATTACCTTTTAACAGCCTTGCGTGGGCAGACTGATGAAAATTCTGATTGGTTGCCATTGAAAACGATATACCCTTAGACTATCTGCATTACTTTTCAGTTTAATGGAATTAATATTTAAGTCCAGAAAATACCAAAATGATGGGAATCAATAGACCTTTTGCTGCTCATATAACCACCAACAGCTCTTCTGTGACTTTGCTCTTTGTCAAAGTGTCAGACCTTGTCATATGCTATATGCTCTACTGGTCACAGTTGGAGAACTGAGAAAAGCCAATAGGCACATATACAATGTACATAATTCATTCACATACTGAGAAAAGGCTAACAGAAAGGCTAGCTTTAATTGATGTAACTGACATTTTGCAATGTATTTAAGCATAGTAAATGGGTAAAATCACTGTGTAACAGACAGTATCAAAAGGCACATAGCTAATAAGAGTAGCCTTGCGTGTGAACCTGTGGATCCTCCTCGAACAGTGCTTTCTTGTGTTTATTAGAGTATGAAGGCTTCAAAGTTCAAATGGTAGGAAATTACACAATTTTTCTGGGATTATTTAAAGCCAACCTTTCTAATCCTCATTATTATAAAGATATTGGTCCCTCCGATATCCAAACTAAATCTTCCATGCGTTAGTGCTGTTTACAAATATCAACTTTTTACGTCTCTATGAACCCTTCTCCTTCAGCCCTGCCCAAAAAATGTTAAGGAGAAGCCAAGCTTTAACTGATACAGTAAGTATATCAGGGAGATGTGCCTACCCTCTCAGTGGTGCAAATGTGTTTTATGGCTATATAGGCTTCCAAGAGACCTCTGTTTACACATAAATCTGGTGGTGTGGTTGACAGGTCCCACATGACTGCTCTCAGATCTTCGAGTTGCATGCAGTGATTGACAACCATCCCTATGTCAAAAGAAGGGTAAAGATGGCTGTATCCAAAGCAGAGAGTCAGCCTTATAGGACAGATAGGCAAATCATTTTGCACCACTGCTAATGAATACTGCAGATACCTTTGCATCCTCATTTTTATCAGTGGTATGATGTTATTTTTGGATAGAAATGGTTCCAATAATTTAAGCACAAGTACAGTATGCAAAGTAGTGGACTAGAGCTACCTGCTACTATAAAAAAAGCTTTCTAAAGCCCCGTACACACAATCAGAATTTCCGATGGAAAAAGTCAGACTGACTTTTTCCATCGAAAATTCCGACCGTGTGTATGCCCCATCGGAGTAATTCTATCGGAAATTCCAATGAATTCCATCGGAGTTTAGATAGAGAACATGTTTTTCTTTTACTCCAATGGAATTCCGTCAGAATTACGATGTGATTTTGGTAGGACAAAGGTCCGATCATGTGTACAGGGCTTTAGTCAGAATTCAATTTACTGCAGTCAGATCAGTTAAAAGATTATTTTCTTTTACATTTTTTTGGGTTGGTGTGCTTTGCACATCATCAATGATCATCATCTGTGAACTACCTTCTAAAATAAGCCCATGGATGTTGATTGAATTGCTCTATTGTGTACAGCATCCAAACAAACTCCATGGTGACAACATATTTTGTTACATACTTTAATGCTACTATAAAAGCACAAAGATGTGGGCCCTGTATTTCATAGTATGTCCTTAGTGAATTATGTATACTCAAATGTATAAACACGATGTACTATAGTCAAAAAGATCAATTAAATGCAGTTCACAATTAGAAGCAGTGCATGGAAAAGGCAGCCATGTCGTAGCATCAAGAAGTATGTGCACTCTCAACCTAATGAAGATAAAGATATTAGGGTAAGTAGCAACATGTATCATACAACGTTTTACTCCATCTACTTTATAAAAGAGAGTGAAAAACAATTCACACAAATTAGCAATGCACCGTAACATGTACAGAGCTAAGCAATACTGGAAGCTTAATAAGAACAATCCATCCTAATGCACTACACGAAGAGCATTCATGAAAATGCTGTTCATCAATAAATAACAATCAAAATAAGGATGGGGAAGGGGAATTGCTGAGTACAAAGAGTACCATAGCTGACATATGATTTAATAAAGTATGGTGGCAGGTGAAGCTGAGCCTGTGTTTACGTCAAGCATCAACTCATGAGTAGGGGTTCTTTTTTTAATTCCCTTGGTCATGATTGGAGGTTCATGGTGCTGCACTACATTTCACTGCTTTTTTGCTTGAAAGAAAAACAAGTCTATTGCCTCCTAGCTATGCTGCAACAGTTTTGTTTACTCTCCTATTACCAACAGAACTGGAATCGTATGCAACATTTCATACTCATGTTCTATTCTCACTATCAAAGCCTTTGGTACACTAAATAATACAGAACATGTACATATTCATATTTGCTACGAACCCTTACTCTAATTTCTTGATATTACCTCTGCAGATAGGTCGGTGGTCGCTCCATGCTGCAAACATGTCGCTTACTTTCATGCAGGTGATGCTTTTAGAACCTTGTAGGTCATAGCCATCATCACATAAAAACTGAATACTGGAGCCTAGCCTATGGAGGAATAATGCAAGATGTAAAGAGATGGTGGAAGAAAGGTTTGAACACACACATACAAGGGATCCACACATAACAGATACACACTTTACACATTATTTACCAAAAATGGTTTGCCGTTACTTGCATGACCTGCACGATCTATGTGGCTCTGCATCTGGAGCACAGAGCATACATTTTTTTTCCTTTAATATGCTCCCTGTTTTGTTGAAAGATTCACCCATTTTAAAGATTTTACAGGTCTTGTCATCTCATACACATGGACCAGTAGGCTCTCACATGATGATGGATGAAATATGATGATTTAAACAAGTAATGCCTTTCCAACCAAATTTTTATTTATATTCTTACTAAGGAGCAGTGAGAATTTTTCATGATATATTCCCTTTCCAATTTCCTGAGAGTATTAGCTTCTACCACCTCTGATGGGAGGCTATTCTGTGGATTAAGCCCTGCATTTGCAAAATATAGATTTTCTGTTCAGCCTGATAACATTTCAGAAACCAATCTTCTATGCTGAAGAGATGTTTGATAAATATCGACTGCTCCTGCTCGCTTTCTATAAAAACAGCATAATGTACAATATTGATATCCCGTATTTCCCAGAAGCTCCATGATTTATCGTATTATCACTGTCATTACAAATCTTCTAGATGTTTCTGTAGCCAGAGAACTGACTATAGCATTGTAGTGTATTTCAAGCCCCAACTGTCGGTGGAATGTGTTCATTTACATTGTAGTTACAGGTTAAAGGTTACAGCGTTAATGGTTGCTTGTAGAACACAGAATCAGCACTGTTTGATACATTTCCATACATGAGCCCTTTATGTAAGTTTGTACTTATTATGAAATCATAAAAAGACTGAAAAGCAAAAACAGTAAAATGGCAAATACGTTAGCTAAAATAGATGTGTGTACTGACCAATAGAAGTCTCTAGCAGTGTTTTACACAAGTATATGCTGGACACAATAAATTCAGTATTTATGCTGATAGACTGGCACCATCTTTCAGCAGAATGCAGTGATTTAGGAATACATAAGAAACTGGGAAATTTATTTCAGAATAAAAAAAACACTGTTCCAATAAAATTAAATAACTGTGAAAATTATTTTTTATACCTCTGGTAATATTAGTATAACAAATATAATACTGTGCATGCCTTTTTTTAGCTATTAAAATACAGCAGCACAATGTTTATAATTTGTTACTGGTTGGGGAAAAAAGGTAAAAATACACAAAGCAAAAAGAACATCCCTATTGTACACTTTACCACCATACAATTATATTGCAGGCATGACTTGTTTTACCCATCTTATTATATAACTGTCACACATAGCATTGCAGTAGGTCTCCAAATAATAAAACTAGTTCAACTGGGAATAAAGGCTGTAGTATACAAAGAATCGTAACAGGGAGAGGCAAAGTTTCTAAACGTACAGGTAGGCTAAACATCATGGAAGTTGCAGTAATAATGAGTTAAGCATCATGGATGCTGCAGTGAACCATTAGTTGCCATATGAATATGCATATGAATTACTGGGCCAACTATAATAATCCATATCTTTGGCAATAGATTTTTAACAGAACAAATTGAAAGAAATTTGTTCCAACGTTATACCTTGTTGAAGAAAAAAATCACATACTAAGTGCTTTTTATTAGATACTAAAGAGGGCAACATTTGCTAGTAGCGATTATTGTGCTTACCATTTTCTTCAACATAAATCCTCAGAGCTTTAAAAAAGTACATGCTCGCCTGTTCTCTTTACAGAATAACTAACAAACTAATTAGTATGCTTCATTTACAAATGAACATGACTGAGCTCCTTTCTGGGTGTCTGGAGTACCTGGCCTGTTAGATAAGCCATATGATACAATACAATTACAAAAAAATAGTTATTGTTATAACCAACAAAGTTGAAAGGAAATCTATATCTAATGGACATTTTTCATAATAAAAGCTTGTTACACCCAAGTTGACATTATGCATACATTTTAAGCTGTGCAAAAGAAACACAGGCAATAAGGAAGCATGAAAAGGGGCCTCTCACCTGAAGTCAGAACCTATTCTTTTTCCATGTTCCGGTGTTCCTGGGTCGGGACACAAGTGGTGTCCTTGGTAAACACCCACCTGAGTTACTAAAATGCAAAAAAGAGAGCATACACAGAGAGGAATCACTCCACACACAGCCAATTGGAAAAGTGACACTGCTGGATAATGTGCAAACACAGAAGTATACAAGAACTGCCACTTTAACACAGTTAGGAGTTGACATGTGTTGCTTACAAATAAGGCAACTGAATGAACATGATTTGCTCTCCAAACCAAAAATCTTCTCCTACCTCCCCCTCGACACAAGCACACATTAAAAAATACAGATCACTACTTAACACAATTAAGAAACATCTTAGTGATTAACACATAATGTAAATCACCCTTTCAGCTTATGAGATACCAAAGTGGAGTTAAGGAGAGGTCTTGGTCTTTCACAGCTGGATGGGTGTATGTGCTCCTCACAGAGATGGGACACGGGTAAGTATCAAAGATCTTCTCTTAAGAAAATGGGCCATTTCTTCAGAGTCTTTGATTCAATTTTGATTAAGGAATCACTTGATATGGGATTGTGATGTAATTCCTTAAAGCGGTTAGGGATGATCTTGTAAAGATGGCTTGCCACAGTCACTGAAGAGTAAAAAAATGATCAGATACCAGTTACTCTGCAGACCCTTGGGCATCAACAGTCACACCTATGCACACACATACAAACACCACCAGCGCAGTGGGAGGTTACAGCATGTGGATATGGGTTCTGTATGTTTCCATTGTTTGGAAACATTACTGGGAATATTTACTAACAGCTGCATGAACATGTGGTATGACCCACACTGAAAAATGGGGGATAAGCAACAGGACTTACACTAAAATGTTATTACTTTCCTGAGCTCTTCTGCCATCCTCAGTAAAACTACAACATGCCCTCACTATCACAGGCCTGTTTTCCAGAACTAAGTAAAATACTGTAAACCATTTAGTACTTGATCATGGTGTATTTCTTGGAACACCCATTGGAAAAAAAGTATTCTCAGGACACATAAAACCTGTGTTCAGGAACACCAACCAGGATGTTGTTACATGCATCACAATCACCAGATCATGTGTAGAAGATGACATTATGTCTACTGCCCTCCCCAAGAAATCCTCAGTATGTCATGACACTAATGAATTTGAACACCCTTGGTTTTATAGCAGCATCAATAAAACATAAAAACAATCATCCAAGAAAATCTTATGACAATTTCTCTTTCTTGCGTGGTTAATACCAAACACTGAATGCAGGCATGAGACTGAATTGTCATTCACGAAGGCACATACATATGTATGTGCTCTGTGCATATGCATGGCTATTACAGCATATAAATAGGTGCCGAAAATATAATAAGGAAGACAACGTGCTTTTTAAAAGAGGAGTTTTTTTTTTTTATTTGATAAAATGAGAAAGATGTTATTTATAAAATGTGACGAAACACTACATAATCTTATTATGTACATGAAAATTAAAAGAAAAAGGACTGCCAGGAAAGATAAGCAAATGATGAAAGGATAGAGGCCAGTGAATAGAATGAAGTGAGAGGGCATTTAGCAGTGAGGCATGGGAGGAAGATGTGGAAATAAATACCATGGAAGGATCACAGAAAGATCAGAAAAATAGGTTTGAATCTAAACTAAGAGGATAGAATATAGAATATAGAAAGGTCTGGCCATGGCGACAATGCAACAATAATAAAGGAATGGAGTTAGAGTGGTTAAAGATTTACAGAGGGCTTAACAGATTTAGTTAAAGGACCAAACGAATCACAGCAATGTACTGAGTTGAAATTAAAAGGAACTGTAAAATAGAGCAGAAAGATGGTTATGCATGCATGCATCAGTGGTACAGCACTAGGGTTTCTAAAGCAGAGTAATCTAAGGTAGAATTTAGTGGCTCTAGAGTCCAGCCTGTGATCTTAATGCATGTAATGGTACCTCGGGGTACATGCAGCTAAAGGTTTTGACTGCAATAACAGGATAAATATCCAATACCTTGGATATACTTCACACTTCTATATAATAGGGGCCTACTTTTATTTCAGCTGTTCCCCAACACACCTGAGCTGTACATGAAAACCCACTTCCACATTTACCCATAAAAGAAACAGTACATAAAAGTATTTTTTTTATGTTTACATTAATTATCTGCAAAGAAGCCTCAAACAATACTTCAAATTGTATTAATTTTTCTTCTTGCATGCTTAATAGATGCAAAGCATCTTACTGCAGTTTGTTAGATCGAATACAAATTTGAGCATGTTTGTATGGCTGTATTCCTTTCTATTTAAATTAGAAGAAAAACAAATTAAACATTTCAAAACTATCTTACTAAGAGTTTCGAGTTTATTTCCCCAAAAAATATCTAATGGCATTTCAATAGTGTTTAAGTGCATTATAGGCTACCCCTCCCAGATTACAGAAATTGAATGCCAAGTCTGAAATTAAAAACTAACAGACATACAAATAAAAATCAGCAAAACCATCTATGGAAAGAAAAATTCTATTTTTATGGTATTTTTACAGATATTGGTTAAAGTTGAAGGGAAAAAAAATCACTATCACTAGAGAGGCCTTATGTTCTAACATGACTTGGTAACATTAGGGCGGTATTGGCCATAAGTATTTATAATGGGTTTTAGTTACAGCTCAAACATATTTACAGAAAATGGGAAAAAAAACACCTGACGTAACTAAACATACAGAAGGTCAGCTTCATGGTCAACCAAACACAGAAGGGTCTAGTGTTGCAGCTACTGGAGGATAAGAGTGGATTGAGAGTGTCACTGAGGTAATGTACGTGTATAAAGAAGCAACGATTATTACCTCAGGGAGCCAAAGCAAACAGAACTTAAGATCCAATTTACTGTTATCCTTTGACCTTGGTGGCTTCCAATCCTAGAATATAAATGACAAAGTGCCCTTTGACCTGTTGAAGGGTTGTTTATCAAATTCCAGTAAAAAAATCTACTGCAAAACATGATTGCTTCACTAAGAGGTCTAATCTTAGCTTTCAGAGGACTTTTGTGACTGGTAACAGTACAATTAACCTTTGGGGTATCTGACATATTAGAAAGACCAAATCTAAACACTAAGTAGATACTGGCTAACTAAATATGTATGCCAGGCTGTGTTCTTCTAACTTTTATCACAGCTGTTTGAACATATTTTTTACTATGTTGCCAGTGATTTACAATAAATTAGATGTGCCTTTTTAAATATTCACCATATCCCACTCACATTGCTTGCTGAGTGCTGAATTCTCATACTCTTCTGGCTTTTCTTTTTAATATATTCTGATATAGCTAATCCAGTTTTCCAATATCACTACTCATTTTGCTGATGGTGCAGCACTCTAGAAGGCACGAATGTGCTATGTATGCATCAGAACTGGTCTAAGTATGTCACACACTAATATTTTTGGATGATGTACGGAAGATAAGCTTTCAATATTTGAAAGATTTTGAGTTGAATAAAAAACAGGTCTACAAAGACCTTGATGCAGAGATTCTTAAGCGTTAGATAATACTTGTTCGCTAATATTCTCATTTATGAATAAATGTGCCCACTGGTTTAAAAGGGAATTTGTCACAGAATCTTTTTTTCATGAACTAGCATGTGACTAATAAGTATGCACAATAGAGATTAAATGGTGAGGATGAAACTATTTATTGAGTCACTAACCTAGCGCTCGTATGTGGCACGTGAACCTGTGTTGTGCTGCATCTGTCAGAGCCTTATTACAAAAGTGCATGCCTAATCACAGAATCTCTTTAGGGAACATTACTTAACCTCATATACATATACTGTAGTAGCCCCCACTTCTCATCCCATATAAAATGCTAACCTATACCTAAGAAGAAAAAAAAATGAAAAGTTTTTACACATCGTACCTTAGTTTCTGCTCTGTTAGCTAAGGCCCCAGCAACATCACTTTGCATTCCCGTGGGATCATAGTAAAGCTGAGGATTTCAAATCCTGTGAGAATGAGTTTTGGAATCCTCAGATTTCTTAGGATCTTAGGGCCAGATTCACAAAAGAGATACAACGGCGTATCTCCTGATACGCCATCGTATCTCTGTGATCCGCCCATCCTAACTATGCGGCTGATTCATAGAATCAGTTACGCATAGCTAGCCCTAAGATCCGACAGGTGTATTTGACTTACACTGTCGGATCTTAGGATGCAATTCTATGCCGGCCACTAGGTGGCGAGGCCATTACGGTCGGCGTAGAATATGCAAATGACTAGTTACGGCGATCCCCGAACGTCCGCGTTACCCGTCGCTCTAACTTTACGTTGTTTCCGTGGAGATACGCGTCGTAAAATTAGGGCTGAGCCCTAGGTGTTCTAAGCCATGTTAAGTATGGCCGTTGTTCCCGCGTCGAAATTTAAAACATCACGTCGTTTGCGTAAGTCGTCCGTGAATGGCGATGGACGCCATTTACGTTAATGCCGAAACCAATGACGTCCTTGCGACGTCATTTAGTGCAATGCACGTCGGGTAATTTACCCGACGGAACATTGAATTGGGCGGGCTTGCGCCGAGCGCATTTACGTTACACCGCCGCATGTTTACAGGTAAGTGCTTTGTGAATCAGGCACTTACGCTGCAAACTTGCGGCGGTGTAACGTAAATGGATTACGTTACGCCGCCGCTGCGTAGCGGAAATGTATGTGAATCTGGCCCTAAGAGCACACTAAGTGATATCAACTTTACCTAGATAAACTTGTTTAAGTTTGGGTTTTCAGTCTTATGGGGAGGGCTGCTAGATAGGGGTCAGGCGATCTTTAATAAAAAGTATGCTTAAATGACTAGTAAATGTTAAAATATTTTACTATTTACAGAACGTTCTTTACTAAATTAGAAAAAAAGTCACTTAAAAATAATTTTTATTCCTCTAGTTTCCTCCTAATTTAAGGAGAAGTTAAAAAAAAAAAAAGTACCATGAACTGTAGTTAAATTATCAACTTTTGGTAAATACTTCCTAAGGATTACAGATTAAAATTTACTTGACAAAAATAGTGCTAATAAAATTAAATACAATTCTGATATTCTAGAAAACTGTCAGAAAATTGATTGAGAATTGAATGTAAACATCTTATTAGTAACCAAAGGCCATGAAGCATAGCTAAGTAAATAAGTTTGAATGACGTAATCTTATGCCTAGTACACACGGACAGTTTTCCCGACAGGAAAACTGCCAGGAAAAATTTGGTCGGCAAAACTGGCCGTGTGTATGCTCCCTCGCAGTGTTTCCCATAGAAAAACTGCGGGGAAAAAAACGAGTACATGTTCTCATTTTTTAAACTGCAGTTTTCCTGTCGGGAAAGGAGCATACACACGTCCGGTTTTCCCGGCCAAAGGAAAACCGTCAGGAAAAGCAATCGTGTGTACTAGGCACGAGACTATAAATGCTTGTCTAAACAGCATCAGCTTCAGTGAGCATTTAGAAAGCATTGAACAAGCTTTCATCAGATTTCTTTAACCCCTTAAGTTTCTATTCAGCCCTGTAAGTATTAAATATAGATATTAAACAAGCTTTTGGCAGACTTCACTATTATTTGGAATAAGAATAGGGGGGTGTAGTGGCGCTTGCAAATAATAAAGTGAATAAGACTAAATAATCATAATAAATATTCACTATTGCACATATTATTGCACAATGCACTTTTAGTGGATGGAGCACTTTATGGATTTTTGCTTATTCACATGTAATTATCATTTATTTATTTATGGTCTATGAAGAATTATTGCTACTATTTTCATGATTATTTTATTGTTTCATTCTCACCTCATCAACACTGTGCTTTTATTGGCACGTTTGTTTACCTGAACAGGTCATTTTTATTATTACTTCACTCCCATCACCCTCCACATTATTTTATTGATGTTGGGCGGTGGTTGATTACATCTGGAGTGGAACACATTTAGACACACAGGAATTGGTGTATTTACTCACTAGAAATTGGTATTTGTTCTTATTATTATTCTTGGAAATGATTTTCTTTTTATCAACAGGAATTGTTATTATGATTAGTCTTATTCACTTTATTATTTGCAAGCGCCACTACACCCCCCTATTCTTGATCTGTTATCAGTGTGTGAGCACTATTAGTCATGGCTGCTGCTTAGTAGATACATTAATTGTTATTTTATTTATTGGTTTAGTTCTCTGTGCCCCTGCTAGGTTGGTTTGTGCATTAGTTCCCCCCATTTGTATACTATTATTTGGAAAACTTCAATACCAGTGAAGTTTTGTTAAGGGCCAATAACGACTGATAAAAGTTTGTTTAACGAGACCCCACCAATCATTGTTAACACTTAAGAGGTCCTGCTTAAAAGCAGATATCACAAATGCTTTTGCATTTGACAGACAGAAAATATTCCTCTTTCAAGAAAGTCCAAAGAAAATGCCTAAGTGGATAGCAAGGGAAGTCTCTGTGAATTCAGGAAATCCAGCTCCAAAAAAAAAAAAACAAGCAAAAATAGATTTGGAGAGGTGAGCAGAAGAGGTTTTCTGGCTACCATGGGTAACAGCAAGTATCTTGGGGGGTTTTATCTTGTGTAGGAACTTAGGTTTACATGTTTAAAATGGTTAACATATTCACATTTATTGTAAGTTAACCTTGCACTTCCATGAACATCTAGAATAAACAATTCTAGATTAAAATTGAAGTACACTTTATTAAAAACCCGAGAGAAATATGGAAGCAACCAGTGCTGACTCTTTTTCGGAAATTGCTGGTTGCTTGGCTGATATGTTGCTCTAACGGCTTAAATACAATCAAAGACACTGATCTGGAACAAGTATGAAGCATATTATGCTAGTGCAAAATCAGAATTCTTTATCCATATATATGTTCTGGGTCAGTGTCTCAGAAAGTACTGATCAACATGACACCCCTTCAATTAGCACTTTCAGAAGAAGAGGTTAGCAATGGCAGCCCCTACATTTTGCTCAGCACGGGTTTCCTTAGAAAGTCAGTGGAAGATTTTGAAATACTGATATGCTTCCTGAAGCCTTCAGATTAAAGTTATCTAGCTTCAATTTGGCTATGCCTGTACTGCAGGGACCTTAGAAAATGGGCCAAGAAAAATATAAGGGCACATTAAAAAAAAGGGAGTTAAATGTTTTGTTATTAATTACACCACCTAATATTCTGACCAAGTGCACAAAGATGTTTAATTAATATCAGAAACACTAATGTGTGAAAAGCCACTGCAAGCAAACAGCATCTTTCACTAGACCATTTATAATCTACTAAAAGCTTAAACTGGTTCCTGTGAGCTACTGCACCCTGGTAAATTAGAAAAAGTCACTTAAAATTCATTTTTTTTCTTTAGTTTCCTCCTAATTTAAGTAGGAGTTAAAAAAAAAAAAGGGTTCCATCAACTGTAGTTAAATTAACAACCTTTTGGTAAATACTTCTTAAGGCTTACAGATTTAAATGTACTTGTGAAAAATAGTGCTAATAAAATTAAATACAATTCTGGTATTATGGAAAACTGTGTCAGAAAATTGATTGAAAATTGAATTTAAACATCTTATAAGTAACCAAATGCCATGAAGCATAGCTAAGTAAATAAGTTTGACTGACTATAAATGCTTGTCTAAACAGCATCTGCTTCAGTGAGCATTTAGAAAGCATTGAACAAGCTTTCAACAGATTTCTTTAACCCCTTAAGTTGCCATTCAGCCCTGTAAGTGTTAATTATAGATATTAAACAAGCTTTTTGCAAACGTCACTATTATTTGAAAAACTTCAATAACCGCAAAGTTTTGCTCAAGGCCAAAAAAGCCTGGTAAAAGTTTGTTTAACAAGACCACGCCAATCATTGCTAAAACTTAAGAGGTCCTGCTTAAAAGCAGATATCACAAATGCTTTTGCATTTGGCAGCCAGAAAGTATTCCTCTGTGCCCTTCTCTTTAAGACTGACACTTACCATCTCTGAGTCCAAAGAAAATGCCTAAGTGTATAGCAAGTGTAGACTCTGAATTCAGGAAATCCAGCCCCCCCCCCTAAAAAAAAATAGATTTGGAGAGGTGAGCAGAAGAGGTTCTCTGGCTACCATGGGTAACAGCCAGCATCTTGTGTTTTTTTTAATCTTGTGTAAGAACTTAGGTTTACGTGTTTAAAATGGCTAACAGATTCACATTTATTGTTAACTTTGAACTTCCATGAACATCTAGAAAAAACAATTCTAAATTAAAATTAAAGGGTACTTTATAAAAAAACCCGAGAGAAATATGGAAAACCAGTGCTGACTTTTTTGGGAAATTGCTGGTTGCTTGGCTGATATGTTGCTTGAACGGCTTAAATACATTCAAAGACACTGATCTGGAACAAGTATGAAGCATATTATGCTAGTGCAAAGTCAGAATTCTTTACTCATATATATATGTTCTGGGTCAGTGTCTCAGAAAGTACTGATATACATGACACCCCTGCAATTAGCACTTTCAGAATAAGAGGCTAGCCATGGCAGCCCCTACATTTTGCTCAGCACAGGTTTCCGTAGAATGTTGGTCGAAGCTTTTGAAATGTTGTTTATATACTTCCTGATACCTCCAGATTAAAACAGACTAGCTTCAATTATCGAGGCCTTCTGGTAATGACTGCGCTCCCAATAAGCATTTTAATAAATAAATAAATAAATAAATAAATTAGGCTATGCCTGTACTTCCGGGCCTTAGAAAATGGGCCAAGAAAAATATAAGGGCACATTAAAAAAAAGGAATGAAATGTTTTGTTATTAATTACACCACCTAATATTTTGACCAAGCGCACAAAGGTGTTTAATTAATAGCAGAAACACTAATGTGTGGAAAGCCACTGCAAGCAATCAAACAGCATCTGTCACTAGGCTATTTCTAATCTACTAAAAGCTGAAACTTATGAGCTACTGAACCCTGGTCCCCTTTGCCCAATGTTGGTAAATGTTGGACATGATGGAGATGGTTTGCTCTCACTTGCTCACAACATAATCAGCATTGGTTTTGCATTAACCATAGTGGTTAAGGCCCCTTTCAGATGGAGTAGAATCCATCAAGCGGAGCAGAAGGATGACAGGTCCGTGTCCACTTCGCTATAATGAGCAGGCACAGACACAGCCCGCTGTTCTCTATGGGGTGGTCAAATGGAAACAAATTGCATGTCCATTTCCATCCAACTGTCATCTTATCCACCAGACGGATGGGGAACAGATCCACATCCATCTGTTTTTAGTCAACCAGATCGGGTCAGATGCCAGGGGGTGTCAGCAGACACATTGGGTCCAATCCATCCACTGGTGTGAAAGCGGCATGACACCTCAGCCTTGCAGCACTATGGTCCTTGGTTTGAATCCCACCAGACACTGCATGCATGCATAAAGTTTGCATGTTACCCCTGTGCTTGTGTGGGTTTCTTTACACCAATGATATGCTGGTAGGTTAATAGGCTCAACTGAGTGCTCCCAAGATGGCTGCCTCCATTCTTAAGCACTTTAGTCTCCATGGGGGAAAGTGCTATCGAAATATAAATTAAATTTAAAAAGTAAAACAAGAGGTTTTAATATTTTGGTCTTGTGTAATGTAATGTGTTTAAAAAGATGACAACGATTCAGCTTGTTACAGTTTGTGGCATTCTAGTGTGCTGAAAACCTTTATAAAGAAAAATAAAAACAAACCTAAAATACTAACAGGCCCTGCATCTAAATAATACAGGGTAGCCAAACAGCCTAGGCTTAATTATTACATTAATTTATTTGCTATCAATCACTAAAGCTACATAGATGAAGGAAAAGTGCAGCTTTGAGCATCTGAAAGATTGAAGGAAGAGGGAAGAGAGAAGCTGAAAACATCCGTCAGGTGCTGCTGTGTTGCCAAGGCAACTAGTCCAGGATACAGTGGCGTGTATTCACGGGGGTGAGCCTCTCTGGCATCTCTCTTCCATCCATCACTCAAAGGGTTAACCCTTAACTAGTCGGCTCCCAAACCATTCATTAGGAACAAGTGGTGCCTGTGAGGATAGCAACGCTCTAGGCAATTATTTGTATCTGGTAGGAGAAATCAAGCAACGGATGTGGCCTCTTTTATAAAAAAAAAAAAAAAAAAAGCCTTAAATCTTTTCCCTACAGTGCAAGCATTGTTAAACCTGTGGCTTCCAGACATTATCCAGGCTTATACACTCCCATATATGTTTCACCAAGGCTGTTCTATAATTATAGGAGAGAGCTTTCTAGGAAACAGGAGACATGATACATTTATCAGTATATGCATGTGACTGTATGCACATAGCAATTACTCCAAACTATTTTTACTCATCAGTTAAAAATGTTGTTATGGGTTACTGCACTTTAAGCATCATCACTGTTATTTGAAATTCTTTTTTGAAAAATTTGGCCAGTAATAGAAACATTAAAGAGCCATTTACGTTTGTGCAGTGCTTTAATGCATGTGCATTGTATTAAGACAGCCCACTAAAAATAACGGTCTGCCAACATGCTAAACAGATCCAAAAATTTGACGTGCCACAAAACTTGACATAATGCAGTATAGTGCATTGTAGCAGTCTAAAACACAAGTGCGTTGTCTCAGTGCATTGTGGTGCCATTCAAAATGACGCGCACCGCAATGTGTTTATGCAAATCAGCCTTTAGAAGACAGTGAAAATAGTTTACCATGCCTGTAGCAAATATAGCGCTTCTGTCACTCCTTTCATGTGAGTTATTCCTGTATATGGTGATTGCTTTAGATAACGCCCTCACTTTTTTTATACTTACATTGCCTTGCATTCCCTCTATTAAAGAGAAGGCTAATTAGTTCTCACATTGAAACATTTTCTAGTGTGACAAGATTCACTCCATTTGCGCTGTGTCTCCTTAACCTCACGTGTCTTCTTGCTCTTCAGTTTCCAAACTGCAAACTTTTAAGCTGTCCTCACTCAGCATCTCAACAACGACTGGCGCAAATGGAAAATCTGAGGGATTTGCTGTTGACCTTTCCCAGATAAGACATGTGAATAATGTGCAGTGTCCTTTACACAGGGATATTGCTGATTTTATTCCAGCCAACAATATCCTTTCTGATGCCCAGGACAGAAATGATTAGCTCCAAGTGAGCAGGTGCACTAGAACAACCAAAAAGCTTGTATAAACAAGATATAAAGTAAAAAAAAAAAAACATGCATCTGTGGCTACAATATAAGTATGTTTCTTACAACTATTATTTACACGCTGTTTATTGTACTACAAACATAACAAGCTTCTACCTATCTACATATCTATCAGATGTATTCAATAAAGAATGACAAGAGCAGTTATGATATGCAAAGTACAGAAACCTAAAGCAGCCAACTGGATCTCATTGATCAGATTATTATAAGCTTATTGATAGCTTTAGGTAGCTGCACATCACTTGATGCTCTTTTTATTGTCTTTTTGAATACAGCCGTATATAAACTTTTTTTGAGGCATTGCATGTTAGGCGTTGCATGCAGAATCTTTAAAATCATTCACATTTACAAAGAACCGAATAAACTGTAAACCAACGTTTACAGCTGCAGTATGAATAAATGATCTCAGTAGAGCATTCCTCTACTTGTGCTCCAGACTGGGAGCCCTCAAAAATGGCTGGTATCATTTGGACCTCACATACTGAGCTCCAGTTCCATAATTTATATATCCACCAATACAGGACAACATGTGGATATAAGTCTTTGTAGCTTCCATGAATGCTGGTACTGTAACTTTTACTTAACATATTTCTATTTAACATCTATGTTCTTCTCTGTTCTTGCATGCTGTGTTACATGGTATACATAGTCCTATTTGTTTTAGTTCTGGGAAAACAAGGACGTGTTAAAGCATCCCCCACCCACCCTCAGTTAGGTGCCTATGAGCAGTGAAAGGAGAGCCATCAAACCACTGTTGAGTATGCAGGATGTATGGTGGGATAATGGCAATGCATGAAGGTGTAGTAATTGATTTTAAACACTTACACACTGAAGTCTTCTGGTTGCTGTCTTTGTTGGGGAGAAGCTTGACTCCTCTAGATTTCATCTCCATTTGCTTTTTCACTGGAAGAATTATGACAACGTGAGTGTTAGCTTTATAACTAACTCCTCTAAATATACAAATTACCTGTTCTTTAAACCCAAAAACCAATGTACATATATCTCAAAAGAAATAAGCAGTTGCCTCACTTTTCTTAATTTCCATTAAACCTATTGTATATTATTGTACAAAACATACTTTTTCAAAAAAACAATGGTACATTAATGCAAAATATAATCAACTCATACATAATTTCCTAAATTCACACTGTTTGATGAAAAGACAATACAATGTATTATGCCTTATTGTTCACCCAATAAAGATCTTTTGTGAAAAAAAAAAGAAAAGACAAATATTTGGTTTGTGTCCAGGCACAATTATATTAATTGGGCATGTCTTTCTATACAGATCCAGATTCCCACATCCGTGGGATTCCACGCTCCATATATTAGGTTTGATGCATAAACTAAAGCACAGGTCAAAACACATTTATATGTGTAGATTTGGCATTTAAAAATGATTTTCATTCCACATTTCTGACAGTCATAGTCCATAATCTTAAAACCTCAAATGTGAATTAAGTTGTCCCAGTGAAGCTCATTATGAAGTGAGAGAAGAGCACAAGAGAGGTCTATAACCTCCAATGTACAACTACAGTAAATAATAATACATACAAAGGAACCTTTATCTATTTGCTGTATTAACCTTTCTCAATATATGCTAGATGTTAACTGAAAATAATGATCAATTAAAAAAATAACAGCAAAACACATTAATGTATACAATACATTTTAGACTATATTTATAGGTTGTTGATTTAGGTATAGGTATGGGATCACTTGTCCAGAAACGTGTATAATAAATTATTATATTGTTACCGTTCTGTAAATATGCTATACACACAGTCATTTTTTCTTACTAAAATGATGATGAATACAAGCTGTGATGGGACCTAATGTAATTTACTGTATGCAAGTAGATTCAGATCTCTAAACAGAAACCTTTTATGAAAAGAAAAAAGATTCTATAATTGAATTTAATTGGTATACAAGAAGGGATCATGCTCTATAATCTAGTCAACATCCGCCATTGTAGTATGCTATTATTGTTTACACTCTGCAGTGTATTAAACGAGATGTATGAGAATCATTTTTTTTTTCAGATCATACATGCCATATGGTCACAATCTTGCCTGAGCCTGGACCGGCCCTGTGCTACGTCATCTGACAGTGGGCTTCAGTCCGCTGTCTGATGAAAATGGATCACAGGAGTGCAGAACGAACTCATGTGATACACAGGAGTAAAAAAACACTAGCGTGGTTCGACAGTATGCTATTGATGTAAAGTTACAACTCTCAGTCAATTACATCCACAAACAGAACATTGAGGGGCAATTGTTGTCACGAGCCTCTGTTTGTGGATGTGATCGACCGAGAGAGGTAACTTTACAGCCATAGCATACTGTCGATCCACGCTAGTGATTTTTTACTTTCATGCTTTTGTAGACTGCTGCACTACAAGCACCTTTTTAATGTAAGTGTGCATTTGGCAGAGTGTAGATAAAGTATTAGTTATTTTAATCATACGGTATAAGCACTATTGTTTGGCCATGCTCCTCCCTTTATGAATATGGAAGTATGACTTCTGAATTAAGGATACCATAAGACAGGAATAAAGAAGAAGGAGGGGAGAGAGAATTCCATCCATACAGATATCTACCTCAGTCCCAAAAAGGGACACAGGCACTATTTGACCAAACTTAAATGTGAGGTCACAGGAATTCAGGTGAGAGCACACCTGGTGGAGGGGGAGCTCCTTAGAATGCAAAATTAGAAACTCGGCATTGATTAATCATAGGAAGATATCACTGTGAAGATGTTTCAAGCACAATTTATTTTTGCACACTGGACTGTAAGAATCGATTATATACAGGTGGTTCTCAAAAAATTTGCATATTGTGATAAAGTTCATTATTTTCTGTAATGTACTGATAAACATTAGACTTTCATATATTTTAGATTCATTACACACAACTGAAGTAGTTCAAGCCTTTTTATTGTTTTAATATTGATGATTTTGGCATACAGCTCATGAAAACCCCAAATTCCTATCTAAAAAAATTAGCATATTTCATCCGACCAATAAAAGAAAAGTGTTTTTAATAAAAAAAAAGTCAACCTTCAAAAAATTATGTTCAGTTATGCACTCAATACTTGGTCGGGAATCCTTTTTCAGAAATGACTGCTTCAATGCGGCGTGGCATGGAGGCAATCAGCCTGTGGCACTGCTGAGGTGTTATGGAGGCCCAGGATGCTTCGGTAGCAGCCTTAAGCTCATCCAGAGTGTTGGGTCTTGCGTCTCTCAACTTTCTCTTCCCAATATCCCACAGATTCTCTATGGGGTTCAGGTCAGGAGAGTTGGCAGGCCAATTGAGCACAGTAATACCATGGTCAGTAAACCATTTACCAGTGGTTTTGGCACTGTGAGCAGGTGCCAGGTCGTGCTGAAAAATGAAATCTTCATCTCCATAAAGCTTTTCAGCAGATGGAAGCATGAAGTGCTCCAAAATCTCCTGATAGCTAGCTGCATTCACCCTGCCCTTGATAAAACACAGTGGACCAACACCAGCAGCTGACATGGCACCCCAGACCATCAATGACTTTGGGTACTTGACACTGGACTTCAGGCATTTTGGCATTTCCCTCTCCCCAGTCTTCCTCCAGACTCTGGCACCTTGATTACCGAATGACATGCAAAATTTGCTTTCATCCGAAAAAAGTACTTTGGACCACTGAGCAACAGTCCAGTGTTGCTTCTCTGTAGCCCAGGTCAGGCGCTTCTGCCGCTGTTTCTGGTTCAAAAGTGGCTTGACCTGGGGAATGCGGCACCTATAGCCCATTTCCTGCACACGCCTGTACACGGTGGCTCTGGATGTTTCTACTCCAGACTCAGTCCACTGCTTCCGCAGGTCCCCCAAGGTCTGGAATCAGTCCTTCTCCACAATCTTCCTCAGGGTCCGGTTACCTCTTCTCGTTGTGCAGCGTTTTCTGCCACACTTTTTCCTTCCCACAGACTTCCCACTGAGGTGCCTTGATACAGCACTCTGGGAACAGCCTATTCGTTCAGAAATTTCTTTCTGTGTCTTACCCTCTTGCTTGAGGGTGTCAATGATGGCCTTCTGGACAGCAGTCAGGTCGGAAGTCTTACCCATGATTGCGGTTTGGAGTAATGAACCAGGCTGGGAGTTTTTAAAAGCCTCAGGAATCTTTTGCAGGTGTTTAGAGTTAATTAGTTGATTCAGATGATTAGGTTAAGAGCTTGTTTAGAGAACCTTTTCATGATATGCTAATTTTTTGAGATAGGAATTTGGGGTTTTCATGAGCTGTATGCCAAAATCATCAATATTAAAACAATAAAAAGGCTTGAACTACTTCAGTTGTGTGTAATGAATCTAAAATATATGAAAGTCTAATGTTTATCAGTACATTACAGAAAATAATGAACTTTATCACAATATGCAAATTTTTTGAGAACCACCTGTATATACAGTAAAAATAGTGAAGAAAAATACTGTGCCACCACACTCAATAAATGAGCTGCTGACACTGCAATTTGACAAATTGTGTAAAGAGAGTAACAAGGATTTAAGTGCAGCAACATGTGCAATAATACAAACATAAGAATGACAGTGCACAATCCAACATCCATTAATGGAATTGCCTATAAAGCAAAACTAGTATGCAAAAGAGTACGACAACATATATATATATATAAACATGTTGAGAACCATAATGTCCATTAAACTGTTTCAAAAGGCACTTGGGACTTCCAGCCAAAGACGACCAACAGAGGTATGTGCTTGATTCAGCAGAAAAACAAATTCACCATCAAATGTGCTATCTCCACCAGTGAAGGTAATAAAATGTATTAAATAAAATATAGCACTTAAAATAAATAAATAAAAATAGGCCTTTGTATAATGTGATCACAAAAAGAAGAGCGCAGTGTTGTGGAGACAGCACAGTAAGTCTCAATGCGTTTTGTCTACCAAGACTTCTTGTAATCACATTATACAAAGGCCTGTTTTTTATTTACATTTATGTAAGTGCAATACTTTATTTAACACATTTTTAGCCATGTGACGATCTTTTTTTTCCTGTATGACTCATTCCTGTTGATTGGTGGAGCCGATGAGTCTCTATGTGCTAAGCTTGGATTGTTACACTTTCTTAATGCTGGTATCGGAAAGTTTGATTGCCAAATCTGCACTGCTGTACAACTTACATGCTGGTTACTGTGATGCTAAAGACCATGGGCCAGATCCACATACATGTAGATCGGCGCAGCGTATCAGAGATACCCTACGCCGCCGTACCTTACCTGGCGCATTTTCGAATCCTCAGCGATTTTGCACCGTAAGTTACAGCGGCGTAGTGTATTTCAAATTGGGCGGGGTGGGTGCGGGTTTCATTTAAATGAATCGCGTCCCCGCGCCGAATGAAATGCGCATGCGTCGTCCAGAAATTTCCCGCCGTGCTTTGCGCGAAATGACGTCGCAACAATGTAATTTTTTTAACTTAGACGTGAGTTACGTCCATCCCTATTCACGGACGACTTACGCAAAAAAAAAAAAAAATATTTTGAGGCGGGAACGACGGCCATACTTAACATGGCAATTCTATCTATACGCCGCAAAATACCAGCTTTAACTATACGCCGAAAAAAGCCCACTACAGACGACGTTAGAAAATGCGACGGATGCGCGTACGTTCGTGGATCGTCGTAAATCGCTAATTTGCGTACCCGACACGGAAAACGCCACCCAGCGGACGCCGAAGTATTGCATCTTATATCCGAAGGCGTACGAATACGTACACCTGTCGAATCTAACCCAGAAGCCGTCGTATCTTGTTTTGAGGATTCAAAACAAAGATACGACGCGGGAATTTTGAAATTACGCGACGTATCAATAGATACGCCGGCGTAATTTCTTTGTGGATCTAGCCCCATATATATATATCTATCTATATAGATACAGTGCCTTGAAAAAGTATTATTACCCCTTGACATTTTCTATTTTTGTCATGTTACAACCAAAAACGTAAATTTATTTTATTGGGATTTTTTGTGATAGACCAACACAAAGTGGCACATAATTGGGAATTGGAAGGAAAATGATAAATGGTTATCCAAATTTTTTACAAATAAATATCTGAAAAGTGTGTCATGCATTTGTATTCAGCCCCCATAAATCAATAATTTGTAGAACCCCCATTCGCTGCAAGTCTTTTGCGGTATGTCTCTACCAGCTTTGCACATCTAGAGAGTGAAATTATTGCCCATTATTCTTTTCAAAATAGCTCAAGCTCTGTCAGATTAGATGGAGAGCATCTGTGAACAGCCATTTTCGAGTCTTGTCACAGATTCTCAATTGGATTTAGGTCTGCACTTTGACTGGGCCATTCTAACACATGAATATGCTTTGATCTAAAAAAATGGCTTTCCAAATTTTTCACAAAATATCTGAAAAGTGTGGTGAACATTTGTATTCAGCTGCCTTTACTCTAATACCCCTAACTAAAATCTAGTGGAACCAATTGCCTTCAGAAGTCACCTAATTAGTAAATAGAGTCCATCTGTGTGTAATTTAATCTCAGTATAAATACAGCTGTTCTGTGAAGCCCTCAGAAGTTTGTTAGATAATCTTAGTGAACAAACAGCATCGTGAAGGCCAAGGAACACACCAGACAGGTCAGGAATAAAGTTGTGGAGAAGTTTAAAGCAGGGTTAGGTTTTAAAAAAATACCCCAAGCTTTTTTTACATCTCATGGAGCATTGTTCAATCCATCATCAGAAAATGGAAAGAGTATGGCACAACTGCAAAACTACCAAGATATGGCCGTCCATCTAAACTGACAGGCTGTGCAAGGAGAGCATTAATCAGAAAAGCAGCCAAGAGGCCCATGGTAACTCTTGAGGAGCTGCAGAGATCCACAGCTCAGGTGGGAGAATCTGTCCACAGGACAAATATTAGTCGTGCACTAAATCTGGCCTTTATGGAAGAGTGGCAAGAAGAAGGCCATTGTTGAAAGAAAGTCATAAGACGTTCCATTTGTAGTTTGCAAGAAGCCATGTGGGGACACAGCAAACATGTGGAAGAAGGTACTCTGGTCAGATGAGACCAAAATTTAACTTTTTGACCTAAAAGCAAAACGTTATGTTTAGCGGAAAACTAACACTGCACATTACACTGAACACACCATCCCCACGTGAAACATGGTGCTGGCAGCATCATGTCATGGGGATGCTTTTCTTCAGCCGGGACAGTGAAGCTGGTCAGAGTTGATGAGAAGACGCATGGAGCCAAATACAGGGCAATCTTAAAAGACAACGTGTTAGGGTCTGTAAAAGACTTGAGACTGGGGCAGAGGTTTACCTTCCAGCAGGACAACGACTCTAAACAGCCAGAGCTACAATGGAATGGTTTAGATCAGAGCATATTCATGGCCCAGTCAAAGTCCAGTTCTAAATTCAATTGAAAATCTGTGGCAAGACTTGAAAATGTATTTTCACAGATGCTCTCCATCCAATCTGACATATTTTGCAAAAAAGAATGGACAAAAATGTCACTCTCTAGATGTGAAAATCTGTTGGCGACATCTACAAAATGACTTGCAGCTGTAATTGCAGCGAAAGGTGGTTCTACAAAATATTGACCCAGGGGGGCTGAATACAAATGCATGACACACTTGATATTTATTTGTAAAACAAAAAAAATGAAAACCATTTAGCATTTTCCTTCCACTTCACAATTATGCACCACTTTGTGTTGGTCTATCACATAAAATCCCAATAAAATACATTTACATGTTTGGTTGTAAAATTTCAAGGGGTATGAGTACTTTTTCAAGCCACTGTATATTTTAAGGACTATATTCATATGGAAATTATACTATAAGGATTTGTGAGATTGTTTGTGATTGTTAATTAGAAACCTTTTGATTGTGTTTACTCCTAGCACTTTTTAACTAGGAGAGTTACTTTAGATTCATTTTTTTTTAATTATTTGTATTTTTATTTTTATTTGACATAGTATTCACGGGACACAGTATGGCACAAATATTATTTAATTTGATATTTGACTCTTCTTGCCCTATATTCTTGAAGCTTTTCCCAGAAGCAGATAGGAGAAACCAAACACCCAACTTAGGAAGCCCTGACCAGAAAGAAACACATGGCACAAATATTATTTATATGTTTTTCACACAGAACATATGGGATTGTGTTAAGTGCCAGCAGCTCACAAAATGTATTAGATGTACATAGCAGCTCAAAAAGATTCCTTTATTGTTTGTCTAGACAAGAGTCGAATATCCAGTCATGCCTCAGCCAATCCCTGGAAAGGGGCATCCAGAAGATGTCTAGGGAGGTGAAACAGGTTTGGTAGGCATGGGCCGAGTGTTCTTCTTTTGAAATGAGGGTTTCTATTCTCCTGGGGCTGCTGCCTAGGGAGGCAGCTAGGGTGGGCTAAAGAATTGCAATTTGGGCCTTAGCAGATGCTGGGCTGAGGGCCTGGTGCAGATTACTAAAAGGATTTTGCTGGAGGGCACTCTTCTGGTGTCCTGATCTTTCAAATCCCTCAGTGAGCAAATACCTGTGGAAACTGAGTGACAGTCAGCTCCTGAGACATTGTGACCTACTGTAGGACTTGTATGTGTGTCTGCAACTATAAGGATTTGTGCTAGAAGTTTGTCCTCCTATTTATTGTTTTGGAGTATCCTGCTTAACCCCTATCCTGCTTCAAGGTTTTCAGCAACAATGGCCTAAAAAGACTTCCTTTGGATTGAACCTGTATTGTCAGTGTCAGCGCATAGAATTGTACTTGTGACTGGCAGCCTCTGTACTAGCTAGGGAAACCTGGGGTAATCTACAGCAGTCCCTCCGGGGTGAGAGCTACAGCTCCTAAATAGTATGCATAACATTTACAATTATAATGATCATTTTCTGTGTACCTAACCATAGTTTTAATCATACTGTGTAAAATCACTGAGGAGTGTACTCTAGAAACGTTAGTTGTTACAATTTTAATGACCTATTAAGGTATCCCATGGCATAGGTACATGTCTTGGCTATGACAGTACGAAGACAAACAGTTACCCATAGCAATTAAACCAGCAGTTCCATGCAGTCAAATCAAAGAGGGATACTGCATTTGTACCGTTATTTTTACTTAAATGAGGACTATAATGATCCCCTGTTTAATTAAGTTTCATCTCCCGGTATGTATCCATAATAATTTACTATTATCATGACAGAAATAGTGGAACTAATTCATTTAACACCACTTTATAGGAAAATCAACCGGTCGTAGGTTTTAAGCTGACCCTTGCACATAGTCAGTCTCAGTTACTATACTAGCATATTTTCTTATTAAAAGCATTGCCTTCTAATCCATTTTTTAAGCAGCTGCCAACAAAACGCTGCAATCACTTTGGCAGAAAATTCTCTGCTATTACACATTCACAATGCAGTGAATAGCTGAAGTGGCTAGAATTGTATCCTTTGTAGCGCTCTGTCCCTCTGTTAGTCTTCCAAACACACTAGAGGAACCTAACAAGGACTCTTATTGTGTTTAGCCAACCGGTTTCCCAAAAGTGGCCATACGAAAAAAGAGCACAGACCAATAAAGCATCTACCCTGTTGATCAACCAATAAGATTTTGTAATGAGTTTGCTGCGGGTTGCACAAATGTACAGTGCTGGGAGACTCCCTGCAGGAGGATTTAATACCTTGAAAGCATAACAAGGGCTGAAAAATATATTAAAATCTGAATCATTACTGATGTAAAGGACACACTGGGGATATTCTAAGTGTTTCTGTGCAGACTGTTCCACCAGCGGCAATAAGGAAAAAAAAGAAAATAAGAAGAATGTAGCTAAAATACCCTACTAATTCACATAAATGAAATCCTTCATCTATAATTTATATGGCCAGCTTTTTATATCTAATTAAACAAAAGCAGGACCAAAACAAATAAATAATATCACATTATGTTCACCTATTCCCTAAACACATACACATAATAGGTGAGAATTTTCTGAGCCTCTGGTGTTTTAGTGGTCTTTAAACCAAAATGATTTGCTTGTATAGAAGCACAGTCAGCGTCCTTTATCTAAATCTCACTCTGCCATGACATTAGGCTCTGCCTCCAGAAGATACTGTACCTTTGTTAATCTCATGCAAGACATATCATAAACCATTCCAAAATCTGATGGCCCATGGGCATTAATATTTAGGATGCATTTCAAGCAGGTTGTAACAAATAGGATTTGTGTTTTAACCACTTAAGGACCGCCGCATGCAGATTTACATTGACAGAATGGCATGGACAGGCAAATGGGAGTACATGTACATCCCCTTTAACCACTTCCGTACCGTACGTCATATGACGTCCTGGACTTCAGTGGGGGATATCTGATTGATGCATGCAGCTACAGGCATCATTCAGATATCTTTTTTTTAGGTGGTGGTTCCGCCGCTTGATCGTTCTTACAGGCGGCGGGAGGGGACATCCCCCCTCCCGCCGCCATCTGGTGCTTCTCCGGGCTCTCCTGTGCCATTGGAGGCCCGGAGAATGAATTGGCCGCTTTCGAATGAAGAGCATAGAGATTTCCGGACCATCGGAGGCCCGGGCGCAACGTTATGACATTACGCCCGGGTACCTGGAAGTAAACAAAGCCACAATTGCGGCTGAAAGCATGAGATCAGTGAATTTTTTTCCCGATCTCATGCTTTCCAGCCTGGAGGAGAGATGTGGGGTCTTATTGACCCCACATCTCTCCAAAAAGAGGACCTGTCACACACTATTCCTATTAAAAGGGATGTTTACATTCCTTGTAATAGGAATAAAAGTGATCAAAAAAAAAAATGTAAACGGGGAGTTGTCAGTGTACACAACATCTCCCTGTTCTACCTAATGACATGTCACTGATCGAATGCTGCCTCTCATCGGGAGCAGCGATCAGGGACATGTCACTCGTAGCCACACCCCCTAACAGTTAGAATCACTCCCTAGGACACACTTAACCCCTTCAGCGCTCCCTACAGGTTAACCCCTTCACTGCCAGTGTCATTTTTAAAGTAATCAGTGCATTTTTATAATAATATCGCTGTATATAATATAATAGCGCTGTAAAAATTACAATGGTCCCAAAATGGTGTCAAAAGGGTCCGATGTGTCCACCATAATGTCACAGCCACGGTAAAAATCGATGATCACCGCCATTACTAGTAAAAAAGAAAAAATGCCATAAAACTATTCCATATTTTGTAGATGCTATAACTTTTGCGCAAACCAATCAATAAACACTTATAATGATTTTTTTTTACCAAAAATATGTAGAAGAATACATTTCGGCCTAAACTGAGGAAAAAATTAGTTTTTTATATATGATTTCTGGGGACATTTAATATAGAAAAAGTAAAAAATATAGTTTTTTTTGTTTATAGCGCAAAAAATAAAAACCGGAGGTGATCAAATACCACCAAAAGAAAGCTCTATTTGTGTGAAAAAAAGAACGTAAATTTTGTTTGGGAGCCAAGCCGCAAGACCCTGCAATTGTCAGTTAAAGTGTTATATTTTACTGTTATATTTTGATGATGGAGTGATTTGCAATTTTATTTTATTTTATGTTTGCATAATATCACACCACATCACAGCAGATTATGAACGCTAGGTTCATTTGAATTCATCTGACATTCATATAGCGCTGTTAGTGTCTCTTAGGCCCCATACTCACGAGCAAACATGTCTGCTGAAACTGGCCCGCAGGCCAGTTTCAGCAGACATGTTTGGTCGTGTGTGGGCGCGAGCGGGCCGAATTCCAGCAAACATTTGCCCGCCGGGCCTTTTCCCAGCAGACAAATATTCCTGGACTTGTTTTAAAACAGTCCGCTGGAATTCTGCCCGCTCGGACATGTACGGTCGTCAGTACAGACCTACCGTACATGTCCAGGCGCCCGCCGTCCCTCGCATGCGTCGAATGACTTCGACGCATGCGTGGAAGCATTTTAAAGGCGGGCCGCCCACGTCGCCGCGTCATTGTCGCGGCGACACCGCGTCATCGACGCGGCGACACCGCGGACACGCCCCGCGTATTGTTTACGCGCGGACTTCTGTACGATGGTGTGTACAACCATCGTACAGAAGCCCTCTGGCAGACATGTATGGTGAAAACGGTCCGACGGACCGCTTTCACCATACATGTTTGGTCGTGAGTACCCGGCCTTAGGACACCCTTTTCATATATACTTACCTTTTTATAATAGCTGCTTTTTTTTGCATTCAATACTTTAATTAATACTTACATCCATAGGGCGCTTGGATCAGGGAGATCTTCGGATACACTCTGACATTTTTTACATAAAGTGACGCAGTGCTGAATCGCAAAAAATGGCCTGGTCTTTGGCCAGCCAAATGGTCCGGGGCTTAAGTGGTTATTATGGGATTACATGCACTGGTTCTAGTTGAACATTAATCTGTTGAGTGGGGCTAAGCAAAAGAGGCATTTACATTGATTTCAATTGAAATGTTTTAACCCTGCCTGTCTTTATGTTTCTTGGGGCACTACAACCTGTTTTATGAAGCTTAATGAACCACTCTGCTCCGAGACTTAGTACATAATATCTTTTCCTGTGGCTCCTGCCCTAAAGATAAGAAACGTGTTTACATGTCCATTTTGCCACTATTCACATTGGTCTGGCAATGGATCTGTTTAAGCTACATATCTTGCTTTGCTGCTCTTAGTGTGCCATAAGCTCATCAGAGTTGATTTATACCTCTTTTGCTTTGCTTTAGCAAATGGAAAAAAGTACTTTCCCCTAGTGTTTCAAGGCTTTTGCTTAAATGTCAATATAGATCAGCTGTAGATGTTGCACATGTGCAGGCGAGCCCATAGGGGCTTTAAAGGACATTGATAAAAGGAGGGAGAAGAAGACTAGTTACAATTTGTCTGAACCACTTCTTTTCATTGATCAGATCTTAGCGCTGTTGATTTCAGCACAGGGAAGGCAGTTATAGGTTACAACCGTTTTGGTGTTTGACACAGGTAAATACAACTCTTTAGGAGTACATGTATAGTGAGCATTATAATTTGGGGGGTTAGATGATATGTTAAGTTGAAATTTGCATACAGTATGCAGACTTTTTATCTGCCAAAGGATTTAGCCATTTTTTTTTACTCATGCACCTTGGCTAGACAAAACAGCCAGAAAAGGTGACACCACTGTTATACATTGCTGTCACCTCCAGTCCTGCAGTCTGCAGATTAAATAACAAGGAGCAACAACATGCTGATTAATCCTCAGTCCTGCTCTGTAAGCATGCTCCCTGTCATATCTGTTGCTTTGCAAAGGATAACAGGTGGCTTATATCAGGATAGAGTCATATGCTTTGGCTAATTATAAATAAAAACACCTTTAAAATTATTTTAAATGGATGCACAGTTTCAATTAAATGGTGAGTTTTTATATCTGCCTAAAGTTCTGCTTTAGCCTGGGTTCACACTATTGCAAACACAGACATTGCGTCCGATTCACACCGCATTGCTGTGCAGATCACATGCAATGTCTGTGCAATGCAAATGCAGCCATACAGTTTGCATACATACTAGGGAGAGTACAACTGGGGGGATCCATAGTTCTGGGGGTTTTGGAAGATCATAAGCTTAATAATAGCATGCAATGCCAAGCTGCGGTTTCCAAAGCGAGAAAAGTCCTTTCTTGTATTAACCACTTGCCGACCACCATCCGCAGATGTACTGCGACAAGGTGGCTCGGCTGCGCAAATCGCCGTACTGTTATGGCGATTCGTGCACTAGCTTTCGTGGATGCTCGCTTCGATTGGCCAGCGGGGGAGCCAATCAGCAGGTCCAGTGAACTCGATGTCTGCTGGCCGTCATGCGGTCGCTCTCCGCAGAGACAGAACAGGGATCTGCCGAATTCAACAATGCAGATCTCCGTTCTGTCAGGGGATGACACTGAGATCTGTCTTCCTGCTAAGTAGGAAGACAGATCTGTGTTTTTCCCCAGTCACACAGTCCCCCATACAGTTAGTAATCACAAACAGGGAACACATTTAACTCCTTACTCGCCCCTGATGTTAACCCCTTCCCTGCCAGTGTCATTATTACAATGTCAGTGCATATTTTTTAGCACTGATCACTGTACTAATGTCACTGGTTCCCAAAAAAGTGTCAACAAAGTCAGTCAGGTTGCCGAACTGTCCGCCGCAATGTCGCGGCCCCGCTAAAAATCACTGATCGCCGCCATTACTAGTGAAAAAAAATGCCATAAATCTATCCCCTATTTTGTAGACACTATAACTTTTGTGCAAACCAATTAATATACTCTTGTTGGGATTTTTTGTTTACCAAAAATAAATAGAAGAATATATATTGGCCTAAACGATGAATACATTTGTTTTTTTATATATATTTGTTGGGATAAGTATTATAGCAGAAAGTAAACAATATTGCTGGAGAAAGTGAAGAGAAGGGCAACCAAACTGATAAGAGGCATGGAGGAGCTCAGCTATGAGGAAAGATTAGAGGAACTGAATCTAGTCCCTCTTGAGAAGAGGAGATTAAGGGGGGATATGATCAACATATACAAATATATAAGGGGTACATAAAGTGAACTTGGTGTTGAGTTTTTCACTTTAAGGTCATCACAGAGGACAAGGGAACAGTCTTTATGTCTAGAGAAAAAAAGATTTCATCTCTAAATACGGAAAGGTTTCTTCACAGTAAGAGCTGTGAAAACGTGGAATAAACTCCCTCCAGGGGTGGTTCTGGCTAGCTCAGTAGATTGCTTTAAGAAAGGCCTGGATTCTTTCCTAAATGTACATAAAATAACTGGATACTAACAATTATAGGTAAAATTGATCCAGGGAAAATATGATTGCCTCTCAGGGGATAAGGAAGGAATTTTTCCCCTGCTGTAGCAAATTGGATCATTTTTCGCCTTCCTCTGGATCAACTGTGGGTGAAGAATTGTGTATATGGGATTGTCTATATTTTTTTTGGTTGAACTGGATGGACTTGTGTCTATTTTCAACCTGATTATGTTACTATGTAACTATGTATGGCTGAACTTGCATTGGATTTGCACAAAAATGCTGCAGGAACATTTTTTTTGTTCACACCCATGCGATCCGATTCCTGTCCGAATTCACAGTTTGCACTGCGATCTGCGAACCAATCTTGGGGTGTCATTAACTCTGTATTGACCACCGCAGTGATTCGCAGAGGGCAGTGTGAACTGCCTGCGAGGGAGATTCAATGTGGGAACCTCCACTGGAATCACGCTGGTTCCAGCATTGCACTAGTGTGAAACAGGGCTTATGGTGATGTTAAAAGTTAGGTGTTAGGGTTAGGTTATGTGGTGATTTTTAGGGTTAGCTAAAATGTATTTCTTCTTTTTCAGCCAAATTAGGATAACACCTACATTAAATTTGTTACATGTTCCAATTCACATAGCATAACACATTTAATAAATTATTAAAAAGTTGCAGCTTACCTTTTTTAGATGCTCTTTTCTGGAAACTCCACTGCTTAAAAATGTCTATGATAGGACTGGTGAGCTGTGCCACAATTAACCCTGTCTGTACTGTGCTGGTAGATCTTGTTTTCAGCTGAAAACTAGATTTGAACACTGTCAGTCCTAACAAAGGGTTAAAGCGTTTGAAGCTGGGCTCCTCCATTGTATGTAATTGAAGGAAAACCTAGGCAGTTCTAAGCCTTTCTATTGAAACAAACTGACTCTGAACTTGGTAAGAAATGCCATGAAACCTTCTTCTTAGGCCTCGTACACACGACTGGACATGTCCGCTGAAACTGGTCCGCGGACCAGTGTCAGCGGACAGATCCGATCGTGTGTACAGGCTAGCAGACAGATTTCCAGCGGACAAATGTTTCTTAGCATGCTAAGAAACATGTCCGCTGGAAAGCTGTCCGGCGGACATGTCCGCTGTTAGTACACCTGACCAGCGGACAGATATCTCCCGCATGCGTCGAATGGATTCCTGGTTTGGTGACGTGGCGGCGTCAACATCACCGCCACGTCACCGCGCTGTCTGTCCGCGCGGATTTCGGTTTGATGGTGTGTACAGCCATCAGACCAAAATCTCCGAGCGGACATGTCCGATGAAAACGGTCCGGCGGACCGTTTTCATCGGACTGTCCGCTCGTCTGTACGGGGCCTAAGAAAGAACATAAAGGTACAAATTGGAATTTATTTATCTATTTTAAGTATGCTATGAAAGGCTGGGTTCCCACAATGCGATCTAAACATCACATGTGATTTGCATTGAGTTGTTGTGTGCATCACATGCAATGACTGGACGATGCAAATTCAGCCATACAGTTTGTATGGCTGAATGGCATTGCATTTGCACCAAAATGGTGCAGGACCATTTTTTTGGTCCGCACTGGAATCGGATTGCATGGGTGATCCGATTCCACAGTTTGCACTGCGTTCTGCAAACCGATTTGGGGGTGTGGTTAACTTTCTATTGACAAATGTGCGTGCCATCTTTACGATTGTATTTTCCACTTTCACTTTTTGGAACTTTACTTCAGTGTTTTAGTCTTTAGATTTTTTTCACTTTTTATCTGATCAAATTTTTTCCCCCTCCTTTAAGATTTTAGCGAAAATTTATAATGGCGCTGCACCCACACATTTTTTCTACTTATTTGAGTTTTTTTATTTAAGACTTCTTGGTGCTTGTAGCTTATATTTTACTTTATTCACCTTTAGTTCTGTATTTATTTCTAGCGCAGCGTTAACCTTTGTTTTTTTTAACAACTTTCTATTGACACCTGCAGTGATTTGCAGATGTCAGTGTGAACTGCCTACGAGTCAGATACAATGTGGGATACAATGTGGGAACCCTCACAGGAATCATGCTGGTTCCTGCACGGGCACCAGTGTGAACCAAGACTCAATGAGAAAGTATAACAAACATGTAATGGAGCTTTCTCAAATTTGACAGCAAATTTTGAAATACACTTTAAGAAATACATTATCCAAACATTTCATATTCCTGATTTGTGTCTATTGTACCATGTACTTGTGTTAAAAAAAAGTATTCTGTTCTCCTTATATTACTTCCGTTGTGTGAAATACCTAGTGATCCTGCCAGTCCCTCTGTTTTCCTATTTCAAGCTGACCACGGTAGGCGATAAACACATCCATGCCAATGGGGTCAGTTTTCGTGTCCTAGAATTATCAGACTGGGGCTAACATGACCCCCCTGAACAGCCATTCAGGGGGAAGAGCAGTGATCTGGTGTTTCTTCACCCTAACCTTTCTAAGTAACTTATGCAGCTGAGAACAGAGATTATGCGATCACTTATAAAAAAGAAAATAAAGATAATATATATATATATATATATATATATATATATATATATATATATATGCAAATGTTTTGCCTTCCATGTCTATTTTAAACGAAATAGGTTGTTTTACAAGGTAAGGTTTCACATACACTTTAAGGGGTAGGTTTTAAAGGTGGTGGAGGCTATGGGTTAATTTGAGTGTTAGATTACATTTTATGGCCTGAGTGAAGGTAGGGTTAAGTGTTAGGTTCAGGTTTAGTGTTTGGGATTTGAGGGCAGGCACTTAGGGTACTTTCACACCTAATACCATGAATTTGACACTTAACTGCCTAAGCTTCTGTACATTTCAAACCTACGTGTATGTTTTTGTGGGTTTTAAACATGCATTTCTATTTGCTTATGTTAATGTGTTGTGCAAACGCGAGAGTAATGTTCAAAACATAGATTTACCGCACTACAGAAACACTACACGTTAGCTAAAATGCATTAAACGTGTTGTTGTGTACCTGCCATTCATTTTAGTGGGTCTGTTTAAAGTGCTTATTTCTTAACAAAGCCCTCTGAGTTGCATACATGTCATTTTGTCACATAGTAATGAATGGGATTTCTGCTTGAAATGAATTTTCGTGTAGTAAAAAATATCTGCCTTTTATTTCTTGAAAGCAGACAACTTCACCGTATTCACTAAGCTAAGTGAACATTCATTTTGCTAAGTAAACGGCCCCTACTCCTTCAATGAATCAAATCTTTTGTGTCTGCCCAAATGTAATAGGTTTATCAAGCTCACTATCCTATATGCTATCCTGTATTTTTCTATATCAGTCATGGAAAGGCGCACAGCCTTGCCAACTGATATACTGTAGCAATTGTTACTAGAGTACGAACATAAAATCAAGAAAATATGGTATATCAGGTATGTAAACTGTTGACAGTTACCACAAAAACTATCTTCAGATAAAGGCTAGGTTATGTTCACACTAGCATACATGGTAAAATGCAGCTCACCATAAGTGCTTCCAATAGCTAAAAGGGAAAGGGACCAGGGGTTGCACTATTAGAGCCACGTAAAAGTGATTGGGTGACTCTAGAGCTTCCTGCATCAGTTTTACTTAAAAGCCCTTTGCCAGCTATTTAATCCAATAGCAAGATCATGGCTACAGATAAACTGTGGGTCAAATGGCAGGTGGCCCCGACCTTACCTATATAAGAACTGTCAAATGCCCTAAGGGTCTGGTATGGACTGGGGGCATCTACACCGTTCTTTCACTTATTTGTTTTTAAATAAACAGAAGCAATTGCATCCGTGAGTCAATTTAAATGTGATTTTTTTTCTTTAGAAATTTCATTTTTGCTGCAGCATGTTCTATACATGCTACAGATGTGTCACTTTATAGGCAGACTAGGGGGACCCCCCAGGCACTATATTTGAAGGAATTTGTATTTTTATTGTTGAACTTTTGGCATCAATAAAATCACTGCTCTTTTAAAAGCAATTGTTAAAAAAAAAAAATGCATTGATACACGTCCCCCAGGGCCAGGACCCTTATACCCCTTGTATAGCCAAATACTTGCATATAAGCCTTCAAAATGGACACTTGTTTTTTTCTGTACAGCTTCCATTGACTTCAATGGAGTTTGTCCTTCGGGTCAGAACATTCCCCATGTTCGGGAGTTCTGCTGAAAACCAAACAGAGGGGTGTTTGGCCCATCTCTAGTGGTGAATCAAAATCGTCACCTTGTGAAGAAAGCCACCACCAAGAGAAGTCTTTCACATAAAGACTTCAGATATATTAAGATAAAACATACATCCTAATGCAGCTGTGTATTAACACATGTTTTTTAAATGCTACTAGTGTAAGTACTCAAACTCAAGTCAATCAAGTTCTGTTAAAATAAATGTTTGCCGACTGTGAACACCCAGATAGGAAGAGCATAGTGAACATAGAGATGACCTCATTGTTCACTAAGAGGCTGGAGTATGGGTTCTTTCTGCTATAGGCTTAAAGAGGAAGTAAAGTCTTCCCCTTTAATTGTACCTACAGGTAAGTCTATAGTAAGGTTTACCTGTAGGTACTCTAAATATCTCCTAAACCTCTCAGGACCCGTGTTGTGAGTGGTGGCACCCGCGCACATGCGTCCAATCACAGCGCCGGAGCCCGCAAACCCAGAAGTAACTCCAGGAAAGATGTCGGCCGTGGGAGCAGAGTGCGGTCGGCACTGCAGGGCATTGTTCTAAGGTAAGTATTTCATTATGCATTTTGTCTTGCAGGTTGTTTTTTTTTTGCATTTTTTTTGGGAGGTTTACAGTCTTTTTAACCACTTAAGCCCCGGACCAATATGCTGGCTAAAGACCCAAGGGGTTTTTACAGTTCGGGACTGCGTCGCTTTAACAGACAATTGCGCGGTCGTGCGACGTGGCTCCCAAACAAAATTGGCGTCCTTTTGCAATATTTTTTACTTTTTGCTGTAATAAATATCCCCCAAAAACATATATAAAAAATTTTTTTTAGGACTGACACCATCGATCGAGTCTTCCCTATATAAGGGATCTCTCGATCGATGCACCGCCACAGTAAAGCACGGGGAAGCCGTGTTTACACACGGCTCTCCCCGTTCTTCAGCTCCGGGGAGCGATCGCGACGGAGCGGCTAAAAACAAAAAGCCGCGCCGTCGTCCCGGATCGCTCCCCGAGCGGACCCGACCTCCGCATGTACCGGGGGGGGGGTCCCGATCGGACCCCCCACCCACGTCTAGCAGAGGACGTACAGGTACGTGGATGTGCCTGTCCGTGCCATTCTGCTGACGTAAATGTACATGAGGAGGTCGGGAACTGGTTAAGGACCTGGCAGTGCTGCCTGGCAGGAGTGTCTTGATCATAATACTAGTGCCCCCTCTTTCTCTGCCCTCTCTCTCTTCCTGCCCTCTCTTTCTCCTTGTCCCCTGTCTCTCTGCCCCCTCTTTCTCTCTCTGTCCCCTCTTTTTCCCCCCTCTCTCTCACCCCTCTCTTCCTGTCCCCCTCACTCTCTCTCCCTGCCTCTCTCTCTCTCTGTCCTCTCTTTCTTCCTGCCCTCACTCTCTCTCCATGTCCTCTCTTTCTCTATGTCCCCTCTCTCTCTGTCCCCTCTTTCTCTAACCACTCTCTCCCTCCCTCATCCTTACTGTCCTCTCTCTCTCCCCCTGCCCCCTCTCTCTCTGTGCCCCATCCCCTGCCCCCTCTCTCTTCCTGTCCCCTCTCTCTCTCTCTCTCTCTCTCTCTCTCTCTCCCTGTCCCCTATTTTTGTCTCTCCCTGATCCCTTTCTTTCTCTCTCCCTGCCTCCCCTCTTTCTCTCTCCCTGCCCCCTCTCTCCCCCCTGCCACCATTTTCTTTCTCTGGCCTCTCTCTACCCTTTCTCCCCCCTCTCTCCTGCAGGTTCCAAAAAAATATTGGGGTGGGGGGGGGGGGTGACACCATGTTTTACTGTACCAAGTGACACCAACCCTAGTGACGCCACTGATGGTTATAACCTCCATCAGAATTTTTTAACCATCTGTGTCCCATTGCAGAGATTTCCCTTGTCCCAAAGCCAAACAGGAAGTGAACGCCAAATTACTACAAATTAGAGGAATTTCTTGGGGACCCCCAGGTCACCAGAACTAGTGTCTCAATTGAAAGATTTCCCCTCTAATAATTTTCTGGGGAAAACCCATGAATTGAAATTTTAATTGTCTTTCAATAATAATGGTAAACAGGACAATAGAGCAGGTAAATCTCCTTAATGGGGGAACACACAGCAATAAAAACTGACAGGTGTTCTAATCCCTCTCCACTTAGTTATATTTTAATCCATCTGGTATTCACTACCGCCTGATTCCAATGACAGGGTGTCAGTGTCAAAGAACTTGTCAGAAGTTATCTTGCTAATAACAGAGGAACAAAGCAGCAGAAAGATACAGCACTCAGAGCTTTGGAGAGATTTCATGAATGGGGTTTAAAACCACTTTAGGGCACATGTCACACTAGCATACCTGTGGGTTCCCTGTGGAAGCTGGAAATCACTGTAGTGGGCACCATTACCATAATGATCTCTGTTATCTGAGTCCACTACAGTGATTTCTAGTTTCTGCGGGAACTGACCAGGCATAAAGCATGCATAATTACATTAGTCCAAGCTGGGTTGGGCAACGAACTGCAAACTTGGGAATTCCTCGCCTGTGTCGTTCACAAGCATGCATTCTCAGATCACCAGATAACTGACAAAAGCCAGTAAAATGGATAAGTGAAATGTTGAACGTTAGAACTAATGAGCAAGTAAGCTGTATTCCACATATTAATTTTAAAGGAGATTAAGATAAAAAAATAAAAAAACTTCTGTGTGTAGCAGCCTCACCAGCACCCCCTAATACTTTCCCTGAGCCCCGTCTCTCTCCAGCGATGTCCACAAGTCGCTCGGCCGTCCTGGACTCTCCTCCGGATTGGCTGGGGCACAGCCGTGGCGCCATTGACATCAAAGTCAGTTAGCCAATCGGGAGAGAGAGGGGGCAATGCTGAACAGCAGCTACATGTCTGAATGGATACACAGGGCTGCAGCTCGGCTCGGGTGCCCCCTTAGCAAGCTGCTTGTCTATGGGGGCACTCGTCAGCAGGGAGGGACCAAGAGAAGTAAAGAGGGACCCAAGAAGAGGAGGATCTGGGCTGCCCTGTGCAGAACCAACTGCACAGAGGAGGTAAGTATAACATTGTAGCGAGACTACAATCAATGTAAGGTTAATTTTCAATTTAAACGGAGGAGGACTTTTAAAGGAGCCAGTGTAGATAACTAATAAATACTTAGTTGCACAGAAAAAGTAAGATACTTGCTACAAATAGGAAATACCATAAAAAAAATGACAAACAAAAAACATTTAATAGATAGTGAAAAAAATGTACAATGATTTCTACTAAATTCTTAAAAAAGATATGCATTCTTTCTTACAACGATTCATGGATTATTCGAAAATAGAAACTTGTCTAGAAGAAAATGAGCTACCATCTCACCCCCTCTGTAATATGGTAACTGTCTAGGCTGATTGCACTAACCTTGATACTGTGCGCTGAAGCCTTTCTGCCTGTGATTGCCATCTGATGTAAAGTGAATTCGCAACCAGTTTTTACTGCTGATGACTGGTGGTGGTAAATTCGTTCCAGTAAACCTGAAAAATAAAAACATGATGTAATATTAGTACTGCTATTATATGTTTAAACAAATATCAAAACTGGAGACTCGTTCACAATATACTTATATAAGATAGATAGATAGACAGATAGACAGACAGACAGACAGACAGACAGACAGACAGACAGACAGACAGACAGACAGACAGATAGATAGATAGATAGATAGATAGATAGATAGATAGATAGATAGATAGATAGATAGATAGTATATGTAATCTATCTATCTATCTATCTATCTATCTATCTATCTATCTATCTATCTATCTGGATGTTCACTAAACAATGATGTGACTGGCCATCACTTTGGTTGCTTTTAGTAACAGATTGGTCAAGGTGGAGAGACAGGGCAGTGACATCACAATCTCCACCTCATCCAATCATTGAACGCTTTGCATTCATTGAGAAAACAATGTGTTTCTGTAAATGGCACCCATGCCAAGGGAATGACCCTCTATGGTTACTTTGCTGCAGGGCACTGGACCTGAAAGACAATAGAGATCACTGTAGCAATGATGCCTACCACAGTAATTCTTGGCTTCCACAATAATCCCACAGGTATGCCATATGCATACTTTCATTATTCCAAGCTGGACCAATGTAATTATACAACAAAAATCTATGCCTAAAGTAAAAGTTAAATATAAATTACCTTTTAGGGCAGGGGTGTCAAAATCAATTTTATTGAGGGCCGTATCAGCATTATGGTTGCAATAAAGGGCCATTTGTATCTGTAAGACTAAATAAATGTATCTAGGACTTGTTTTTTAGGGAATAGGTACAGGATCTCAACCGTGCCCCCTCCGCCGAACAGCACTGAACGATGGGTGTGGCCAAATTGCACTAACAGTGGTAGGATCTTATAGGGGCAAAAATACCAGAAGTGCGCTATGTACGAAGTTCAGGGGTGTGCTATGTACAGAGCGCAGTTTCAGGGGTACCCTATGCACAGAGTGCAGAGTATAGGGGTGCGCTATGTACAGAGCGCAGTTTCAGGGGTACCCTATGCACAGAGTGCAGAGTATAGGGGTGCGCTATGTGCCAAATGCAGGGTTCAAGGGTTCTTAGGAGTGCTCTATACTGTACACAGAATACAGAGTTCAGGGTTGTGCTATGTAACAGCGTTCAGGGGTGCACTGTGTACAGAGTGCAAAGTTCAGGGGTTCTTTATGTACAGAGTGCAGAGTTGATGAGAGCTCTACATACATAGTGCAGGGTTCAGGGGAGTGCTATGCACAGTTTGCAGGGTTCAGCTCCCTTTCACAGGCTGTCCACATGTCACTTCAACCCCTCTTTAATGTCTTTGTGGGCAGAATTCAGTATGTTTCCCCATTGTGTTTGACACATGTGTTTTATAGGATTATCATACCTTACAACTTTCTGAAGTGATGAGGAGTGACACCTTTTAGCATACTCTATGTATGCAAAGGACATATCCCTGCCATGGCCCCAATTGCATGGAGTACAACATTCTAATATGCAAAAAATGATTGCTTTAACCACACAATGCTTTTTTTATCTCAATTTTTCTTTTATATTGGCTTTTCAAATTAAGAATGTAGTAACATTTGGTGAAGCAAAACACTTGGTAGTAAAATAGTAAATTTTGTATCAGATCAAAATGAGTGCCAACCAAAGAAAATGAAAAACCCAGTGGTGATATAATACCACCAAAAGACAGATCTATTTGTGTGAAAAAAAATGATACCAATTTCATTTGGGTACAGCGTTGCATGATCGTGTAGTTACCGGTTAAAGTATCGCAATGCCAAATAGCAAAAAATGGCCTTGTCCTGAAGGGGGTAAAACCTTCTGGAGCTTAAGTGGTTAAATAAAGAGAAAATCATGCTAGCAACACAGAAAAACAGGTAAAAATAAGTGATAAAGCTGCAACACACTAGGCAATATGAAAATGAGGAAAGAAGTGTTAAAAATTATAAATAACGTGTTGCAAAAATTAAAAATCTTTCATTAAACCTTAATTAGTGACTAAACTACCAAAATAAATAAATATGGTTGATTGCATATATACAAATATATATAAATCACATACAATGTACCAAATATGTGAATCAAATAAACTAAAGTCCACACTGTGGGTATACTAGGTCCCTAGAACAGAAAACGGACATATAGAAAATTGGGTCACACCCCATATGCCAAAATAAGTGAATCAATAAATTAGAGATAGCCCGATGATTGTAAAAGGTCCATGTGGTGAAAAAAAGATTGAACACCAAAAAAGCTCTTGAGATTGTGCCAAGAAAGATCCAGAGCTGTCCATGACTGGATGCAAAATACCTCGGCCCTACATGTTTAGACGTCCTCTGTAAGGCTGCGTACACACGATCGGTCAAAACCGATGAAAACGGACTGAAGGTCCTTTTTCATCGGTCCAAACCGATGGTGTGTGGGCCCCATCGGTCAGTTAACTTTTGGTCAAAAAAATTAGAGCTTGCTTTAAAATTGAACAGATGGATGCCTAACCGATAGGTCAAAACCGATGGTTAGTATGCAAAAGCATCGGTTAAAAACCCGTGCATGCTCAGAATCAAGTCGACGCATGCTTGGAAGTATTGAACTTCGTTTTTTTCAGCACGTCGTTGTGTTTTACGTCACCGCATTCTGACACGATCGGTTATTTAACCTATGGTGTGTATGCGCATCAGACCATGAGTCAGCTTCATCGGTTAACCGATGAGAACGGTCCTTCGGACCGTTCTCATCGGATGGACTGATCGTGTGTACGCGGCCTAAGAGGTCATATATGATAAAAAAAACACGTAGGGAGGAGCAATACTGACGTTATCGTGAAACCGGAAGTGACCCGGGTGTTTCTTGTTTTGTTGGCTGGATCCCTGTTTTTAATGTGTCATTGTTCCTTATTACATGTAAGTGCAATAAAGGGTATCCTAAAGAATTTTCACTATATTCTCTTTGAGTACATGTGGTTGGTGACCGGAGGTGTTGATCCATGTGTAATCTGGACTACATTGAGTGCCAGATGACGCTACGGAGGAGTGGAGAAATATACCATTGTTGCCATTGCCATTGCCATTAAATATGACTTTATGACTTCTCTTTAATTAGGGGGTCATATACACTCACTGGTCACTTTATGAGGTACACCTGTTCAATTGCTTAGCAACACAAATTGCCAATCAGTCAATACATTTAGGCATCTAGACGTGGTGAAGATGACTTGATGAAGTTCAAGACAAGTATCAGAATGGGGAAGAAAGGGGATTTAAGTGACTTTGAATGTGGCATGGTTGTTGGTGCCAGATGGGCTGGTATTTCAAAAATTGCTGATCTGCTATGATTGTCATGCACAAAAATCTCTAGGATTTACAGAGAATGGTCCAAAAAAGAGAAAATATCCAGTGAGTGACAGTTGTGTGGATGAAAATGCCTTGTTGATTTCAGAGGTCAAAAGAAATCGGGCAGACTAGTTTGTGATGATAGAAAGGTAACAGTAACTCAAAAATCCACTCGTTACAACCAAGGTATGAAGAATACCATCTCTGAATGCACAACACATTGAACCTTGAAGCAGATGGGCTACAGCAGCAGAAGATCAGACCCGGTGCCTCTTCTATCAGCTAAGAACAGGAAACTGAGGCTACAATTCACACAGACTGACCAAAATTGGATAATAGAAGACTGGAAAAATGTTCCTGGTCTGATGAGTCTCAATTTCAGCTATGACATTCTGATGGGTAGGGTAAAAACAACATGAAAGCATGGATCCATCCTGCCTTGTATCAACAGTTCAGGCTGGTGGTGTAATGGTGTGGGGGATATTTTCTTGGCACACTTTGGGTCCCTTAGTACAAATTGAGCATCGTTTAAATCGCCATGGCCTATCTGAGTATTGTTCCTGACCATGTCCATCCCTTTATGACTACAGTGTATTTATCTTCTGATGGCTCCTTCCAGCAGGATAATGTACCATATCACAAAGATCAAATCATCTCAAACTGGTTTCTTAACCACTTCACCCCCGGACCATTTTGCTGGTCAATGGCCGGGCCACTTTTTGCGATTCGGCACTGCGTCGCTTTAACTGACAATTGCGCGGTCATGCGACGTGGCTCCCAAACAACATTGGCATCTTTTTTTCCCCACAAATAGAGCTTTATTTTGGTGGTATTTGATCACCTCTGCAGTTTTTATTTTTTGCGCTATAAACAAAAATAGAGCGAAAATTTTGAAAAAAAAAATGAATATTTTTTGCTGTAATAAATATCCCCCAAAAATATATAAAAAAAGATTTTTTTCCTCAGTTTAGGCCGATACGTATTCTTCTACATATTTTTCGTAAAAAAAACGCAATAAGCGTTTATTGATATCCAAAATGGGGTATAGTTTATGGCATGTTTATTAATATATATATTTTTTTATTAGTAATGGTGGCAATCAGTGATTTTTATCAGTACTGCGACCTTATGGCGGACATTCCGGACACTTTTGACAAATTTTTGGGACCATTGGCATTTTTATAGTGATCAGTGCTATAAAAATGCATTGATTACTGTAAAAATGCCACTGGCAGGGAAGGGGTTAACACTAGGGGGCGAGGAAGGGGTTAATTATGTTCCCTAGGTGTGTTCTAACTGAAGGGGGGGTGGGACTGACTAGGGAAATGACAGATCGCTGTTCATACATTGTATGAACAGACGAACAGTCCTTTTTCCCCCTGACAGGACCGGGAGCTGTGTGTTTACACGCGCGTCGGCACCAGGGGCGAGCAGGGGGTGCACGCGCCCCTAATGGCTGGAATGCGAAATCACGTATAGCTACGTGATTTCGCGCAGCTGAGTTGACCTGTCGCCGTATAACATAGTCACCAGATCCCGATCCAAAGCGCATCTTTGGGATGTGGTGGATACGAGAGAGTCGCATCCGATACGAGAGAGAGCAGCCGACAAATCTGCAGAAACTGCATTATTCTATCATGTCAAGGAATGTTTCCAACAATCTAAAGAATACAGGCAGTATCAAAAGAAAAAGGGGGTCCAACCCGGTACCAGCAAGGAGTATCTAATAAAGTGACTTTGGTGATCTTTCTTAGCAGAATTTTCAAGAGCTTTTTTGGTCTTCAAAGTCTTGTTTTCACCACATGGACTTTTGACAGTCTTCAGGTGGACTCTTTTATGTATATGGTGTGTGACTCAATTAGCTATATGTCCTGGTTCTATACCATAGTTAATAACTATGGATTATGGGCGCTTATTGTGAAAATCACATTTGTTTTCAGCACCAACTATCCCATGCCCAAGCGTAATGTGTTGCACTTCAAGTTAGGACTGTACCGTCGTATGGGTGTTTCTGCAGCTTTATTAAATGAAAACTGTCAATTTCTTAAACCTTGTTGGGCTTCCAAACATAAAAACTGCTTAGTGAGCTACTGAATAGGGATTCATTCTCCTTCTTATATCAAAGAAAGCTCCTTTCCAAAACAAACTGCATGCATACTTTGTAAGAAAGGAAAAAAAGATGTGACCGGGTCAGAAAACTGAAAGGTCGTGATTTAAATTGTGAGCACAGAAATCCAGTCAGATGTAGGGAAACAAAAGACATGTTGTTATGACACTTATGACAAAAACAGCAGGTAAATATTTCCCCTGGTAGCAATTTAAGTTGAAAACAAGTTCTTTAACAAAGTGCAGAAGAGGCCCTTGTAGGACCCCAAGGAACCCCTTTTATCTTGAGACACAGTTTCACTTAAAGGGAAACTATATAGGATGTGGGTCATGTACATTTTAAGTTTATTTTTATGGTCATACGTTTTTTAAAAGTGTTAGAGCCCATTCACAGGGGCAACATGACTTCCAGCACAACTTTGGGAGGCAACTTGGACATGACTTGAGTATGAATCATCAGGCAACTTCAAGTTGCCTCCAGGACAGTACAAAGCAACTTCAAGTTGCCTCCAGGACAGTACAAAGCAACTTCAAGTCGCCTCCAGGACAGTACAAAGCAACTTCAAGTCGCCTCCAGGACAGTACAAAGCAACTTCAAGTTGCCTCCAGGACAGTACAAAGCAACTTCAAGTCGCCTCCAGGACAGGAGGTTTTCCAGTGGCCAATCAAACAACAATCAGCTCTGTGGGAGGGGTTTGCTGAGAAATGTATGTTATCTTCCTGTATTGTTGCTTCAGTTAAGACAGTGATCTGACTTCTGAGGCGACTTCCATTGAAATCAATGGGTACAAGTTGCCTAGAAGTCGGATTGAAGTAGTACAGGAACCTTTTCTGAAGTCGGAGCGACAGCAGTAGTGTACATTAAGACGGCTCCCATTCATTTTCTCAACCGCGCTACTTGGGGCAACTTGGGGCGACTTGAAGTCGGATGCCAGGTTGCCCCAGTGTGAGCTGGCTCTTCTACCTTTTTTACTATATTTACAGTACATAATACAAACGTTTACAAACAAGGATTTAATATATGACAAAGGACTTCCAAAGTATTAGAGGTTAGCTAAACATATAGGGGCAGATCCACAAAGGAAGTACGCCGGCGTATATACTGATACGCCGGCGTACTTTAAAATTTCATGCATCGTATCTTTGTTTTGAATCCTCAAAACAAGATACGACGGCATCTGGGTTAGATCCGACAGGCGTACGTCTTCATACGCCTTCGGATCGTAGATGCAATTCTTCGGCGTCCGCTAGGTGGCGTTCCCGTCGTAATCCGTGTTCAGTATGCAAATTAGCTATTTCCGACGATCCACGAACGTACGAGTGGCCTTCGCATTCTTTTACGTTGTTTCCGTTCAGCTTTTTTCGGCGTATAGTTAAAGCTGCTATTTGGTGGTGTAAGCAATGTTAAGTATGGCCGTCGTTCCCGTGTCGAATTTGAAAATATTTTATTTTGTTTGCGTAAGTCGTCCGTGAATGGGGCTGGACGTAATTTACGTCCACGTCAACGTCAAAACAATGACATCCTCACGGTGGGAAATTTAGGGACGGCGCATGAGCAATTAGTTCGGCCCCTGGGACGCGCTTCATTTAAATAAAACACGCCCCCTGCTCGTCGATTTGAATTACGCGCTGTTACGACGCAAGAGATACACTACGCCGCCGTAACTTACGGCGCAAATTCTTTCTGGATTCAAAGCTTTGAAAAGTAAGTTACAGCGGCGTAACGTATCTCACATACGCTGCGCCCATGCAATTGTACGTGAATCTGCCCCATATTCTACAAACTAAAGCTTACTTTGCAACCCCTTCCCATTTTTTAAGGTAACGCACATTTCATAATGTTACTATTGTGATGACACGTTGGATATACATTGGACACACTGGAGTTCACAGGACACATTGAAGTTCTGCATACACAGGATTTATTTGAGCACAGCTGAAAGCTGAAATAGCTTTTATATGAAATATTTTATGTTAACCTGATTTTTTTTTAAATATTTGTAGAGGATATTTCTTATGGTTAGGACTAAAAAAAACAAACAAAAAAAACGAAATGATGATAAAAATGAAAGTTGCCATTGATGTTCTTCTTTTTAAAATTCTTGTTGCATGGCACTGTCTGATTAAATACATTTAAGTAATGGACCTGGAATAAGCATGCTGTAAATGGGTGTCAGAATTCCTTATCTTTATTCCCGTTCTCAGCAGCAAGGACAGCATTGGAACCAAAAGAAAGTTCAGCAATGGCAGCCTCCATAACCTTTAATGACAGAGTCCCTAAGTATTCTTTCCTGCAATAAACTCATTGACAACAGTCAGCCATTATAAGGTGGTAGACTGCCACTTAAAAAAAGTCAATGTAGTAGTTTATTAGATAGTGATATACACTACTGAGCATCCTTTAAGGCTATTATGTCACTAATCATTCAAATTAGTATGCAGTAATAGAGGTTAAACAATGTTCTCTGTAGTCTGAAATTTCATTAACAAGCCACTTTGTGTTCAGAAAATACTAATCCTGCTCGTTGGTATGTAGAAAGTCTGGATCTATGCTGATAAAGTACGTTTAAAGTGTAATTGTTGTGGAAAGCTGGAAGAATAATCAGTTTTAAACACTGGAAACAGAATGAAACACTTGTCTGGGTACTCTAAGAGAGAACAGACACGTACTATATGCATATGTACACAAGTCATTTTCTATTCATCTGCATAAAAACACAATAAAAATAGATGGAAATTACTCAAGGAATTACTTGTGAAGTGTGTACCAGTCATAAAATTATGGTTCGTTTTAAAGTAAAATTATTCCGTAAATAACAGGGACGTATACCTAAGCTGGCAATTTACAATTCTGGTGGATGAATGGATCTCTTCAGGTGAAAACTACTTAAGTGGTATGTTCTTCTATATCTGCAGAAAATTACTTCTATACATGGCTCTCACCCACCCACCAGGACTCTGCTTTTATTTCAAAGCAACGGTTAAGGCTGGTAGAACACAAAAGCCTGTGTTTTGAGGATCAATTCAGAGACTACACCTGGCATCTGTGAAGAATAGGTACAAACCTTGTAAATAGGCTTGAGCTGTTCTAAACTAGAATTACTCAGGATACGACACATTCAGACACTGCATATGATAAGGAAACCTGTGTTAAGAGAAATAATAAGCTTCCCACCTGCTGACCTATACTTCTAAAAATGATAGATTTCTTGCTGTCATGCTAATTCAAAAACTTCCCTGACTCAAAAACAACTCCTTGCCTCTCCTTGGTCAGTGACTGAAATTACAATACTGTACATAGAAAACAATGTGGCTATGTCACGTCTACCCCAATGCAGGTGGTCAGACATTATAGCTGGCTACTGTGTGCTTCACTTATAGCAGCCCACTTTCACTTAAGACAAGCAGGCCTACTGGTACTTGGTTGCCACAGGACTTATACACAATGCTATAGTGCCTGACCACCACACCAGGGCAGTTGCAGACTGAGCAAAGCAAAGAGATACTTGCAGTTAGCAGACAGATAGCGTCCATGTAAAAAGTCATGCTGAGTTTAAGGAATAGTCCAATAATCCAGTCCAAAGTCATACACAGGGAAATCCAAACTAGCAAAGCCGGGCAGACAGACAAGGAGCTTGATTGGGAACAACACAGGTATCACTCACTATGGCAAGCGAGGGACTGAGAGTTTGGCTTGCTTTTAACAGGTCACTGACCACATCAATCACCTTACAGGTGGACTCAGACAGGGATAATGCAATAGCCAAACCCTGGATGCTGGAATGAGGAGCAGGAGCACTTAAGTGATCCCGACAGACTATGCCACCGCTATTTGCTTTTCAGTAAACAATTTGGCCAGAAAACCAGCTCCCCCCTGATACATTTTGTCAGGATGTAGGGCTTTATCTTTGGCACACCCATGGCTGGTTCAGCAACAAATATAACCTGGAAGTGTTACCATGGATTTGACAGTGAAGCCTTGTACACACGACCGAGGAACTCGACGGGCGAAACACATCGTTTTCCTCGTCGAGTTCCTTGTCAGGCTGTCGAGGAACTCGACAAGGCAAGTTTCTCCATTCCCGTCGAGGAAATAGAGAACTTGCTCTCTTTTTGGCTCGTCAAGTTTCTCGATAGTTTCCTCGACAAAAATGTACACACGACCGGTTTCCTCGGCAATAAAATATCTCCCACCACCCTGCTGGTTTTTCCCGAGAAACTCGGTCGTGTGTACGAGGCCTGACAGCAAGGTTACTGGTTACTAGCATTTTCATAAGGAGGTTGGTCACCAGTAAAAGTAATATATGTAATTGTGAATTTTACAGAGTTTTATTGCATGCTAAAAATGAAGAAATGGTTAAGAGACAATTAATTACTGTAAGAAAAAGCTTAATGTTAAAGCCCATCTACTGAATAAAACATACTGTCTCATTTACAAATGTCTTTCATAAAAGGTTGAAAAATGTGACACACAACCATCTGTATCAAATGACATTGCATGACACTAAACAGTTGGTGAAATCAAGAGTATCAGTGATAGTTCTTTCTCTGAAATCCTTGCCTCTTGGCAATGGGCTGATTTTGCAGCAGATACAATCTTCTGACTGTCATAGTTTTGACCCTACCTTACAGAGAACACAAAGTAAAGCCTAGTACACACCAGCAGGTTGAATGAAACAAAACTGACAGCTCCGGTCAGAGCCGCTATACTAACAATCCAATGTTAGTACAACAATTCTCCTTATGAGATTCTGTGTTCTGACAGGGGGACAGCCCCCACCAGAACACTCCGGTCAGCGCTTTCAGTCATTGGCTAAGATCGCTGATCGGGATTCGTTTGGCTGCTGGTTTTCAAGCATGCACGTCTGAATGGCAGGCTTCAGTCGGACTGGCTGCCATACACACAGGCTGAATGTTGGACGTTTTTTATTGAACCAGCTGATGTTGCCCGACATTTAGGCCATGTGTACTAGGCCTAACAGTAAAGCTATCAAATGTATCAAATGGTGAGGACATTACTGTTACAAATGATATGTTTCAGAGTGGATAATTGAACATTAACATACATTTAGGACTAACAAGAATCCCCAAAATTTCACAATAAAGTGTATTAGTTTTTTTTCCAGGAGATTCACAGTTGTCACCAAAATAGAAATTGAAGGGAAAGATCAGGGCTCAAGTCCTCCGGGAACGCGTGGGAACGGAGTTCCTGCACTTTTTTTCGCAGCAGGAACTCAGTTCCCTTTGCAAGACTAGAGCAGCCGAGCCGCCCGAGCCAATCCTTCTCTAAGTGGCGATGCCCAGCTCGAGTCACTGTCAGGGGCAGGCGAACCTTAGTAATCCTTTATGTTCAAGAGACAGTCTTTAAAAAAAATTTAGAATGTGGCCAAACAAAGCAAAGTTCATGTGTATAAGGATCCTGCGATCTTCAAATTTTTTCAAAAACTTCCACCACACCCGACAGTGCTCAGTGATTCCTCCCCCATCAAATGGACACTCACCGGATAGGTATGCCTCACACTCTCGTGTTTTGGCACAAAAAACCTTATCAGATGTAGTTGTTCCCGTCAATAAAGATGTAATCCAAATATGACATCCAATCAGTTCCACATATATGTCAGAGAGAGACAAAAGAAGTGCAAATAGTGTGATACCATCAAAGGTTTAATAGCACACCAAAATAAAACTTCAAACAGTGCACTCACAAACAAAATCTTGTAAAACAGCAGAATATCACATCAAGAAACTCCTTCAAATTGTCATACAGTCTAATTTTACTAGTGAGTGCTGCGTTTTTGGATGCAGAGTGCGTTTGAAGTTTTTTATTTAAGTGGATGTGCAGCTGCATCTGACAGAAGTCCATGGCACCGTGAGTAGGAGAATTGGTTTCACTTTTTCTCGCTGATCGGGGGTCCGCCGTGACCGCTTCTCACCATTTTGACGTTTGAAGGAGTTTCTTGATGTGATATTCTGCTGTTTTACAAGATTTTGTTTGTGAGTGCACTGTTTGAAGTTTTATTTTGGTGTGCTATTAAACCTTTGATGGTATCACACTATTTGCACTTCTTTTGTCTCTCTCTGACATATATGTGGAACTGATTGGATGTCATATTTGGATTACATCTTTATTGACGGGAACAACTACATCTGATAAGGTTTTTTGTGCCAAAACACGAGAGTGTGAGGCATACCTATCCGGTGAGTGTCCATTTGATGGGGGAGGAATCACTGAGCACTGTCGGGTGTGGTGGAAGTTTTTGAAAAAATTTGAAGATCGCAGGATCCTTATACACATGAACTTTGCTTTGTTTGGCCACATTCTAAATTTTTTTTAAAGACTGTCTCTTGCACTTTCAGTGCGTTCACTTCACGTTTAAGTCAATCACGGGTGTTTATTATTACAGTCACAGTTTAGTGTTTATTTCTTAAACTGGATATATTTTGTTTATTATCACTGTATATCATTACATATGGGTTGTAGTAATGTATTTTATATAGTCAAATATGCACAGTTATTTGATAGCGCTGTTTTAATTTGTTGACACTCCTTAGAGAGTTTCATCACCTTACATTCTTTTTGTTCACTTATTATCTTCTAAACAGCAGCTAGGCATCATCCACTCCTCCATAGGCGCAACGGTGGGCGACTTTTTAGGGCGCATTCTATAGATCACCCATTGTTATTATAATCCTTTATGTTACTGGCCGCTTCCTGTATATGGATTCATCGGGTAGTATTCCGTCACTTTCTCCATGCCGCAATGTCTCCTAGGAGCTTTTGTCATTGTTCCCAGGAGACATTGCGGAGGTCTGCCACGAGTTATCGCGGGATTTAGAAAGAACCCATATACAGGAAGCGGCCAGTAACAAAGGATTACTAAGGAACAGTGGATCGAAAAAAAATAAAAAACATGCGGTTTAGTAATTTTGCATATGAGCGTATAATTTTATTTTTTTTGGGTGGGGGAGTGGATCTTGGGTGGGAGTTCCCACACTTGACTTGACCCCTGGGAAAGATGTAACTTTAAAATTGCCACCGCAATAAGAAGTGAGCGTAAATCTTGAGTTGAGGACACTTGTACCAGAGACAACTGTCTAGGAGGGAAATTCCTCTTATGCTAGAGAGATGTTTCTCACTTCCTGTTATGACTTTAGGACAGGAAGTGAAATTTCTTCTGTTTAACCACCCTGTTCTTATCTTTTCTTTTGATCAGCACTGCAGGCTATAGACTATAGCATTGACCTGTGTATTCTGACAGTGGGGAAGTCTCCTTTCTGTTAGAATAAAATGACTTAGGGGGAGGATATCCACATTCACATTGAGTGTGTGGATGGGGAAATCAGGTCAGATTGTTTTCATTCAACCCACTGAACGAAAAAATCTGACCCATGTATGGCCAGTTTAATTGACTAAACCTGTTGGTCTGTTTATGGTTAACAGTGGTTGTTTGGTGATAAAGGTTAAAATGTATTTTATAATTAAAATGTATGTGCTATTGTGTTGTTATGACATGATTAGTGTTAATAGGGTGTACAATCCAATGTTCCATGAACAGAAATATCTTATGGGAACTAAAGATATTTAAACTACTACCTGATCAATAGACTCTCTGCCTCCTACACTACCCAACTAACTTCAGTCATAAGTCATTTGCATTTTCCACTTCATGCCAGACAAATTAAGGCAACTGCAGACCAACTAAAACAACTAAAGACTAGCACCACATTGACAAGACAATAGAAAAAGCACTGGACTCTTTGCTAAGTGGTCAATTTCTATTGTATTTACAAAGTCTGTAAATTCAACATAAAGTACTTTAACTTCACTATTGGGAAATTCAATTAAAGCTCTGATAATAATTAGTACAAACAGAGCATCTAAGTAATGAATGTGATTATTTTTATATCAATTCCAGTTAAATAGAGCTTCATTAACAGAATCTAACACAAAAAGAAAAGTCTTTGCTATTAATTAGTCACATTAGAGATAGGAGATATAAACTTTTGTTTAGCAATTGAGCTCATACAGTGATATTTTTTATGTACACCCACTGAACAGAAATCCTCAAAAAAGGAATTACAGACAAAATCCAAGCAGTTTCCAATCTATTTTCTAAAGATGCAAACAGTATTATCACAGAGGGCAGCTGTAAGCAAAAGAGAGCTGCTTAAACTCTCTAAACCCTATTCTAAAAAATATACAGTATATAATAAAAAATTTGGTTAAGTCTGTAAACATTCCAGTTATCAATGAGTTTGAATGGGTCACCCATGCATAGGATATGATCCCCCAAACTTGGGAAACAAAACATGGTCCAGGATCCACCCCAGGCTAGGACTTGACAATAAAGACCCGAATGCACACCAATGAGATCTTTCTTCTGTAAGCAAGTTTACAGTCAACACTGCATAAAGTAAAGCCTAGTACACGTGATCAGAAAATAGTACAAAAAATACTGCTTTTGAATTGATTATACGATGATCGTTTAGTACACAGATTTCGTCAGACTTTATCCGAAGGGACAAACATGAACATTTTCCTTGTGTGATACCAGAACATTACATTTTTGTTTAATCAGTAACGTTTTTGTCTGAAAAAAACCTCTAAATTTTCGATGCAAAATAAAAGAAAACGGACGATCATTTGTCTGATAATCTCATTGTGTAAACCAGGCTTTATGGAGTCCTGGTTGGCTCAATTTTTTTTTCCTGCCTGTGCCCCTTTTGGGAAATTTGGGTAAAGACAAATGGAAGTAATCTGTCTAAAGTGAGGAGAATTCCTCTCCCAGAAAGTTGTCACTTGAATGTCCCCATTAGAAGATTTACTATTGCCTCCCGTTCTCCAAAACTAGGGGGGGGGGGGTATTTTTACTATGCATGCACTTTAAGCTTTAACCTCTTGACCACTGGGCACTTAAACCCCCTTCCTGACCAGACCAATTTTCAGCTTTCGGTGCTCTCACAATTTGAATGACAATTACTCCGTCATACAACATTGTACCCATTTGAAATTGTTGTCCTTTTTTTCACACAAATAGAGCTTTCTTTTGGTGGTATTAGATCACCTCTGGGTTTTTTATTTTTTGCGCTATAAAAGAAAAACGACCGAAAATTCTGTAAAAAAAAAAAAAAAAAAACTTGTTTGTCATATTCGCAGGTTATTTCTCACACACAGCATATGCATACCACGAATAACACCCCAAAACACATTCTGCTATTCCTCCCGAGTATGGCGATACCCCATGTGTGCAACTTTTACACGGCGTGGCCACATACAGAGGCCCAACATGCAGGGAGCGCCAACAGGCGTTCTGGAACACCCAGGCCAATTCTGACATTTCTCTCCTACATGGAAAAATCACAATTTATTTGCTAGAAAATTACATAGAACCCCAAAACATTATATATGCGGAGTATTGGGGTATTGCGGAGTATTGGGGTATTGCGGAGTATTGGGGTATTGCGGAGTATTGGGGTATTGCGGAGTATTTGGGTATTGCAGAGTATTGGGGTATTGGGGGTATTGCAGAGTATTGGGGTATTGCGGAGTATTGCAGAGTATTGGGGTATTGCAGAGTATTGGGGTATTGCAGAGTATTTGGGTATTGCAGAGTATCGCGCAGGGTATTGCAGAGTATCGGGGTATTGCAGAGTATCGGGGTATTGCAGAGTATCGGGGTATTGCAGAGTATCGGGGTATTGCAGAGTATCGGGGGGTATGGCAGAGTATGGGGGGGTATGGCAGAGTATGGGGGGGTATGGCAGAGTATGGGGGGGTATGGCAGAGTATGGGGGGGTATGGCAGAGTATGGGGGGGTATGGCAGAGTATGGGGGGGTATGGCAGAGTAAGTATGGGGGGTATGGCAGAGTAAGTATGGGGGGTATGGCAGAGTAAGTATGGGGGGTATGGCAGAGTAAGTATGGGGGGTATGGCAGAGTAAGTATGGGGGGTATGGCAGAGTATTGCTGAGCTGGGAGGGATGGCTGGATCTGTGACTGCAGTTGTCACAGATCCAGCCACAGCACTGCTGACACCCCGCGGTCCCCCCCCTCCTCTCCTCTCGCACTGTACCGAACGGTACAGAGAGGAGAGGGAGGAACCGGCGTCATCAAATGACGCCGGTTTGTTTACAAGTGATCGCTCCGTCATTTGACGGAGCGATCACGTGGTAAACAGCCGCGATTCGCGGCAATTTACCGTGATCCGTGATGCGCCGGGTCTTCTAGACCCGGCGAGAACGGACACTTCCGCGAGCGCGCCCCAGGGGACGCGCAAACGCGGAAGTGCACGAGGACGTCCCAGGGACGTCCTGTCACAGTAACTCGACCGCGCTGTAGCAGTATTTTTGCTATGGCGCGGTCGGCAAGTGGTTAAACTATATATAACTTCTAGGCTTGAACATGAATTCCAGGCAAGCAGCTAAATGTACAGCTACCCCTGTAGACAGCATTACACGTTCCTTCACTCCAACTGCAAGAGAGTAAATGAAAGAGTATCAGCAGACTGATGAGTCATTAATCAGCTTAGTTTACTTCTGACAGCTGTTACTTGTCCCCATGTAAGCCTTAATTGGCTTCTAGCGCTCACTTGAGATGAGCTCAAGGTTTGGTATGAACACAGGTTTGATTGAACTTAGCCTGTTTGGGCACTCTTCAGAATGTCTGACCTTTTACTTACTCTGTGGGGAAAAAAAGTCATGTACACTAGTAGTATTGTTACCACTACTATATACAGTATGACAGCTTCCTGTCTATGGTTGCAGCAGGTGCTGTCCTTAGCAACTAGGGACATCACTCAGCCATATAAACAAAGAGGCAAGGTTACCCTGACCCTTTTTGAGGGCAGGAGGCCTGAAATAATTTAAAGTGTGTGTGTGTGGGGGGGGGGGGGGGTTACCAGGGGATTGCCAGGCAGTATGCATCAATTAGAGTTTGGATTATACTTGGGGGGCTCACTTATCTTTTCTTTTTTTTGTGAGGAGTTTCCCCTCAAAAGCCATACCAGATCAAAACCCCAATGCTCTTTTATTCTGTGGGTCCCCTTTGGCATCCATACTAGACCCTGATTAAGAGTAAAGGTCTAGTATGTATTTTTAGAGGGAACCTCACACTTTGTTTGTGTGTGGTTCCACATTAACACGTATATCAGAGATCAAAGTGTGGTATTGATGATGGGAGCCCCTAGATCTTTTTTTACAGACAGAAGTTGTCTTTTGCTGGCAATCTAAACAGCATTTTATTCTTTGTAAATGTCATTTTTGCTGCAGTAGATTGTATACATCATACAGATGTGCCACTTCACAGGCAGGTTAAGGTAGGGTTGCGGCCTCATCCCTATAAACCCAAACACATATGAATTACACAGGTTCTGATGTTAATTTAATGCAGATAATTCACCAAGCGAGTTTAATTACCACCTTAATCAGCCGCAGAACCTGTGTAATTAATATGTGTTCAGGTTTAAATGGATGAGAGGGCAACCCTACGTTAATTCCGCGTACACACGACCGCTTTTCATGATGTGAAAAATGCTATTTTTTTAATTGGTCATTAAAAACGATCGTGTGTAGGTTCCAGAGCTTTTTTCTCGACATGAAAAATGGCCATTAAAAATTTAGAACATGCTCTAATTTTTCTTGTCGTTTTTCACGTCATGAAAAACGGTCGTGTCTAGGCTTTAACGACGGGAAAAAATGCGCATGCTCAGAAGCAAGTTATGAGACGGGAGCACTCGTTCTGGTAAAACTAGCATTTGTAATGGAGATGGCACATTCGTCACGCTGTAACAGACTGAAAAGCACGAAGACTGAAAAGCGTGAATCGTCTCTCACCAAACTTTTACTTTCCCCTTTATAGTGCCGTTGTACGTGTTGTACGCCACATCGCTTTTCTTCACGTGTGTATGCAAAGCAGGCGTGACAAGAATCACGTCGAGAAAAACATAGTTTTTTCCATGACATTAAAGCAGAGTTCCACCCAAAAGTGAAACTTCCGCTTAAACCACTCCTTGCCCCCTTACATGCCACATTCGGCATGTCATTTTTTTAGGGGGGGGAGTGGGGGCTTAAGTAGGAGTGGGACTTCCTGTCCCACTTCCTCCTTCTGCCCAGGGACCGCTTAGGCGATATGTCATATTGGACTACGGCGGCCCCTCCCTGTAGGCGATCGCCTGGTACACGTGACAGCCGAAAGCTGTCATGGCCGGGTGCCCACACTAAGAATAGAGGCGCCGGCCGGAGAGGGGGGAGAGGAGCGGAGCTCCCGGTGGCGCATCGCTGGAACGTGGAGTAGGTAAGTGTCTGTTTATTAAAAGCCAGCAGCTACACTTTTTGTAGCTGCTGACTTTTAATGAGCATAAAAAAAGCCTGGAACTCCCCTTTAAAAACAGTGTGTGTAAGTGGCATAAGGGCATGTGTTATTTGCATTATATGCTATTCTAATGTTTCCCTTAAAAGCATTCTTGAAATTGCTCATCACTACCAAGTGCAATTAAAAAAAAAAATTGGGCTTTTGTACATATTTGAAAATGGGAGATGGCACAAGAATCAACTAAGTAAAGTCTGTAATAAGTCCCAAAAGTAGGTTAACAACAATGCGTGTAGAGGGGAAGGTAAGTCATTTCAAGTATACACTGGTGGCAGCAGCCTTGGGAGTGGAAGCACAACTCTGAAAGACAAATAAACAAAAACAAGGTGGGCCAGACTCAGTGTAGTATTGTAGCACTCTTTTAATAGAACAAGAACAAGCCAATTGTCTACTCACAGGGAAAAAAATAATAATCGGGCATATAGGAATTAAGGGTCCGGGGGCACTCTGCAGTCCACAATGTAAGGAGCTGAGACCAACGATCACAGTAACCAGCCGCAGGAAGGTGGAACAGCGGTAGTACCTCTATGGTCAGCCCATCTAGCCTTCCGGATACCCATAGAGGTACTACTGCTGTTCCACCTTCCTGCGGCTGGTTACTGTGATCGTTGGTCTCCTTACATCGTGGACTGCAGAGTGACCCCGGACTCTTAATTCCTATATGCCCGATTATTATCTTCTCCCTGTGAGTAGCCACTTGGCTTGTTCTTGTTCTATTAAAAGAGTGCTAAAATACTACACTGAGTCTGGTGCACCTTGCAGTGACCAGCACCCGTCCTCCTGTAACCCCCCCCCCCCCCCCAGTACCATATGCCATTTGTATTACAGTCCTTTGCTTATTGGCCCAGAAAATGGCCACTACAAAGTTTGGTTCCAATTGACTTTAAGGCAGTACAGATGCAACACTCAAACGTCAGTAAAGTTCACAGAACCAACCTCAAACCAGACACCGGTATGTTCTGCCCATTTCTAGTGCTCACTCGCCAAATCTTAATGCTACTGTGCCAAACGATTACAGGAAGCTAATATTAATACAGATTCCGGCACTTTCACTAATTGCATTTAAAAATACATTTAAAGTGTTTTTTTTTTATTTTTTTGATGGAAACATAAATGTAAGATTTGATGTTTTTATACCTGCTGGAGTTTGGATTTGTGTGCAATCAGCCTATGCAATCACATATAGCATTGCAAACCAGAAAAGAAAGTGAAACACTGATTTCAGGAACTGAAAAGACCAGATTTAGCTGCTCAGACACAGCAGGAGATTCATACACTTCAATAATTCCTAAAAGTGTATTTTATATTTCACTTTGAAGACAGCAATTTAATACTGGGAAGTAGGCTCATAAAATCAGAAGGAAGTCATTGTTTATATGATGCAGTTTCAAGGAAAATCTTTTAGACCTAGAAAAGTGTTGAGGCTATGTCAGACAGGTTATTCTGTAGCAGCGCTAAATCGCTGCTACAAATCGCTAATGGCAGCGATTAACAGGGATTTGTAGCGATTTAATTGCTAAAGTCGCTGGCAATTTGTCACTAGGAAGCAATTTGTAACTGCTGCAAGCTTAGGTTTTGCTACAGCTTTGTGCTAGTGTGCTCTGCTACAAATCGTTTTCCTTCAGTGATTTGTAGCTAAGCCATAGAGATGAATGCAGAGTGATTGTCGCTGGTGTGCTGTTCGCTGACATGAAACGCTGCACAAACTCAATAGCTGAGCCACTAAGCTACAAACCACGGTAAAATTAGTGAGCTAACAATTCCACAGAAAATGACCATGATTTTCAAAGCAATAAATTGCTTTAAGAAAAAAAAACAGGCCTGGTGTGAATAAATTGCCCATCTGACAATGCTCTTATTGTACAGCACAGACTCACAGATCAAGAGAATTGTGTTTGAAAGTGCTACTAAAGTGATAAAAAAAAGACATACATGAAAAAAGAACACACCCAATTTTTTTTTTTTTTGCTCAGTTCAGATAGAAAGGGTAACTGAGGGTGATTAGAAAACCAGCATAGCTTATTAAAGCACAAATATGAATTTAAATTGGAACCAAAATGAAAAAAATGAAAAAATCAATTCTTTCATTTTGGAAAGAGAAGGGGAGGGATATAACCCCTGTCAGACTTATTTTTGCCATCTGTGTCCCATTGAATTTTTTTGACAAATTGAAATATTTTTGACATCCTGTCACATAGAATTGTGAGGCAAATCCTCCAAACTGGTCACCAAGAACTATGGTTCCCATTGAAAAATTGCCCCTTTATTATGTTCTGGGAACTACCCTAAATTCTAGTTGTTCTTTTGCTTTTATTTTCACTGATAATGGTAAATATGACAAATAGAGAGAGTGAATGAATCTCCTTAATGGGGGTACAACCACAATTAAAAACCTGTCAGGTGTTCAAACCCCTCTCCCTTAAGAAAAATAAAGTTTGGCCTTTACTTATACTTTAGCAATGAACATATGTTCTAACACTCAGGGCTTATTCACACCAGTGCATTATGGTACCATACACATTACGTGCATTGATGCACTCAGGTGCAACTCACTGTGAATAGCATACCAGGCAACCTTCCCAATGCACTTGAATTAAATCCATTCCAGAAGACTGCCCTGAGGTGAATAGGCTTTTTCTTAACATTAATTAAATATGGGGAGTGCTGTAGACATAAAAGGAGAAGGTCTAGTCATCAGTATGACTTTTCTGTTGCATGACTGCATAGTCACACACATGGTTGCTGATCATTTAAGGTTACTGGAATTAGTAAGGTCAGTTTATTATAATCCCTATTGATGTTTTCTCTTATTCCTAAATGGCTCTAATTACATTTTTAAAATTCATTGCCTGACTAAAGCCCCGTACACACGATCGGAATTTCCGATGGAAAAGGTCAGACAGACTTTTTCCATCGGAAATTGCGACCGCGTGTATGCCCCATCGGAGTAATTCCATCAGAAATTCCGATGAATTCCATCACAGTTTACATAGAGAACATGTTCTCTTTTCCTCCGATGAATTCTGATGTGAATTCGGTCGGACAAAGGTCCAATCGTGTGTATGGGGCATAAGGGCAATCATTAATGTACATCTTTCTAGTGGATTTGGGACATTTAGGAGCTTCCTTTCTGTGGATGCATCCATGTGCTGCAGTTTATCCGTTTAGCTCCTTATATCTCTCCCTGGGGGCTCAACCTTTATCTTCTTCTGGGACTTTTGTTTTTAATTAAGTCTTTATATGGGCTTTTTTGAATATGGTCTAAACCTTGTGTGAGAGATGGGGGTATTTATACAGGTATGTCCCTATTCATATTTACTAAGATTAGATCCATCTGTACCATTCGTTGGTTCCCTGTGCTCCCCCACAGCCTGGGGGAGGATGTGACCAGCCATAAGTCCAACCATTGAATGTGTGGTCGTTTGCAGTTGTGCTTTGTTTTGGTAAGGGTTTGGCTGTCATGTAATATTAGTGGCAGGTTTATAAAAAAACATTTTTTTTTTTGTTGCCTCTCCCTCTTCTCTTATCCCTCCCTCCTATTATGTGGTGGTGAACAGTTGATTTTTGATTTTGCTTTACGGTTAGTTATTATTATATAAACATTATTTAAAATAGCGCCAACAGTTTGCGCAGCGCTTAGTTATGTAGATGGATATTAACTTACTATCGGAAGTTGCATGACGCACGCGTTCAGTCCTGAAAAGCAGGTCCACTGCAAAGTGCATAGACTTAAATATATGATATCAAGCTATCTTTGACTTTTAAACACAAATTTATAACCAATAAGGAGAGATCCTTTTTCAAACAATAGTTGTATACGATATATTCCTGAAATGCATATTTAAAGTCCTTTACATACTCTGTTTCTCCACAATGGTTTTGACTGGGATGATTCCCCTTTGGAACTATTTTGCTGACATATTTGAATTGACTCTATATATGCTTGATTGTTTAAAAAGTTACAACACTCTCCCTCCTCGCCATCACACTGCTACTGGGAATTTAAGTGTTTCTTCTTAGAATGTAAAGCCAATACAGTGTGTAAAAACGACACCTCCCACAATCCTCCACACTTCTGTCAAGAATCTCTAGCAGTCCACATTCTCAGTGCACCCCCTAGTGGATGGAGGGTGGCTTAACACTGGCTGCTCCATGTTCTGCAACATGAGTCTCTCCTGTCGCAGTGAATGTGTAAAATTTTCTGCAGAACAGATACAGACACAGGGCCAGATTCAGAAACAAGATGCGTCAGCGTATCTCCTGATACGCCGTTGTATCTCTGAGTGCGGGAGGTCGTATCTATGCGCCTGATTCATAGAATCAGTTACGCATAGATTTCCCTAAGATCCGACCGGCGTAAGTGTCTTACACCGTCGTAGCTTAGGCTGCATATTTACGCTGGCCACTAGGTGGCGCTTCCGTATATTTACGCGAGGAATATGCAAATTAGGTAGATACGCCGATTCAGAAATGTACATCTGCCCGGCACATTTTTTTACGTCGTTTACGTTAGGCTTTTTCCGGCGTAAAGTTACCCCTGCTATATGAGGGGTATCCTATGTTAAGTATGGACGTCGTTCCCGCATCGAATTTTGAAAATGTTACGTTGTTTGCGTAAGTCGTTTTGCGAATAGGGCTGTATGTAAGTTACGTTCGCGTCTAAAGCATTGACGATTTGCGGCGTAATTTCGAGCATGCGCACTGGGATTCTTTCACGAATGGCGCATGCGCCGTTCGTAAAAAACATCAAATACGTGGGGTCACACTAAATTTAGATAAAACACGCCCACATCATCCACATTTGAATTAGGCGGGCTTACGCCGGACCACATACGTTACGCCGCCGTAACTTAGGGCGCAAGTTCTTTCTGAATACGGAAATTGTGCCCTAATTTACGGCGGTGTAACGTATCTGAGATACGTTACGCCCGCCGAGAGATAGGCAGATCTCTCTGAATCCGGGCCACAGAGTGTAAGAGCTGCAGACTAGGCCACAAACACACTTTTTGTGTAGGGAATCTCCAATTTAGCCCTCGCTGATGTGTAAGGTGTAGATACCCAGCAACCACAAAGCTTGTACATACTTCTTTTATTACCAGTATCTTTTAGAAGCTGTTAGTTCCTTGGCTGCATTGATTTTTTTTTAACATTGCTAATCAAAGAAGCACTGACCCGGTACAAGTATCAGAAATTCTGAAATCATTTGCTAAATAGTTTTTGTACCTCAGTGGCTCACTTAGTAGTAATACTGGAGTGTGGAGGAAATTTGCAGCTTGTATGTCCAGCAAAACTCTCAGTAGAGATATTCCCCATTTACGGCCATTCACTGTTATTTTTGTAAGATACCACAGCAATTTCAGTGTGTTTCCAGACTCTATGTTCATACTTCGGTGTTTACAAGAAAAACACACATAAGTCTTTATTTGACAAGGAAAAGTGCAGTGGCGCATAGCAAGTAATGTGAAGGCATGTTGTACTTAACTACACCAAGCAGCAAACTAAATTGCTTGGTATGAGTAACATTATATATTGTCAGTACTATGTTATTATTATAACGTTGCTAATTACTACCTTTTCTAATGAACTTATTTTTCTTTATTAACTTTATAGGTCCCTAAAAACATATTACAGAAATAAAGTATAGTCATGATTATGATACATATTTTACAGTGTAACACATTTATAGTGTGGAATGGAAATGCAATTCATTTAGTAAATATAAACCTTTTATTATCAGCAGTATATAGAAGTCTTGTGACTTCTGGTTAAAGCTTGTAGGAGGAGTTTTCATTCTACTCTGACTGTCCTATGAGGCTGCAGGACCCCAGACCCTCTGTCTGGATAGTGCTGATTGGCCCTGTGCTTCTCACATGCACCCTCCCAAGAAAACAAAAAAAAACCTACAGCAATACCCACCAAACTGAGCATGTGCCAAGTGACTCCAAAGGTACTGTCTTATCAGGAGATGGATTGGGGAAAATGGAAGAAGGGGAGGATCAGAGAAGGCAGGATTAAACAGCCTTTTTACAAAATGTGGAGGATTTATCCCTTAGGTTTCACAGCAGGTGTAACGAATATGCTTTACTTCATATACAGACTGATTTTACTGTCGTGGGTTTAGTAACACTTTAAAAAGGTAGTGGGGCTGCCATTTCTCACCTCTTGCTGAAAATGCTAGTTGTCTGGCTCTGTCTGGCTTCAGCATTTTCGAGTCACTGATTTGAAACATGCATGTTTGTAAATGTATTTTAGAAAAGTGTCAATAATCCTTATCGCCATACTTGTTCCAGGTCAGTGAGTCAAAGCATTAAAGCAAATGCATCAGAATGACAGTCATACATTTTCAAAGGTCAGCAGTGTCAGCCTCCTTAATCCTCTTATGACAAGTGTACTTTAAGATAAAGACTTGCTTTGCAAATAGCTTCTCTTAATTAGTTGTACTGAACTAGGACAGTAAAGCCACTTGGATGTGGTTATGTTGTTAACTGAGTGGTCTACCACACGTGTGAGGAAACACCCACCACCACTAATGAGGAGAACGTGAACACTAAGGGCCAATCAAATGTTAAGATGGTTGTTACCAGTTTGTTATTGCTGCTTAGGATACTATCCCATAGAAATCACTTATATATCAGCACCATTTCTATTTTATAATTGCAGAGTGAGACAGTATAGAATATCACATGCTTTTATTTTTAACAGCTTAAACCCCGGACCATTTTGGTGGTTAAAGACCAGGCCACTTTTTGCGATTCGGCACTGCGTCGCTTTAACTGACAATTGCGCGGCCATGCGACGTGGCTCCTAAACAAAATCGACGTCCTTTTTTTACCACAAATAGAGCTTTCTTTTGGTGGTATTTGATCACCTCTGGAATTTTAGTTTGTTTGCACTATAAACGAAAAAAGAGTGACAATTTTGAAAAAATGCAATATTTTTTACTTTTTGCTATAATAAATATTCCCCAAAAATATATAAAAAAACATGTATTTTCCACAGTTTAGGCCGATACATATTCTTCTATATATTTTTAGTAAAAAAAAAATGCTATAAAAATGCACTGATTACTGTAAAAATGACATGGGCAGTGAAAAGGTTAACCACTAGGTGGCGCTGCAGAGGTTAAGTGTTCCCTAGGAAGTGATTCTTACTGTTAGGGGGCGTGGCTACACGTGACACGTCACTGATGACTATTCCTGATCACGGGAACGGTCATCAGTGACACGTCACTAGGCAGAATAGGGAAATGCCTTGTTTACAAAGGCATTCCCCCGTTCTTCTCTTGCCGTCCGCAATCGTGGGACTCTCGGGAACATCAGGCAGATTCAAATGGACATACCTGTATGCCAATCTGCCTGCCCGTGCCATTCTGTCGACGTACATAGGCGTGTGGCGGTCGGCAAATAGTTAATAGGCTAGTGTTACAAGAATGAATGTGGTAATTCATAGCAACATATAGAATTTCAGCAAATTAGTGTTGTCAAAAATAAGATTTATTTACTGTAAGTTACTGCAGTTTGTACTATAAATAATTTAAAGCGCATCTAAAGCCAAAATATTTAGATACAGTAGTGAGAGGTTAGTACCCTTGACAGGTTTGTATTGCTGTCCGTGTTCCTATTAGAGAAAGATTATTTTCCTGGTGTTCTGTTCACCACCATAACTCATCCTTTACTTTTTTCTAAAATGAAAAAAAAAAGTTTGGGATTTAGTCGTACTTTAAACCCAAAGTATATGCACTACTCTCTTAAAGGTGAATCTGGAGCACCAGAATAAAGAAATAGTTTAATAGAGAAATCTCCAGTAAGTGCATTAAAACTGTTTTATTAAAAAAATCTATTGAAGAATGCTTTAAAATTGTTTTCAGAAATCAGTTCAATTGATCCTGATTGTCTGTTGTCTTCGTCAAAGAATGCAGCTAAGGCTCTAGGTGGTAGCATGTGATGAAGTCACAAAACACTGGGAGGAGATTTTCTCTGAAAGAAACTATTGGATCTAAGTAGGGGTGGTAAGGCACAGATGCCATTGGAGATGTGGGCCATTAGACAGTGGAGAACATAGGCTAAAGGCACAGAGCTAATCAGAGTCACTCTGTTTCTTGTGATCATTACTGTGATGGGCAATCACAGTGACCACAAATGTAAACAGGCGTCACCCCTTTCCTTTTACAATGGACTATGGAGCATTGGTGCAGGATCAATGGAGAAGAAAGAGAAGTTATAGCAGAGGGATGCTTCATTCAAGGTGGTGGCTGTGGTGGTGGCTGTAGTAAGGGGAGGGAGGGTTAAGTATCACTGACCATAAATGATTGTGGGATTGTTTGGGGAAGGTGGGGTTAAAGTGCAATTGACGGGGGGATGGGGGATTTTAAAATAGCACTGACTACCACTGATTTGTGGGATTGTTTTAGAAGGCTCTAAAGTGCTACTTACCATCCTTTAATGAGGGATTGTGTTAGGGGGTTTAAGTGTTTTCTGTTTATCCATGACATTTGGCCATTGAACACAATGCTATTTCAGCGCAATGCAATTTCACACTCCAGGGAACTGCCTTCTACTAAAAACAGAAGACTTGCACTTAGCTTCAGTGGGCAAATTTCAAAGACTAAATATACCTTAAGCACCTCCATATCACCATGTTTCTTCATTTACAAAGAAAAATAAGATCACCTAGAAGTATCCACTTTAAAAAAAAAGGTCATTTTGGGGGTGATTTTACTGTCCTGACATTATTATTTAATTATTTTTTATTTTTTTTATGAGAAGGTAAGGGAAAAGGGAAATAATTTTGTTTTTCAAAAAGTTTAGTCTTTTTTTTTTTTTTTATAAAAAGCCAGTGGTTATTAAATATAAAAAAGCTCTATATGGCTATTTTTTGTTATATATAAAATTCATTTGGGTACAGTGTTGCATGACTGTGTAACTTTCAATCAAACTATCACACCACTGAATACTGAAAAATAGCCATGTAATGAAGAGGGCAGTTAAAAAATAAATATTACTATACTTTATTCACCAACACGTTTTATGTTGTAAACCTTCAGTTATCTTCTATAAAATAGCAAAGCTAGCAATCTGCATTAATGAGGGGACAAAACAACACGTCGTGTAGTAAACTTCACAGGCATGTTCTACACTAAACCGTGGACATTAGCTAAATTGTGGTCTTCAAAGCTTATGTTCAACTTGATTAACCTTTTACTGTTGTTCTGTGATTTTATGCATTAGTATATTTCACAGCACATCAATGTGAGGAAAGTATGTAAAAAAGACAACTGACAGCTATGCCAAATGCACAGCATTACATGGCTGACACTGAGTCTCGATACTACTTTATATACTAGACTCTGTGCGAGAAGGAAAAGCTGCTGGTGAACAAGAGGTAGTAGGTGGAGAGCTTCTCACTCAATTACAGAAAATACCCTTATCCTGAGCGTCTCTTAAATATCATTAGTGGTGTAGACCTGTAATTACACGTACATACAATGAGCTGCTCTTATCAGCACTCTCAGGGGAACACACTTAAACGACCTCCATTCGGGAGAATTTATGACAGAAGCCCATACATATCCAAGAAAGACTGCAACTAATTTAACTTTAGAATGAAAGCACAGGAGATTAGAGAAGTTTAATGCATTGGTGCCAAGAACAAAGGATTTGACAAAGAAGAAATATTGGCTGCAATACAAATATGTTATAAGTATATGAAAGTTACAGGATTATTTTGAGTATGTAGTCTATTAAAGCAGGCATGTCAGATTGGTGTTTTATGGGCCACACTCTTGCTCCTTCTTTTCTGCCCTCATTGGTTTAGGAATAAAAAAAGTTTGACGTGCCTGAGTACAGTCAGGGCCGTCTTTAAGGCAGGGCAAAAGGGGAAGCTGCCCTGGGCCCTGTCATTGTTGAGGGGCCCAAAGCAGCTGCCTTATGCTTTCCAACTATCCCAGTTTAAATTCCCTTGTCCCTTAAAGTTTTTGTCTTGTGCTGTGTCCTGATATCTCAGTGTGAATTGTTGCTACTAATGCTACCCAGCTCTGCCTTATTGTTGTGTACAGAGGACTCACCTGCAGACCCTGTGTTTATATGTAAATAACCGTCATTCATATGTAAATAGCGACAGGATTAACAAGTAAATAGCTGAGGCCAGCATTCATATGTAAATAAAGGCAACATTCATATGTAAATCATGTCCCTCTGCAGTGAGGATATGATGTGCTGTAACCTCTAGCAACTTATCAGTGAGTAATATTACTGTACAGTAATCTCTAGCAACCAATCAACAAGAAGAAATCATGTGCTGTAACCTCTAGCAACTAATCAGTGAGCCGTAATGTGTGCTGTAAACTCTAGCAACCAGTCAGTAAGTGGTAATGATATGATGTAACCTCTGGCAACCAATCACAATTACTGCCTGATCTGATAGAGTAAACCGATTTTAAGTCTAGCTGATATTTATTGTATGTCTCAGAGTAGGTAGAGAGCAAAATTGCATGGGGGTGGGGGGCAAGAATTGTTTTGCCGAGGGTCCAATCAACGGTAAAGACGGTACTGAGTACAGTATATGTCAAAACTTTATTCTTAGTTGGGATGAAGTCAGAATTGCTTAAAAACCCTGTAAAGTTCTTGTTTCCATATGTGCTTGGAAAGATTTCTCTTCACTTCCTGACCAAAATGCACAATAAAAAGCAAGAGAAAATCTCTTCAAAGTGAGGAGAAATTCCCCTTTTGACCATTGTCACTGGTACAAATCTCCTCAATGAAAGATCTTCCCTCTATTCCAGTTTAGATAGTGTAAACTATTGGATTTTGCATGCTATCTGTACCGGTTGTCCACCAGGACAATCAGAGAATCAAAATCCCCCCAAACAGAATAGGAAGCTTAAATGGGTTTTATTACTTTTACACCCACCTATGTGAATCTAATTACCTTGCTGGATGCTCCTTTGTTGAACATCTGCTGCTTCACTGTTCCCTAGCCACTTTATATGTGTATTTTACACTTACGGTTGTATGAAATACAAACTCCCCTGCAACATGCTGTGGTTCCTAATGCCAGCACATATGTCATTTCAGGAAGTATAAAGCCTTGTACACATGATCAGTTTTCCCAAGGGGGAAAACTGTGAGGAGAGCTTTTGGCCGGGAATCCCAGCTGTGTGTATGCTCCTCGCAGTTTTTCCGACTGGAAAGCTGCCCAAAATCGTTTTTTGGCAGTTTTCCTATGGAAAAAACTGCAATGGAGCATACACATGGCTGGGATTCTCAGCCAAAGCTCCATTGCAGATTTCCTGTCTGGAAAACCGGTCGTTTGTAGGGGAAAGACTGAACCGAGCAGGTTCTCGGCTTTCCCCTTGGGTTTCCCGGCGGTAAAAAGTCCGCCGGAAACCCAATCGTATGCACGAGGCTTAAGCTTTTAGGAAGTACTCTTTTTTAGTGGGGAGGGGGCAAGTATTTCATCCACCAGAAAAATCAAATACTTACAGCAGCTGGGCAGCAGTGAAGTAAGCTTTTCAACTCAAGGGCTGCCAGAAAGATAAATATATTCACTCTTTTTTTACAGGCTGCTTTTAAAGGGTTACTTTAAGAATTAAAGTATAGAGATTCTCCCATGCGGGACAAGGTTAACATTCTGTTAAAAGCCCACTTCCTCTACTACTGGGGATTAAATCACCATGCTACCCCACCAGCCACTTTACCCTTGTAAAATCTTGTGTAGGTTTTCTCTTGGTCTTGTCTGGAGGCCATGAGATTTACTATCACCATGCTCCTCTTCCAACTGCTTTGCCCTTAACAAAATACTGCGTAGGCTTCCTCTTGGTCTAGGCTGAAGGCCATACAGAACCAAAGATACTTCCCATACCCTCATAGCTTTGACCTGGTAATCGGTTACTTAGATGTTTTGCATAGTGGGATGATAGAAGGGGTGCCACATTGGCACTTGGTTACATTGGGTGGTCGGGACACAAAAGGAAGGTGAGCATCTGTGGAAAATGGAATGGAAAATGGAAAATGGAAAGCAAACTTACTTTTTTGTCCTAAATAAATAAAGTGCAGGCTCTCTTTATGGTTCTAAGCATTGTAAACTAGTCAAAAACCCAGGCAACCCAAACTAAGCATATGATAAGAAAATGCATGTGCAGGGGTTACATTTAGAGGCATATATTCAGTGACCCTGAGGATGTGGAAGATATTAAAGAGCAGCTGCTATAAAGCCTTTATTTGCCAAACTTTACAACCAGCTCTGTTTAATAATTGTTTCAGTCCACAGAACTGGATGTGCTGAAAAGACAGAGGATAATGGCACAAAGCTGTAAATCATGAATCTATTCAATTAGCACTGAAAGGAAAGCTACACAAAGTGCGTAATTTTCCTAACACAAGTGCCCTTTTACTATAGCAGATCTGATTGGAGATCTTGGGGTTTTGGGGACTGTCTACATCTGCTTCTGAGAGGTGCACATCCTTCTCACCCGCAAAAGCTCCAGATGTTTTGCCTTTGTTTTCTCAATTGCTTTGGAGTCCTTTTTAATTAAAATGCTATAAGAAATCCTGAGTCTTCAAAATAGTAAAATACAGATTACACATAGGAACAGATAAAGTAAATTTAAGCCTATTCTAATATAAAAGCCTGCTGCTTTTAGATATACATATATACACACATATTCAGTATGTCCCACTGGTAATTTTGCTATATATATCTTTTGCGCCCCCAACAAATCCCAGAGCACTGTGGGGGCCACAAAAGATATATACCCATATTTATTTATATATAGGTACCTCGGAGTGGACAGGGATCATTTCCTGTTTACACGGCGGCCTCTGTAATAGGAAGTCCCATCTCCTGGACTGCCATTGGACGACTGTTCTGTCTATCATAGGAGGTGGGACTTTGTATCAAAGAGACCGCGGAAAGCAGGAGATTTTTCTGTAAGTATTCTGTTGGCGCTCGTCCCGCCCCCTACCTCTACCCTCCTAGGCTGCAGATGGGCATCAATCAGGCTGCACTGATGGCAATGGTAAGGCTCCATTCATGTCAATGGTAAGGCTGCATTCATGTCAATGGTTAGGCTGCATTCATGCAATGGTGAGTCTTCCTTCATGTCAATGGTGAGGCTGCATTCATGCAATAATGAGGCTACATTTGAGGTTGCATTCATGTCAATGGTGAGGCTACATTTGAGGCTGCATTCATGGCAATGGTAAGGCTGCATTCATGGCAATATATGAGATATATCAGGTTGGTATACCATCCAGTTTTGGTCACCAGTCCACAGGAAGGATGTCCTTGGACTGGAGTGGGTCTCTTTCAACTGGAGATAGTTCAGAGACAGACAACAAAGCTAATATGGGGGCTGGAGGACCTCAGTTATGAGCAGCATTTACAAACATTAAAGCTAATGCTGCACAATGCTACATGGGCTGAATACTGGGCAGTATAATTGCAGTATGTGCAATAGAAACTGTCCCACATTTGGCCTGTGTGTACAAAAGCCGGTCCGACAGAAGCCGGCCAAATGTCTGACTTCTGTCTAAGGGGCACGGCCAACAAAAATGTCTGCCGATCCTCATCCAATCATCGCTCTTAGCCAATGGCTGAGAGCACTGACTACTGTCGTCCCCCTGTCAGAACACAATAGCTCAGCAGGGAGATCACCATACTAACATCAGATTGTACAGGATCTCCTCCCAAATTTTATTTTTTTGTTCAGCCTGCTTTGTTGAATGAAAAAAAAAACTGCTAGTGTTTACCAGGCATAATTCTTGGTTGCAAGGGTTCAGCAACAAGCATCTCAGTTGCTAGAGAGTTCACACCTACTCACAGCTTGTGGACCACTCCACATTACCTCATAGGCCCCTGCTGCTCAATTCTTGCTGCTTTTCAAAACTCCCTTACACGTGGCAACAATAATCTAAAAGAAACTGCTGTACCAGTTGTGGACAATGGACCATGAAATGAGCTGGAAGATTCAGGGCACAACCAACCTGCAGTCAAGTAGCAACAACAACGTTTTCATCTGCTGTAAAATGAGCAGTGTTCACTTCAACAGACAGTTGGCCTTTACTCCAAGTCACACTCAAATTGACCATTTATTTTAACTAAATTTGAAGCTGAACATTCAAATTACCAATACCACCAATGCTATGTGTTACTCGCACATTAGACTTTTATGATCTCATCATTGGCATTGTCCTGGATACCGTCAGTTCAATCATTCATAACCACCCTGTTTCATTATATATATTTATATATATATATAGAACAAACCTAAAAAGAGATGTGTGACATAAAAGCCTCCCAAATTATTTCATGCTGTCAGTGTGCTGGCAAACATTCTCTTCATCTCCCTCTTATCTGGCTCCGTCTAATACAAAATGGAATCAATTCTGGCACTTCTGTTACCTGGAAGTGTAGCACAAATGTGTCATTCATATCTTCAGCCAATTTCCAATAAGTCAGAGATTGCTTGGCAGTAAATACTGACATACCAATGCCATGCTATTGGGCAAAGAGAGAAATCTTTCATTACAAAGCTGTGGCTTGATCTTTATCTCTGAAGGGGCGATTGCAGTACATGCTGAGTCAATCATTTTAGCAAACGGAATGACGTTTATGTGAAGCAGGTCACTCTTGTATGTTATACACACACACTGATAGCATCTTGCTTTTAAAACTATACTCTGATGGAGAGATTTATTATCATGGCAATAATCTTGAGACAGATAATTTTTCATAAAAACTGCTTATTATTACACTGAGGCTGGGCCTTTTCTGGGATGCCACAACAGCTCTTAAGAATGTGCGGTGACAGCCGTTGGCAGGGCTCAGCTCATCTTGTCAATACACCGGACCATCCAAGCAAAAGCAGCGAAGAGCATAAAGACGGATGGACGGTAAATATAAAGGGTTTTCCTGGGGGCACACCAGCTGAAATGACTCTTCAGCTGCCTAACTGATGACAGTAGCTGGCTGAGCTCCATGGACAAAGAAGGATAGAGATCAGATGTAAGATGAACTACAAAGCGTTGCATGCCAGAGGGCACTGCAGTGAAGTGCTTTGTCTGGTGTTATATTGAATTGTGAAACACTGCAGGATGTACACAGCAGACTGGTAAAATTTGCAACTGAATAAACAACACAATGGAGCAAACGGCAATAGGAAAGTGTTTAGGATTTCCTACTAGCAGCTTGGTTTCTCAAGCTACAAAAGTTTATTCATTCATCCAGGTATGTGTGCTAACACTGCACGCAGCACTTTTGCACTGAACAACAGTACAAGCTGAGCAACAAGCTGCCCACAGCCGTTTAAACAATAAAATCAACTGTCTAGCAACTGATAAGTGCAACTCGACATTTAAAGCGAACCTTTCCAGGATTAAACTAGTCTGTATGAATGCATTCCTGAAATTTTACAATTTTAAAGCAACAGTGTTATTTTTCAAAGGAGCTCTACCATTTATCAATTAAAAGCAGTTCTTAATCTCAAGAGAAGTGGCTATGCCTGAGGCCCCGTACACACGACCGGTTTTCTCGGCAGAATTCAGCAAGAAACTTGATGGGAGACGTATTCTGCCGAGAAAACCGGTAGTGTGTACACTTTTCGCAGAGAAACCCGTGGGGAAACTCATCGAGCCAAAAAGAGAGCATGTTCTCTATTTCCTCGTGGGCAATGGGAACATTTGGCTCGATGAGTTTTTTGACAGCCGAACAATGAACTCGACGAGCAAAACGATGTGTTTTGCCCGTCGAGTTTCTCGGCCGTGTGTATGCGGCCTCAGTTAAAATGATTTCATTGTGCTGCAGGCAGAAGGAAGTATGTCCTATTAGTGAAAGCCTACAGCAAAGGACCAAAAACTGCACAGGTATTGATATTATCCGATACAGGGAAAATATACCTGCTCCTCTTAAGTTTTTTTACTCCATCTGAAGCTTATGCCCTGCACACGATCGGTTCGTCTGATGAAAACGGACCGATGGATTTTTTCATCAGATATCCGATGAAGCTGACTTTTATCAGTCTTGCCTACACACCATCAGTTAAAAATCCGATCGTGTCCAACGCGGTGACGTAAAACACAACGACGTGCTGAGAAAATGAGGTTCAATGCTTCCGAGCATGCGTCAACATGATTCTGAGCATGCATGGATTTTTGACCGATGGATTTCCCCACAGACGATCGTTTTTTTTTTATAGGTTTTTTACCCATAAGAACATTTTAAAACAGTTTCTTTTTTTTTTCCACCGATGGGGAAAAAAACAATGGGGCCCACACACGATCAGTTCGTCTGATGAAAACGGTCCATCGGTCCCTTTTCATCAGACAAACCGATTGTTTGTGCAGGGCATTAGTCATACAGTAAGAATTGCTGGATAGAAAACATTTTTATTGCAGCCAAATTACAAACGTGTGGGATTTGCACCAGGGGAACCAGGCTTAGGCTAATTAATCAAATACAAAAAGAGTACATACTAAGGCCTGGTTCACACTAGTATGGTTGCAGATGCAACTTGAATCACACAGAATCACATGACAATGGAAATCACATTGTTTTCAATAGTGTCTATTCACATCAATGCAGCTCAGTTTCATGAGCTATAACAAGGGTGTCAAACTCAAATCGTGGGCCGCATCAGCATTATGATTGCCCTCAAAAGGGCCGGTTGTATCTGTAAGATTGGATGTCCAGTGCATTCTCTCCCCTTACATTATATGTCAAGAGTCACCCCATCATCAGAAGTTGAGTCTCCCACTCTCCCTTACATCACAGTGTACCCCACTTTCCTTATGCTACTGCTGGAAAGAAGCTGGATGCATTGCTTGAAAGCAGAAAGTAAGGGTCTGGAGGAGGACCAGAGGAGGGCTGGAGCTCTTCGGCAGCTGTAGAAGAGGTGCAAGGGCCACATGGAATGACCTGGAGGGCCAGATTCGGCCCGCGGGGGCCTTGTGTTTGACACCTGTGAGCTTTAAGCAATAATTATCACAATTATAAAAAATCACGGCTTAAACTATCTTGCTTTGCATGTAATGAGTCTATCTCATATAGTAGTTTCACATTTTAAGTTTGCTTTAGGGCTCTTTCACACTAAGCGCCCGTACAGGTCCGTCTGTCAGTTTTTTTTGCGGACCTGTACGTGCGCTCCGTGCTCCTCTATGGAGTCGCGAATGTCAGTGGTGACATGCCCGCTGACATCCTACCCGCTCCGATCCGCCAAAGTGTGAAGGAGGAAAAACCTACTTTTCCTTCCGTCTGGCGGATCAGATCAGGTGAACACGGACATACGGTCCGTGTTCATCTGATCCCCCCATAGGGGGAGCGGAGAAAAGACAGGGCGGTCTCTGCACAGTGTGCGGGGACCGCCCTGTCATCCGCCGGCTCAGCTGGGATCAACGGAGCGATCCCTGCTGAGCAAGCAGAGGTGCACGGGGTGGATCATTACTGATCCGCCCAGTGTGAAAAAGGCCTTAGTGAAATAAATTAACTTTTGTACGATATTGACATTTTTGGAGTTTCACCTGTAAATAGCATCTAAGTAGTACCATGTGATTGCACTGAACAATTGATTTTGGAAGTGTGAACCCTTCACAAAACGAAATGTTACAAAATATCCAAAATATGTAACATAATGATCATTTAGCAATTGTACAAAATGGTGTTGACTAATACAATGTATAATGTGTGAATATCACTCTGCACAACCAGCCATTATTCCACCTTTGTATTAACAAAGTTATATTCTATCAATTGGAAATTAATTAAATAATAGCCATGCCATATTTGTATAAATAATAAATGTCTACTATTGCATGGCTCCCATGATACAAAAACATCACGTAACATCAATAATTTTCATATATAAATAAACAGAATATTCATATTCCTATGCTTTAAATATCCTATCCCCTATCCATCCTACTAAAATCAGATGGGTGGGTGGGATGATTTGCAAAATATGCGTAGGGATTGTTCTCTGTACTGTGGGTAATCTGCCAGCATTATATATTTATAACGGATAAATAAATAGTACATTTTACTGTAAGTTTAAAAACTCTATATTGTGTGTAAAATGCAATTATTTTCAGAAATGTTTGCTATAGTAAGTGAATTTCCTCATAAAATGTTAATGATGACTATTATCTTCAAAACAAGACGCACATCTATTTCAGTAAGGCAGTGCAAGGAACAAAGAGCAACATCTATAGCATGCAATCAGACTCGGTTTTCCAATGGTTTAAGTTTAGTCAATTGTAATTAGTTGCTAAGTGTCCATGCACTTTGCATTCATCTGAATGGTATAAGCTGGCAAGAGTAGCTACATCACTTTCTGTATGAGGCAAGCCACTGTGAGCAGATGTGTGAGGGTTCAGCACCACGGACAGCAATGCTTTATTTCTAAATCCAATTTAAAGGAAAACCCTAAGGATAGACAAGTGAGAGCTATAACAGACATGTGTTTTGGAGCTGTAAATGCTGGACCTGCTGTCCTCAAACCTGATGTACTTGTTCCAAGCCAGTTACTCAATAAGTTGTGAGAAAATATAAGTAGAACAGGCCATAGCTTAAACCTTCAAAACAAGTCAGTAATGGAAGCGCATATATCTCTATCTTCACAAACTGCCATTGTCATCAAAATCCAATGCTTCAATGCATGGAACAAGCATGAATTCAGTGAAGTCAAAACTTCTTTAAAGTCAGTGAACAAGAAAATATTGAATAAGGTTGACAACCCGACAGCTGGCATTGTGAGAAAGAGATGCCAGTAGATTATCTGTTTCTCTTAGACCCCTTTCACACTGGGGCAGTGTGGGTGTGAGCCAGAAAGCGCCGCTAAAACTGCACTTTTAGGGGCGCTAGTGGTGCATTTTTAACCCAAAGAAAGGGTCAATAGTGCCCGTGTTGCGGCGCTGCCGAACTGCTTTGCAGGCGCTTTGGCAGCACTCCCTATAAATTTCAATGGGCAGGGCATTTTGGGAGCAGTGTATACACCGCTCCCGCACCGCCCCAAAGATGCTGCTTGAAGGACTTTTTTTCTCCGTCCTGCAAGCGCACTGCTCCAGTGTGAAAGAATTTGGGCTTAAACACTGGGGTGGCTTGAGAGGCGCTTTTCAGGCGCTTTACAGGCGCTATTTGTAAGACCAAAACGCCTGAAAAACGCCCCAGTGTAAAAGGGGACTTCGTTTCTTAGGTTCTTGAGACAGAATTCACTACCAACTTTATAAAGCAATTGCACATGACTTATTTAATAAGACAAATAGAAAAATGCAGTAACCCAATGCATAGCAAAATCAGGTTAAATTATACCTGTATTGGGAGAAAAAAAGGAGAAAGCCATTGCTGAACTTTCCTTTTAAAAATACAATTTGCCTGGCTGTTAGAGTGATGTGATGACTAAAGGGAATTTATAAAGTCAATTACCTACACTAAATATATAGGTCTTCAGTTTTGACTTCAGTTGTTTGCTTTGGGCAGGCCATAGCAGTAAATGATATACATATCTGTACCTGAGGTTTGTCCTTTTATTTAGGCAATTGCTCATGACAGTTTATTGAGTTTTACTAATGAATGAATCTACACTTTAGTTACTATAATGCAATAGGAGCTTTCCATACTTAAAAGGTAACTCTACTTTCATGGGGAAAAAAGTAGTAAATAAATAAAAATAATACAGCATATGCAATTGTGACACAAGTCATATTGTTATTGAATGTTTTTAAAAATTACCTTTCCTTTTGAATTTGAAGCTCTGTAATTTTCTGTAAAGTGCAATGCAATATGGCTTCCTGGAGGTGTTCTGTACACAAAATGTGTACAGAACATCCCCCAGAGACATCATGTTCTGCTTGTGTGATTGGTTCACTGATTTTCCCAGAGGTCTACACTAAAATACACGTCAGATTGTTGGCATCCCCTGCAGCAAAATGTTTATTTTGGTGAGATACTCCCAATAGGAAATAACGTCTAAAGGGATGCAGACCCTGGCCCGGATTCACGTAGGAGAGCGCATCTTTGAGCGGGCGTAACGCATCCTATTTACGTTACGCCGCCGCAACTTTGACAGGCAAGTGCAGTATTCACAAAGCAAAGTTGCGGCGGCGTAGCGTAAATAGGCCGGCGTAAGCCCGCCTAATTCAAATGTGGAAGATGTGGGCGTGTGTTATGTAAATTTATTGTGACCCCACGTAAATTATGCTTTTTACGAACGGCGCATGCGCCGTCCGTGAAAGTATCCCAGTGAGCATGCTCCAAATTAACCCGCAAAAAGCCAATGCTTTCGACGTGAACGTAAATGATGCCTGGCCCTATTCGCGAACGACTTACGCAAACGACGTAAAACGTGAAAAATTTTACGCTGTTCCGACGTCCATACTTAACATTGGAACGCCTCATCTACGCCTCATAGAGTAGGGGTAACTTAACGCCGGAAAAAGCCTTACGTAAATGGCATATCTGTACTGCGATGGCCGGGCGTACATTCGTGAATAGGCGTATCTAGCTGATTTACATATTTCTAGGCGTAAATGAGCGTACATGCCCCTAGCGGCCAGCGTAAATATGCAGTTAAGATACGATGGCGTAGGAGACTTACGCTGGTCGCATCTTATACAAATTCTGGCATATCTGATTCTTTGAATCAGGCGCCAAGATACGACGCCTCAGACTGGAGATACACCATCGTATCTCCTACATGAATCTGGGCCCCTGTCACTTTCCCCATTAGAGCTCTGATTCTGCAGCAGCTGGTTGACAATTATGAAACCACTCCCAATAGACACACTCAGAACAGGAAGGAACCTGCAATAATGTTTGCTAAAATCCCTGCAATGTGCATAGCTCACCCAGGGGGAATGTTTTTTCTCAAGAAAAGTGGAATTATGCTTTAAGCTAGACTATAAATCAGAATGATGTTTTGACACAACATGTTTAAAGGTTTAAATTACTGAACTGCATGAAGTGCCAACTCACAGTGCAGGCAGTGTTTTTTGTTTAACCTGGACCAGTAGTATACAGGTCATGGCTGCTACAGTACAAAAGAAAATATTGCAGCACTGCAGGGGTGTGCCGAGTGCACCCTGCACAAGTCTAGTATGAACACGCTTGCTTCCTTGTCAGGCAGAGTGATCTCCACCCAACAGATGGATTCTAATCCGGGCCCGACTTCATTGAGAGGCCAGGAGGCAGGATAAGAGAGGGGAAGGGAGTGCTGCTGGCACTGTGACGTACAGTGTGCAAGTGAGCAATAACTTAAGGAACTGGGCTGCCACTAGCAGATCCTCCTTCCTGATATCCTGTCTACATTGACAGTGTAATGTTGTGTGTCAGTAGGAACTGGCTCAAGGGATTAGAGGCTGGCTGGAGGTGGGGGTTTAAATAATTAACAATGCTATTAGTGATATGCAGCATGAAAGAGTTTGCGTGCTGTCACTGATGCAGTAGTGACCAGTTACAGCTAATCAGCCCCTTTTTCAAAAAAGCAGCTAAGAGGAAAAAAAGCTCACAATACACGTAGAGGACCAGAGGAAGAGGTGGAGCAGAGAAATTACATTTTTAGGGTGAAAATCTGCTTTAAAGTAAAAATGCCTCCTCCTAACACTTATGTTGACTGACCTATTTTTAGCCCACTCTGATCTGGTCACTTGATCTCCCCTGTGTGAACCAGCAGTGGCTGCATGGGAGAGGAGGGAGGGCTGACTATGGCTGAGACATGGGACACTATGGGTGATATCGCCACTTCAAGCTATACCAGCCATTGTCAGCACTCTCTGTTCTCCCTGCAGCTGGCACTGGCTAACACAGGGGTTCATATCACCTGACCAGAGCAAAGTGGTGTGAAAATAGGTATGTATTTATCTCTTTTTATTTACACAGGTCAACATAGGTGTTGTGGGGGGGATTTTTAAGGCTAGTTAGGTGTAAGCTTAAATTATACTTTAAGAGGGGTTTAAATAGCATAATACCACTGACCACTGGGTTATTGTTGCAGAAACTGGCACTGATGCTGGAGGTTATTATTGCATAAACAGCCATCAGTGCTGGAGGTTATTGTTGCAGGTACTGGAACCAATGGCAGTTTTGAAATGACACTGACTCATTCCTAAGAACCAGTTTTTCATTTTCGCCCTGGGCACCAGATGACCTTGTCCTGGCACTGCCTGTTTGGCTCCATGTGCTGCTTTTTCCCTTCTCCCTCTCTGGGCTCTGCTTGAATTCAAAAATATGTATTAATGACTGGAGGGCTGCAATCATGTCTGTCATTTATATCTGGAGATCAGATATAAAGTTGAACTTCATAGCTAAAATGCATTTATAGGAACTGTTTTAGCTACCAAAGAATTTAAATTTGAGGTTTAAAAAGCGATGCTAGATTTTACAGCTAGGCTAGTGACCCGGCTTTCCTTTTTTAACATCTGATTGGCTCCTAGTGCTTCTGCTCTTTATCCCATTGGCCATACGCTATACAATTTTCTTGTACATTTTTCCTTTAGATTTACCAAAACCATATAATATGAAATCAAACCTAAACACTTTAAATTGCAGTCAGGTAGGCCCTTGCACTGTATAGTTAAAGGTAAATCTAAAGGAAATTGAAGAAGTAAATTATATAATGTATGATCAGCTTTAGTATAGGGGAATGCAAAAAGTGAATACAAAAGTAGGTACTCTAGTTGCATTTAAAAACTGCATTAACCTATTTTTTAATGCATACATAAAAATAACTGCATTAATTGGTATTTTTTTTATCTGCCTTGAGTTCAGTTTTAAATCTGTGTTACTAACAAAATATAGAGAAAGAGAATAAACAGAAAGTAGGGCAAGGGGATTTTGGACAAAGAAGGAGACAGTGTCCCTATAAAAGAAAGGTATGGTGTAGTACAAAGAAAGGATTCCATTAGTCTACTATAATCTGTTCTGTCTCAGTACTTTCACATAATACAACTGAAGCTATATGGCAGCCTGCAAGATACAGCATTAAATCAAATGAAATGGATAAAGTCCTTAGCTTTTCAAGCATGACAAAACATAGAAACCTAGTACAGTATTCAGAGCTATGACAAATGCCCAGCTTGGTCTAAAACTAAATAGATCCTTGCAGCTACACCTATGGGTGTTGTCTCTACAATGCCGACACTTCTATAATATAGTGACATTATAAGCCACTGAAGAACAGAAGTAAGTAGGAAATTGTGTACAACTCTCACGCTTCGCGCAGACAGAAAAAGAGGGAAAAAATATATCTACTAGTGAAGCAACTTGGAGACAGCACATGAGGAAATGTATACAAAAAATAAACATTTAAATTAGTTACATAGTTGGTAAAGTTGAATAAAGACACTAGTCTTTCCAGCTCAATGTGTGTGTATGTGTTTATGGCACTACCATCTCCCATATTCCTGTATATTGCATTAACTAAGATGCCCATCTTAAAGTCAGTATCCACTGACACCACCAATTGTGGAAGCGAGTTGCTGTGTGTCTTCTTTGACCTAAGATTGAGTAGTTTAATTCCTATGCTAGAATCACCATTTAGATACTTGTATATTGTGATCATATCTCCTCTTAAGCAACTCTTACCCAGGGAGAATACGTTTAATGTTCATAGTCTTTCCTCATAACTGAGGTACCCCTGTGTCCTTATTAGATTTGTTACCCTTCTCTGGACTCTCTCCAGCTCCAGCACATCCTTCATAGGGACTGGTGACATGAACTGAATGGCATACTCAAGATGTGGCTAAACCTGAACTTTGTAAAGTGATAGAATTATAGAGTTATCTCCTGAGTAAATACTATTTTTAAAACATGCTAGTAGTTTGCAACTTTATGTTGCATAGCTTGTGATCTACTAAGACACCCGTAACCTTCTCCATCCTATATTCCCTCAGTGGTTCTCTGGCTAGTGAGTAACTTAAACAAGATAATCATAAAAATACCAATGTGAAAAACAGTTAAAAAACTGATCAAAATATATATGAAATAATCATAAAGTGACTGTCTATATTCAAAACAACCAAATAAAAAGTCCATATAAATAAAGTAAAGTGGCCACAATATGGAACCCCGAAGATCTTCCAATACTCTGATACTTTGAAGCCAGGAAAATAATATCAATGCCGCTTACCAAATTCGTAGGATCTCAAATTATAGAGATCAGAGATGCCTGTGCATCAGCCTGCCGGCAGGGATATGATCCTCCTGTAGTTCAATTCAGGAATAGTACTCCTTCGATTGCAGCGGGATATTCAGTTTTAACTAAAAGACTTCCACAACAGCAGCTGTGGAGACTTGTGGCAGGACCATTTGGAACCTAGGATGATTCCTGTTGTGGAAGTCTACTGCATCAGGTTTCAGGTCACACCCCTCTGCCTCTCCAGAGATTCTTCGGACAGGTCACTGGTGCTGTGAACCCGCACCAGGAGCTGAAGGGGAAGGAGGGGGAGGCGGCACGCATGTTCTGCATACTCTATACTGGCCCCACTCTCTTACAGCTCCGCTCCCTCTCTGAGCACATCAGCTGTCATTCAGGCGCCCTGCACAGAAGAAAGACAAGAGGAGCCAAAAGAAGTAGCTGGCTGGAGAGAACACCTGTTTTTGATAGTTTCTGTGTAATCAGGAGCGCTGCACTGACAGAAGGGAGGGGGAGAGAGAACACAGCCATTGCCTACTCACAGCTCTCTCCTCCTCCCTCCCAGCACTGGGCTGACAGGAGCAGTGATGTTGCTCTCTTTACTCCTGTCAGCCGCAGCACCCCTCTCAGTGTGTCGCCCGGGCAGGTGCCCCCCATCCCATCCCCCTAGTTTCAGCCCTGCCTGAAATTGTCCAGGGTTTCTGTTGTAATGTACAAGTATTAACAGCATATTTGCACATTATATCTGGCTATGGCAGAAGTTTAGTGTGTGAGCAGGTTTCCCTTTTAGCTGCAGTCAGTTGGCAGGGGGTGTCTGCATTTCATCACAACTCACTGCACTGCATCTCATTGTAACGTGAACAGGACACATAGAAAACAATGGTCTCTAACCTTGACCTGCATTCATCAAGTGCGACATATAGAAACAAGGCCTTAGCTGCCAAAGCACCTTACAGAACTGCAGCCACCCACATTGTCCCTCATCTCTCCATCACTGCTATTGACATAGCAGTGATGCTATTAGCCATGCTAATCTGCTGGGCCAGGTTCCAACACACACACACTGGAGTAAAATTATGCCGACACCCAGCATATACTGGGATTGTACACTAAACTGTGCATGCGCTGCTCAGTGTACATTCACAAAAAACATTGCTGGCAGGCAGATAGCACTTATTTTGTGAACTTGCGTTTAGTTCCACTTTTAAGAGAAGATCCAATGTACTCAAGAAATAAATGTGTCATCCATCATAAAAACCTGTCAGTTAGCATCTGTTTTATGAGAGATTACTACACTGTAGGGATAGTGTTTTTATAAATATCTAATATTTGAACACAAGTAGGGAAACATGCAAAACATAAGAAATGTAGCAAATGTCAATTATTAGCTGCATCTTTTTGAATGCTTCAGTGTATATTATTCTACCCTAGCCTCATTCAAAACCAAAACACTATGAATAAAATAGCTTCTTTATTTTAATTACCTATTATTTTAGCGCTTCTACTGAGTTATTACATCCCCAATGACCACTTGCTTCAGCATTTTTATTGCAAAATAACTATTCCTGTTATGAAATGATTGCTCTTAGTGAATTTTGTACTGCCCAAGCTTGTCATGTTATGCTTCTGAATGGGTTGTAAATATTATACAAATTGATAACCTGGATTCAGAACAATGAATATAATTATGATGAGAATGAAGTCTTGCAAGAAAACCGTGGTACATTCTCTGTATTAGAACCAAGATATAACTATAACAAGAAGGCTATATGCTTGCTTTCAAAGTTAGATCAATAAATAGATTATTTTAATTCCAGAATAGTAATATTATTTGTATAACCCTAGCATGCATGTACCCATGAGTACTCACAATCCATTTTATGTGCTGACTTTTTCATTTATATTTTGATTCATTTAATTATTTTAATGGCATGCTGCCAAAAGTTCACCATACACAGGCACAACCAAAATGATAAAATAAGGCAGTGATGATAGAATGTCTAAAATTATAATCAATCAGTCGTTTGTGACTGGAATATACATCTAGAAATAATGTTCTTAAGTAAATAATATAGTCTAGAGACATCAGAGTAGGTAAGCCTTTGCAAATCCCTTGCATGGCAGGCTTCTACTCATTTGGGCTTGGTCAACAATGGCAGAAATGTGCTAAATCTCAGTACGACCACCTAATTTATGTTAAACTGTCCTATGTAATCCACTATGACCAATTCTAAAGAACTAATTACATGGAACAATTTCCTTTTCTTGAGGTCTGTGCTATGCATTGTAATCTTTCTTTGTGTTTGATTTATTAATGACCAGTTTCAAACAGGTTGATTGAGAATGGTAGATGAAAAACTTTTTTGTAATTATATTTTTTTGCATAGGGATTTCTAAGTGTATGAGACAGCAATCTGAATGAAGATGTTGTGTTTGGGTGCACAACAGCTGTACCTGCATGAAAATCTGAAGCTTACTAAGGTTAGCTCCATCACAAGAAATTGAAGTTAAACCTTAAAGGATCACTAAAGTATTTTTTTTATTTAAATAACAAACATGTTATACTTACCTCCACTGTGTAGCTCGTTTTGCACAGAGTGGCCCCAAACCCGGTCTTCTGGGGTCCCTCGGTGGCTGGCTCGGCTACCCCCGCAAGGACTTAACACCTTCATGCGAGCTTGCATGGTGTTGAGTCTTTGTGCTCCCGTGATACAGCCATCGGCCATAGCCGGCAACTGTATCACTTGGCCCCGCCCTCGGCACACCGCATCATTGGATGTGATGACAGCAGTGTGAGCCAATGGCTGCGCTGCTTTCAATCAACCAATGATAGAGCAGAGAAGACGGTCGAGAAGCCTGCGCGTTCACGCAGCAGATGTTTTTCCTTTTTTTTTCAAATACTTTCTAGAAGATATCCGATCCAAATTCTTCACAATCCCAATACACCATATAAGATCCGCGTTCCCCCCATCTGGGTCTTATATGGTGTATTGGGATTGTGAAGAATTTGGATCGGATATCTTCTAGAAAGTTTATAACCTAATGGCCATGTTTTGCACCGGGGACTTTCTATGACATCTCCCGCTATTTGGTGGGGATATTATACCAAATAAGGAACATTGGCTGCATGTTTGATTTTACTTCCCCTTTTTGCATGTTTATTGTGAGGGCTGCCGGCTTGAATTAGCAGCTGAGTGGAAGATAGCGCTGTGACACAGCTGATCTTGTTTATAGAGCCTTGTTCCTCATGAACTTGAACAAAACCAGTAAACACAAGTAGAATATTTAGTTTGTTCGATCCTGAGATTGGGAATACACTTTCTTATGTCATTTTTGGATGTGTATCATCACAAAGATTGGAGAAAGTAGCAATTTATCTTTGAGTTGATATCTGTTTATATCTTTTTGAACTGATAATTTTTTTGACTGTTTACACAATTGATGATAGACACATATATGCATTATTGGTTATAAGGCATAATTATTGTCACTTGCAGGTCACTTAACAGACACTTCATTTTTATATAAAGTCCTAGGAGGAAAATTTAGTGGGTTTAACTGGTCATAACACAGGTGACCCACAAATTCTTTAAACGCACAAGCACTTAATCATCACTAGCCCTCTGGAGGGTGCACTTTTTACCACTAACACTCATTAAAAAGGGGATCTAGTGATACAGGAAGCCCATCATATGAGCCCACCATATCTAGGTGCCCGACACTTCTTTAATATTACATCTTTATTATAATTTTTAACATTTTGGTTGCACTGGGATACACTATTAAATAAATCACAGAAGCATTAATATATAAAGTTTCAAACTTAAGCAGCGCCAACACCCTGCACACCAATTTCTTATCACTCACCTCTCAATTTGGGGGGCTAATCAGGGGGCAGCAGCTCATCTACCCAGTCCTAGCGCGGAAGTACAACAAATCCATATTACAATATATATATATATACACGGTATATATATATATATATATATATATATATATATATATATATATATATATATATATATATATATGAAGTAACAACAGTAACTGAAAAAAATGTATTGACAGGAAGCATTGAAATCACAGGAAATTGTCATGGCACTTTAACCTTGGATATCGGGTAGAAAGGCTGACCATGACATAAATAATATGTTATTGATGAGTTGTAACGACAGGACAGAAAACTACCATCCAACATTTTGACAGGGTGCAGCAAGAAAATAGGATAAGTCGATGAGATGTGTCAACATGACAGAAAACTACCATCTCCAACAACCTTTGACAGGGTGCAGCAGATAGACAGAATAGGTTGATGGGATGTAGCAAGAGAACAGAAAACTACCATCGCATTCTTTGTCATAGTGCACCAAGAGGACAGGTTAGGTTGACAAAATATGTCTAGGGGACAGGAATCTACCATCCCAACCTTTGATAGGGTGTAGCAAGAGGACACAATAGGTTGGTAAGATTTACCAAACTGACAGAAAACTACCATCCAACCTTTTTCAGGGTTTACCAAGAGGACAGGATAGGTTGATGTGATGTGTCAAAGGACATGAAACTATCATCCCAACCTTGATAGTGCACAGCAGGAAGAAAGAACAGGTTGATTGGATGTAGCAAGAAAACAAAAAGCTACCATCCAACTTTTGAAATGCACTAGAATCAGCTAACTTCTGAAAATCTGTCACAAACTCAGCTTCAAGAAAGTACACTATCATAGTTTTGTTGATCTGGTTGCAGGTTGAACATCTGCAGAGGGAATGAGACTGCAGGAAAAAGTGATCGGGGAAGGCTATTCTGCATAGGAGAGCTATCTATTTTTGAGGTTATCCATCCTAAATTCCGGAGTGCTTTGGCAGTAGCTAGATGTATTCTTTCCAGGCCGTGTTTGTTCTTTTTTGACCAATATAATAGAAATATAGAGCTGTATTTCACAGATATGCTTAAATTGGACAACTACCAAATAAAGATATAAAGATATTATAAACTGCAAATGCAAGTATTTTGGCAAATTTGGGCAATTCAAATTTTCGTATATTTTAACAATAAGGCAGCGTACACACCATCGGTCCAAACCGATGAAAACGGACCGAAGTTCAGTTTCATCGTTCCAAACCGTCCGTGTGTACGCCCCATCGGTCTTTTGTCCTTCAGACAAAAGTTAGAGAACTTGCTTTAAAATCGGACCGATGGACCGGTGACCGGTTAGTACACAAAATCATCGGTTCAAAACCCGCGCATGCTCAGAATCAAGTCGACGCATGCTTGGGAGCATTGAACTTCATTTTTTTCAGCACGTCGTGTGTTTTACGTCACCGTGCTCTGACCCGATCAGTTTTTGGAACGATGGTGTGTCTACGCACATCAGACCATCAGTCTGCTTCAGCGGTGAACCGATGAAAACGGTCCGTCGGACCATTCTCATCGGATGGATCGACCGTGTGTACGTGGCCTCAGACAGTTGTTAACTAAAGAACCTACTTGTATTAAAATGGGACAGTCAAAACTGTTTCTGGTTTAGGGTAGAGTGAAGAGAGTTACAATCTCTGTCACGGTGTATTGCTGCTTGTGCTCCCACTGGAGAGATTTCTTGTATGTTCTTGCACTAGGATCACACAGAAAGTGAAAGGTTATACTTATATAAGGAGGGGGAATTCTAACCTTTAAAGACATCACCAGTCTGCATGTTCCCACTGGGACATTTCTACTCTACTACTGTTCTGGTGACAACTCTAAAATGTTATATTTTCTTGCAATTTTTGCAGTGACTAAAAATTTGAGTGACTCTCTACAAAAGTTTCAAGGACAGCAATTTTTGCTGCTGGAGCTCCACTTTAATACGATTAAAATCTATGATCATTAATATAATGCAATCACTACTACAGTGGTATAATAACTGCATATCATATTCATACTCTTATCCAAAAATAAGATTCACTGTATAACGACATATCTGCAGTACAGCAAAAATAAATGGACCTTTACACTTTAGTGGGTACTAAAAGAAAAAACAGCATTTTCTCCAGCTTGAATCTCTTTTTTCTGATTATTCTTCGTGATGATAATATGTGCCCAGAGGCAGCACTAAGCTATCCAAGGCTGTTTGGAGCCATTTCTTGCCTACAAATAAATGTTTTTAATGCAATCAATATAATTTTCTTTCTCTCAGGAATCATATACTTCCTAAAAATTCTGTACGATAACCCGTTTCTCAAATTCTCACTAAAAGTTACAGTATTTTGTGAGTCTCAAAAAGAGACATTTTCCTTCTCTATGTTATTAAATCATTTTACCTTCATATGTGCCTTAAGTTACATCACCCAATGGAGAAACCGAATACTGCTGCACATCCAAAACAGAAAGTTTGTGGAATCGATTGACATAGAAACTGCTGATTGGAAAAAGAGCTTGTGTAGGCACAAGGTATTTTTTTTCCAAATCCAACAAAGTTTTAATAACTGGTGTCTATTTTCTGACTCCAGATCCTTTTTTTTTTGTTAGGCGCACCTCACTATACACTTTGTTGAACTCTGAATTCTGAATTCAGGCTAGGAAACTGCACAAACTAGCAGTCATGGGCATCCGCTCCATAGGGCAAGAGAGGGCGTTTGCCCCCCCCTAGAAATCAGTGCCATGATTCTCGGGGAGGAAAACAGTGGGCAGGAAGCAAGGTGGCGGCACAACGAATTCATTTAGAGCCGCTCTCTCTCTCTCTCTCTCTCTCATCTAGCTCCAGCTGACAGAGAGGGAAAGGGGGCGATCAGGGGGAGATATACAGTACAGACAGCCCGCAGCTCTCCCCTCCCTGTCACAGCGCCGCTGCTCCATTTACCAGAGAACTCGGCAGCGGCACTGTGACAGGGAGAAGAGAACCGCTGGCTGTCTGTACTGTATATCTCCCCCGATCGCCCCCCTTCCCCTCTCTGTCTGCTGGAGCTAGAAAAAAGAGATCGGCTCTAATTGGATTCATCGTGCCGCCGCCTTGCTTCCTGCTTTCCTCGCCATGATTGGCCACAGCAGGGGGGCCAATCAGAATACTCTGGGGGCATCATGGGAAATGTAGTCCCTTAAGAGTGGCGGCCCCAGCGTGTCCACAGACACCATGCTAAAGCCCCCAGCATGCAAGCACTCTGCTGGAGGGGAGGGGCTACAAAAGGAAAAAAAGAGAATACTGTGCTCATGCTGGGGGAAGCCAGAGAGAGCCACGCTGTACCCGCACCAACCAGAGAGCCACGCTGTACCCGCACCAACCAGAGAGCCACGCTGTACCCGCACCAACCAGAGAGCCACGCTGTACCCGCACCAGAGAGCCACGCTGTACCCGCACCAACCAGAGAGCCACGCTGTACCCACACAACCAGAGAGGGAGCCCCACTGTACCCGCACCACCAGAGAGGGAGCCTTGCTGTACCTGCACCACCAGAGAGGGAGCCCCACTGTACCGGCACCACCAGAGAGGGAGCCCCACTGTACCCGCACCACCAGAGAGAGAGCCCCACTGTACCCACACCACCAGTGAGGGAGCCCCACTGTACCCATACCACCAGAGAGGGAGACCCACTGTACCTGAACCACCAGAGAGGGAGCCCGCTGTACCCACACTACCAGAGAGGGAGAAAGACCGAGCCGCTGCCAGGGTACAGGCATGCTACACTACTAACTAGAGTCACCCCAGACAACCCAGAGTGAGTGAACGTCCAGGCAGAGGGATAACTGTTGCGGTTTCACCATCCTAGGGACTGAGCCATTAGGAAGTGCCTAACCTGATATCCTCCCATATATGTTGGGGGCAATTATTGCAGAAAATGACACCAAATGCTGGGAGTTATGAGTGAGGAAACTGACACTAGTGCTGAGGGTCATTATTATGTACACTGGTACAGATGCTGAAGTTTTTATTCAGCATCTGTACCAGTGTACATAATAATGACCCCCAGCACTAGAAATCTGCACCGATGTGGGGGGTTATTATTGTTGCTACTGACACCAATGCTGGCGATTTTTATTGCGGAAACTGACAGCAAAGCTGGAGATTGTTATTGCAGAAACTGGCACTGATCCTGGGGGTTGTTATTTCCTTGGGGGGGGGGGACTCCATTTTTTATGATATTGTTATTCAAAGTTCCTAGTTGCTTGATAGTTGCATCATGTTTCTCAAACCTTTGCATGCCTGCGCTTTATGTGATAATGACTAAGCCCCTCCCCTTTTATGACATTGTCAAAAAGGGACCGAGCATGGATGACCTTAAAATGATGCCCCCCCCTGAAAAAAGTTCAGCGGACGCCCATGCTAGCAGTGTGACAGGAATTTAACTTGTAAGAGAATGCTTTGGATACGAACGATCCAAAGCGTACTTAGAAAATAGATTTCTAGTTTCTGCTAGATTTAACAACTTTAAAACACAATTGTAAATACAGACTATGAAGTCTATCTTATCAATAAGGGGCTTATTTACTAAGGGCCAGTAGGATGTTCACTTTACACCCGACCTTGACACCCGACCCGCCGAAGACGGACGCCGGACCCGCCGAAGAGGACACTCGAAGCCGCAGAAGGACGCCGGATCCGACGAGGCTGCCGATGGACGCCGCGCAAGAAACCAATACTGTAAGTACAAAAAAACTTTTTTTCCACAGGATTGGGGGCCACTTTAGGGGTGCGCGGTATACGCGGGAGCGCGTTATACCGCGATAAATACGGTAATCTTAAGGACTTTGAGGAAATGTGGAAACCTTGGTTGCAGAAAAAGGGCGCTTCTATCTAGGGAGTAAAAATAGCTGAGGTAGAAAATAACCAAATATAACAGTTGATTGAAAAGTCATATGTGGGATGTCTTGACTAATGTAGCCTGTGGAGTCCCAGTATACCAAATCAGGAGATCTCACTTTTTGTATCTGTACTAAAATTATGATATATATAAGAAACAATGTTTTCCTGTTTTTAATGAATTATTAAAAAAAAATTGCATGAGATAAAAATATAATAAAGAATGAAAATTAAAAAAAAAAAGGAAAAAAAATAAAAAATATATTGTTTTAATAATGTAGGGGCAATAATCAAGTAGGGGCAAGAAAAAAAATCGAACCCGTTACACCTTACTGTGCTGGTAGTGAGATTGCTTCTTTTCAATTATTTATTTTCAATTCAATTATTTTCTAACTGTTGCTCTAGTGGTCAATGACTGATGGGGTATCAATAAAGAAATAGCAGAAAATGTAGATGCACAGAATAGACAGAAGTAGGAAGAGCCTTGCACTGCAGGTGCTTAGGTACAGCTTTCTCTCAAAATAAGTAGAACAGTGAGCAGAACAATATTAACCGTAGTTAGAGTAACGGTCAGAAGCAGCAGTATCTTTAGATGATCTCACATTGCAGATACTGTATACAACTATGAGGCTTTATTTACAGTACTACATAATTTCAGAAGTGCACTGTTAATTTTCAGGAGAAATCCAATAAAAGAGGTAATTTGTCAGGCCACTGCCTTAAAAAAATAATAATAATACAAATCTTCTGTTTTTGAGTTACGGTTCACTTGAAACAGTAATTAACTAACTCATACATTACTCAGATGTAATTTAAGGTGACTTTCTTACTTTGCATAGTAAGAATAGTGAATGTAATCTACCAGAAATGCCCAATATTTAATTCCTGATGTTTAAAAAAAACTTTGAAAAGACCAACATTTTTGGTTTTCTAAGATGGATGGATTGATGAAGAAAGCTTTCCTCTAACTTGACTGTGGCTAGATATATTTTACAGGTTCTGCAGTTGATGTGTGAAGTAGAGTGTAATGTTCTTTTCTTTCCTTCTTCCACAAAAGAACCAGAATTTTTTCTTTGCTTTTTCAGGAAGATCATCTAATGGCACAAAGTTTGTGATTGGCCCTGCTAACAACCTTTCTCAACACACAAACACATACAACTCTATCATATAAGAAAAGGAACTGCTGGGAAAAAAGATTCAGTTTTAAATTTTTTATTTCGCATTTATGGAAACTGACACTTAAAGCAGATCTTTTGAGACCAATATACAAAGAAGAAATCAGATTAATTAACAGGATTTCATTTTCCACAAAGTGAAGCAAATAGAGTTAGGTACTGGAGGAATAGCACACACAATCATCAACCTATTAGAAAGGCTGCTGAGTCCAGGAAGGAAAATAGAATTAGTTTCCAGTGAATTTGGAAGTGCCTCTGTTCCTGCCATTACATATTTTATATTCTATTAGGTGAAAAGAAACAGTAATATAATCTGTTCACGCTAAAGCAATAAAGTTGCAAATGTCAAATGTAGAATCCCCTGAAGGAATGTGATGTAGATTTATCTGAATGTGCCAGAGTGAAAGGAAGTTTAGCTTTGCCTGTCAGGGAAAAAGAAATCTGCTTTTTCCATAGAACAGGCCCTGCAGGGGGATAAAATGTGTCTCTTAATCAATGAGACATATACTGTTATATTTGGGTGGATTCTTCATATTACCACACCTTCGGGCCATGCTGTCCATCCTTTTTCCGATTTAGGATGGTGTAAAACCATCTAGTTTTAAAGCTCTTTTTTGCCTTTGACATGAAAAATCTCATCAATTGCCCGTCACTAAATACGCTTCTGTATTTCCTGTTATAGATAAAGATTTTGTGCAACAAACCTTCCTAGAATAAGATCACTATGATAACTGCTGTTCACTCCTGGAAAGTAGGACATGTCTTCCCTTGTGACCTGCATCGTGTGATCACATTGTGTAATAAAATGTCAGGTGCATGGAAAGCTAGGCCTCATTGTTGCAACACATTTGTCTCAAAGTTAATCACTGTGTTCGCTGGATGCACATGTATAATACTTAGCAAATGTTATGATACCAGTGATGGGCAACATGGGTCTCATTCCCATGGGATCCAAAGTGCTTGCCCAGAGACGGAAAGCCAAGGGTCTATTGAAAGCCATTGCAATGGACTCGGAACATATGAATAGTCTAAAGCTAGGGTACATTTTTCTAAATACATTTACCCAAGAATACTGATAAAAGAAAATGGGAGATAAGAATTAATAAATGTAATGAATGAAAGTCTAAAGCCTCGTACACACGATCAGTCCATCCGATGAGAACGGTCTGAAGGACCGTTGTCATCGGTTAACCGATGAAGCTGACTGATGGTCCATCGCGCCCACACACCATCGGTTAAATAACCGATCGTGTCAGAACGCGGTGACGTAAAACACAACGACGTGCTGAAAAAATGAATTTCAATGCTTCCAAGCATGCGCCGACTTTATTCTGAGCATGCGTGTATTTTCAACCGATGGTTGTGCCTACTAACGATCGGTTTTGACCTATCGGTTAGGAATCCATAGGTTAAAATTTAAAATTTGACCGATGAAAACGGTCCATTAGACCAGTGTCCTCTGGTTAACCTATCGTGTGTACGAGGCCTAAGAGACTAAAAAACATAAAAATACTATTTCTCAAGCTAGCTAGTTTTTTACTTTATAAAGTTTACATCGGCAAAATAGAATTTATTTTAGAATGAATATGTTTTCTAACATTTCACATACCTATTTCACCTTGTCTGAACTTTCTAAGAATGTGTTTGAATAGAAAACAGTCAAGCTCTATTGCCTCATTTTTTTCTCCTGTCTCCATTTCTACTATCAGTAAAATAAATAATTTATAAACACACCCAAGTGTTTACAGCATTATTTATCAGTATTTTCACATATGATTTTCACAGCTTTTTCCAGACTCACACACTTAGGGCCAGATCCACAGTCAGCGGCGTAATTTTAGCCAGGCGTAGCGTATCGTAGTTACGCTATGCCGCCACTACTTTGAGAGGCAAGTGCTGTATCCACAAAGCACTTGCCTCTAAAGTTACGGCGGCGTAGCGTAAATCTCCCGACGTAAGGGCGCGGAATTCAAATGATGAACAGGGGGGCGTGTTTTATGTAAAATAAGCTTGACCCCACGTATATGACGCTTTTTTCGTACGGCGCATGCTCAGTATCACGTCGAATTTTCAAATTAAATTAAATAAACGTAATTTACGCAAAGCCCTATTTGCAAACGTTTTACGCAAACGACGTACACAATGGAAAATTCTACGCTGGCCCGACGTCCATACTTAACATTGCGTACGCCTCATAGAGCAGGGTAACGTTACGCCGAAAAAAGCCTTACATAAACGACGTAAATAAATGCGCCGGGCGGACGTTTGAGGATTGGCGTATTTAGCTAATTTGCATACTCGACGCGGAAATCAACGGAAGCGCCACCTAGCGGCCAGCGTAAATATGCACCTTAGATCCGATGGCGTACTAAGACGTACGCCAGTCGGATCGAGCCCACATTCAGTCGTATCTTGTTTTGTGTATACAAAACAAAGATACGACAAGGCATCGTAGAAATTACGCGGCGTATCAATAGATACGCCGGCGTAATTTCTTTGTGGATCTGGGCCTTACTAATTAGGTTCAATTGGAAAAATCTGTGAATCCTGAGTGACATTTCTTTTAAATAGATCCTGGAAAGTGTATCTCTATCCACATCTTCTTTAGTTTTGGATAAGGTGGGAGAGTTTAGGAAGCTCTGTTAAGGTTTTTCAGCTGTAATTGGTTTTGTTGGGGTGATTTCTGACCACATCCTGTCATGATGAAAGATTGCTTGTGTCATATGCACATACTGTATACATAAAATACCAAAAAGATATGAATCACAGAATGTGCTAAATTCATCCAATACACAAACTGATTTGCTCATCTGTAATATTGTGCTATTGCACATGCTTTTGACTTCTTGACCCTTAAATGCTAGTGGTCTATCACCACAGTAGCACCAAAAGCCTTTAATGAAGCTGACTTTCACTACTTATCTGATACCTGTACCAAGTCCTAGATGCCAAATTGTTTTTGTACCAAATCATCTTGACTTTGTATACAAGCATTTTATGTGAAATGTGGGACATACAATTAATTACCGCATATACTCGAGTATAAGCCAACCAGAATATAAATGGTGAGGTGCATGAACCAGACAACGGGGAACCTAAATGCACTTCCGGCGCCGGGGATCAAGTATCAACTGATCCCAAGTGAAGAAAAAAGATGTAGAACAAAAAAAGTGAATTTTATCAATAGTGATTAAAATTGATAAAAAATCCGAAGAGCAGCTATTTTAAAATGGGTGAACCCATTAAAGGTATAAAACAAAGTATCAGATAAATAGAACTATGGTTCAAAAATGATAAAAACAGCGCTGTAACAATTTTAGTGAGTAACCCCAAAAAGGAGCTTCTAGTGAGAATACAGGAGTGGTGTGCTGGGTGATCCCAAATAAGGTGGAAGTGCACCCTATACCCTATTTAAGATTCACCAAATACTGTGAGAGTGCCCACTTCTGAAATGCAGGCTTACCGCAGCTTGCAAGAGGGACGTTTACACTCTCAGGCACACCTTCAGCTGTTCTTCAGAATCTCTGTGACGGTCAAACTCAGTGATGTTACATGTAAACGAAAAAAACACTAAATAGTGCAATACCGCTAAAACATATCCCCATACACTGCCAAGGAGATCAATCCCCCTATGTAAATTGCCCGTACAGGAAAGTATAAAGGAATGAACAAAAAAACAGAATATAAGCCGAGGCATCTGATTTTACCACAAAAAAACCTGGGAAAACTTATTGACTTGAGTATAAGCCTAGGGTGAGAAATGCAGCAGCTACTGTAAGTGGAAAAGAGGGTCAACAATGCCCATCTGCAGCCTTACTGTGCCCATTTGCAGCTCCACTGTGCCCATTTGCAGCCTCACTGTGTCCATATGCATGCCTCAGCCTCACTGTGCCCATTTTAAGCCTCACTGTGTCCATCACTACCTAGACAGGTAGTGAGTAAACTCTCCCCATAGAGGGAATAGACAATAATAATTCATTTCTGCAAAGTAGAATGAATAAGGTTTGTTGAGTTTTTTTTGCTGCCTGTGACCCTTTTGAGGAGATGTCACATTTTGTGTGCACATTAAAAACAGGAAATTAGATAAAATCTCCCCACACAGGTGTCAATAAAAACAACTGGTGGAATTTATAAGCCGTTCTATTCTAACCTAAGCCAAAAATATATGTTTTGCCCAAAAACGGGCTTTAATCAACACTTATATGTTCTAAAGGTGTTCGAAGAGAAAATGTAGTAATACAAATTGTGGTTATAGTTTCCAAGGTCATTTTAATAAATATGGCACAGATTAACACTTGCTGACCACATGCATTCAGTGTTAATCTGGGCACAAACCTAAAATAAGAAGCTGGATTGTCTCTAAGGTCCTCCTTGCGTCTGTTAGGCAATTAAAATGGAACATCTGTGTTTTTGGCACATACTGTCCACAGACCACAACATCCTTTTGTGGAATAACCTGTCATTGCAGCAACTGCAAGCTAAAATACTTGAAAAATGGCAGGGTTTTTGACACACTGTTCATATGCACCAGCCGTATTTAAAACAGGGAAGGCCGGCACCCATGAAAGACAAAAATATTCTCATAACACATTGCAATAAACACAGTAGATTTAAAAACATGGCATTTCAGTGAGAGTCATGTATCTTTAATGCATCACACTTAGATGCTTTGTGTGAGTCGGTGGTATAATTTTGCTCTCTATTCAAAGTATAATATTCAACAGTGAAACTTTGTGTGCCCTAAATCTGTGAAACACAATAAAAATGCATTAGAAGCCCAGTGTTTTCTGGACACAAGTCAAAAGGCTATGCTCAATTCAGCTGTAGTTCAGCACCATGTAAATGTTTCCAGTTATGTTTTACTTTGTTCTGTTCTGCTCTTTTCCTAGACCAATGAGCTCAATTTCCAAAATAACAATATGTGCAAACAAACAATAGATTCAGAAAACATCTTTGTGTATAAACAGTGATATTACTTTCAGTAATTCCTCAACACTGAAGATGGATGATAAGCAAAAGACAGAGATAATCTTGCACCAGGCCTAGTTTCTTACACACCTATAGCATCCTTATGGGTCAGTAATGGTAATTACACAACTTTAAAGGAAACGTCCTCTGGGTGGTCTTTAATGGTATCTATGGGCAAGCCCAGGGCAGTTCTGCATTTATAGAACTACACAAACCCAACATTCCTATACCTCTATTCACCATACACATCATCAAATGCTTTCAGGTATACTGCATAAGGATTAGAAATATGACAGAGATACCATAACAGTTAGATGCAAGTATACTGCCCCCCACAGCTTATAATTGTACTAGGCTCTTTCTAATCTCTGCAGTCTAAAAGTAAATCATACAGGGAGAGGTCATGCTCTTAAACAAAAAGGTGGATTAGAATAATAAAGGATTTATGGTGCAGTCTTGTAGCAGAACTGGTACGGATCAGTTAAATAGACAATTAAAAAAAGCACAATGCAAAATAGCCAAAATGTATAAGGTGAAATATTATAAAAAGGAAATGGGGATTTATATTAGGCAACAGAAGGGCAGAAGTGTTGCTACAAACTGCTCTTGTTTTCTGTGACATTGTGCGTTTGTGTTAAAGCAAAATAAATAGCCAAGAAATTCACAGACTGACAATTCTGCTTTAAGCAGTAAACGACCTTGAAACTGCACTTTCTCAAAATGTTTTGCTGAAATAAATACTTACGCCAGAGTATTAATCTACAGAGTTTCACTAGAGCTGTTCCCCTAAGACACCAGCATAAAGTTTTTGCAATTCCATCTGCACAAGTAAGTGTTTGCTAGCAGGTAATGTCTGAGGACAAGTTTAAATGCCGCCATTAAAAAGATCAATCAGACTCTTGTTTGCATGCATCCCAGGATTCCAAGAGACAGGGAAGGTTAAGCCAATTTTTCAAGATTGCATTTTAAGAATTTTAAAAGCTTTGTTTTTCATTCAGAAACCAAGAAGACACTGTGTTTCTTCCTCAAACAAACTAATTTTAGTTGCTTAACTCAACACTTACCTGCAGAGCATGTCCTGTCATTCATTGCTTTAGGAATTAATAGCAAATAGCAAATTCTTTATTCGATTTCCACTACCAATCTGCTTTTTTCTCTCTTGACTGCCATCACAACTATGTAAATGCAGCTGGGCTAGCCAACAATGAAGAAAGCAAAGTACTGCAGTTGTCACAGTGCAATTAATGTTCCAAACATTTGCTCCCATCCAGATGCTTCTGTGATATAGTGCACATTGCAAACAATCAAAGAATATAAATATATAACAATACTTTTTTATACTTAAAACATCTTCCAGAAGAGGACTTGACATGGGGTAAAATGCAGCCCAGATTTAAATATTTACCCATATGACCCAGTCTACTTTACTTATGTAGAACTACCTCTGCAATTTCAGTACCTTGTGGGCTTCAGGGCTTAAAGATCAATGCATTAAAGAGATTGCTTCATCAAGGACTGCAACGTCCACCACTAGCATTGTAACACCTTACATGTCCCTTTTTTTTTTTTTCGTTTTACATTTTTTTATTGAAAGATAAAAAATGATGTAACAAAAATACTACCGCACAGGGGAGTCAGGAAAATATAAAGTGACAAACATATAAACAGCTGATATTAAAGAGGATTATCGGGAACAGACATCATATGGGCGGTTTTGCCACAAGTGCAGAGAATAGTGCCTAGGGAACTATACTTGTAATAGTGGCGTAAGGCACAGTGACCGCTGAATTAAAGAGCCGGCAGTTGCCCCGAAAACCCTGGCACCCGAAATGGGTTCAGACTGTGCCAGGGCATCTAGGCCACATGTCCCCTTTTCAGTGTCAACATCTCGTTCACAAAACTGTTCCAGTGATTCCAAAAGCAATACTAAAAGGCAATTCATTTAAAATATATGCTCCCATTTCCATGCACTAAGAAAATATGAACCCTGTTTATAGAATAATTTGATGCTTGTCTCTTTTATTGACCCAAAGCTTTTTAACCAATATCTTAAAAAATTATCTCACTGAAATATAATCATAGTGTGGGATTTTGAGGGATTTCTACACTACAATTCAAGAACTATCAGTGGTTAGTCTGGTAAAGCCCGACTCTTATCTGGGCACTCCAACTCTGATATTTTTCTCTTGCTTCATTAAAAAATTGCATTTTTCCTGCCACCTAGGTCCAATCAGTTGACATCATGGCTCCTCTTCATCTTGCTCTATAGATAGGCAGTCTAGAATGTTGTAGCAAGATAAGACTCTTATTGATCTTTTTAATGGCAGCATTTAACTTGTCCTCAGACATTACCTGCTAGATGTTGTCCACAGTTACAATGTTTAATTTTCCTAGTGCTGGTGTCAGAATTTTAACCATTACACGTTCAAATGACATTAGCAATAGTAAAATATATACAGTGTTCTTCTTTTTTCTACAATACTGTGTCAGGGCTGTTTCTTTAGCAA